>NC_081563.1:18494703-18841542 GCF_022355385.1 Mustela nigripes | reverse complement strand
AAATAGCCCAAAATGCCCAGTGTCACATTTTTTTAACATTGTTCTATATTTATTAGCCAATGGAATTAGACAAGAGGAAAAAAAATAGGAGATACTGGAAAGGAGAAGGCAAAATTATTACTATTTGCTAATGATATGATTATTTATCTTGAAATTTAAAGAGAATTAACTGAAAAGCTTTGAGAAACAATAAGAAAATTCAGTAAAGCAAAATTAATATGCAAAAATTAACAGCTATAGTATATTAAATAGTATTTTTAATATATAATTGAGAAATTATTTTAATTTACAAGAACAGCCAAAATAAAATGCCTAGGCTTAAACTCAAGAAGAAATAGGTAGGACCTATATAAAGAAAAATTCAGAGCTCTACAAAGTGACATAAAATTTCTTAGGCACATGGAAAGATATACTTTCCCCTTAATTAGGATCACTCAACATTTTAGAGATGTCAGTTCTTTAAAATAATCTACAAATGTAATTCAATCCTAGTTAAAATACTAGTTAAAATAAAAATAAGTTTTTTTTTCCTTTCAGAATATAATAGAAAGTATTAAGGTCCTTATGAAAAATTAAATGTAAGAATAACTAAGAAAACTGAAAAAAATAAAAAAGAAAAGAAAACACTACCAGATAATAAAACATATTTTAAATTACCAAGTTTTTCCTATTGATGCTGAGAAGGACATAGAGAGACATCAGTGGAATAGACTGGAGTCTAGAAGTAAATCCAAACACATAAGGAAATTTATAACAAATATAGTAAAGTGGTAGGAAAGTAGGGACCATTTAATAAATACTGCTGGAACAACTATTTACTGTTTGGGAGTGAGGTGGATTCCTCTTGCATTGCTTTCTCAAAAATGAATTTTAGGTGAATCAAAGATTTAAATGTAACTTAAAAAAAAATTGCCAGGGCACCTGGGTGGCTCAGTTGGTTAAGCATCTGACTCTCGATTTTGGCTCAGGTCATGATCTCAGGATCATGAAATTGAGCCCCATGTCAGGCTCCATGCTGGGTATGGAGCTTCCTTAAGATTCTCTCTGTTCCCCCGCCACCCTTCCTCTCCCCTCACACACTCTCTCTCTCTCTCAAAAAAAAAAAAAAAGCACCTTACTTATAAAAGTAACACATATTCATTTTAAAGAATTTGGAAAATATAGAAAGATAAACAATTTTAAGTTAAAAATTAAGACATACCCTAGTAAATAATCTTTGGCTTAAAGGGCAAATCAAAACAAATGACAAAATAACTAGAAAGCAGGTAAAGAGAGTCTATACTGAAAACTTTAGGACAAAATTAAACCTGTAGTCAAAGGAAAACACATTATCTTATTCATTTCTAAAGAAGAGAGAGAGAAAAACTAAAGGAACTTAATGGTTTTACATCTTTGTGAGTGTACAAAAAACCACTGAAGTGTATACCTTAAAAGTGTGAATTTTGTAATATGGTATATCTCATTTCAAAAGGAACTTAATACCTAAGACATTAGGAAAAGGCCACAAAATAGACCAAAAGAAAGTTTGGAAAATTAAAATTAATAAAGAAAAGTGCCTTAAAAAATCTATTTAAGAAGAAAATAGAGAATGAAAAATTTCAAGATTAGTACTGAAAGGGAGACATAATCATATACTAGAAGAGATTAAAAGAATGACTAGGAAATATTACATCCAGTTCTGTAGAAGCACATTTGAAAAGGTAGGGGAAATGAAGGACTTCCTAGCAAAATATAAATGACCAAAACTGACTCAAAAAGAAGTAGAAAATCCAATTCCTTAGACACATAATAAGGATTAGAAAAACAATGAAAAGATTTATCCTTCTAAAAGGTATCAGGATCAGATGGCTTCATGAATAAACTTTATTTAAGCTTTAAATAATTTTAAGGCAAAGAAAAAGGTGAACAGCTCTCCAGTTTATTATATGAAGTCGTGGTAACTTAACTAGCAAAACTTGATATAGTATCAAAACAGAAAAGTATATGCCAATTTCACAAGTATAGAGAGATGTATAATTTCTTAAATATCAACAAATAGAATTCAGTAGTATATCAAAAATAATCCACTACTAGCAAGGAGAGTTTATCCCTGGAATGCAAACATGGTTCGATATTAAGTTCGTCAACATAATTTGTTACATTAACTGACTACTGGAGAAAATTTTTTCAGTACTAGAAAAACATTTGATATAATCAAGTAGTCAATCCTAATAAAAATTTTAAGCAGAATCAGAATAAAATGAAACTACTTAAATATGAAAGACAATATTTATTATTAGCGAACAGCAAACATCATAGCAAATGGTACAATGCTAGGTCTATTTCCATTAAAATTAGGTACGAAAAGGATACTTGCTATTTTCCTTTATTACTTAGCATTGTTTTAGAGGTTCTAGAAATTCAGTAAGAAAAAGGGGATTTCCAAGGGCTTAATCTTCTCTATGGGAGAATCCTGAAAGTTCTCTGTGGTCTTTGTGTATATCTGATTCAGCTTTCTGCCTTGGCAGTCAACCTACTCCAAAGACCCAGTCCAGTTCTCAGTGTCCTCTAGGGTCAGACTCTTTGTAACATCCAACTTTGAAGCTTGCCCTAATTTTAGATTTCCAGTCAAATTTAATAAATATTTTCCTGTTAAATTAGTTGAATTGAGTTTTCAAATGTTCTACAATATTGTATATACTTCTTGGAGTTTACTTCTCTGTCTTAACAATAGACATGATAATCCCTCCAAGTAATCCGGTACAGCTCTACTCTTTTTCATTTGTATATAGTCCACAATATGCAAGCATTCCTCTGTTGATGAGAATTCATGTCATTTCCAGCTTTTCCCCTATTAACAAACAATGTTGCAATAAATACTCCCTGTGTGTGTGTGTGTGTGTGTATGTACACACGTAAATACTGGTTTTCTAATTTCTATAGACTAGATTTCCAGGGGTGGAATGCTGAGTTCAAGAGCATATTTTAAAATTTCCATAGCTATTGCCAACTCTGCTTAAAAAAACTGTGTTTCGGGGCATCTGGGTGGCTCAGTGGGTTAAAGCCTCTGCTTTCGGCTCAGGTCATGATCCCGGGGTCCTGGGATCGAGCCCCACATCGGGTTCTCTGCTCAGCAGTGAGCCTGCTTCCTCCTCTCTCTCTGCCTGCTTCTCTGTGATGTCAAATAAATAAATAAAATATTAAAAAAAAAAAAACTGTGTTTCTACCAACAATATGGTATGGAGGTACCCTTTTTCCCATATCCCTGCCAACACAGGTGTTGTCATTCTTTTAATGACTCCCAGTCCGGTTAGTGAGAATTATTACTTTAATTTGCATTTCATGGATTACGGATGAAGTTGAGCACCTTTTCATATGCTTATTGGCTATTTGGATTTGCTGTTCTGTATATTTATATTCCCTATTTATTTTTCTATTGGATAATGTGTCTTATCAATTTTTCTGGTTCAGGGACATCAGAGATAATAACTTTTGCCAGTCATATAAGTAATGAATATTTGTCTGGATATGTCCTTGTCTTTTAATATTTTTTACAAATATTTTGCCATACAATTGCTTTTGTTATTATTATTTCTTTTTTAAAAAAATTATTTATTTATTTGATAGAGAAACACAGCGAGAGAGGGAGCACAAGCAGGGGGAGTGGGAGAGGGAGAAGCAGGCTCTCCGCTGAGCAGGGAGCCTGATGTGGACTGTATCCCAAAACCCTGGGATCATGACCTGAGCCAAAGACAGACGCTTAACTCACTGAGCCATCCAGGTACCCCTATTACTATTTTTTTTTATATACTCAGTTGTGCCTGTCTTTGCTTGCTTCCTTTTTTTTTTCCTTTTTTTTTAAAGATTTATTTATTTATTAGGTGGGGGAGGGTCTGAGGAAGAAGCAGACTCTCCGCTGAGCAGGGAGCACGATGAGGGGCTCAGTCCCTGGACTCCGGGATCACAGCTGAAGCCAAAGGTTTAACTGGCTAAGCCACCCCCACACTCCTGTCCTTTCTTTTATGTTTTTTGAGTTTCCTTTCTTGGTTGAAAATGTTTTCCTAAGATTGTACATATGTTGCACATTTCTTTTGCACTTGATCTTAACCAAAGGGCCGAGAAGTGTTGGTGCACATTTTCTTCTGAAATTTTTGTTGTTTTATTTTTAAATTTTGAAATCACAAATTCATCTGAATTATTCTGTATTTAGAGAAAGGCCTAACTTGTGTAAGTAGCATTTTACCAAATAAATCACTCTTTTCCCCTTAACTTTAAAGATTTTATTTATTTATTTGAGAGAGACTGAGAGAGAGAACATGAGAGGGGAGAAGGTGAGAGGGAGAAGCAGACTCCCCGTGGAGCTGGGAGCCTGATGCAGGACTCAGTCCTGATAGTCCGGGATCATGGCCTGAGCTGAAGGCAGTTGCTTAACCAACTGAGCCACCCAGTTGCCCATTTCCTCTTAACTTTAAATAATCACCTTGGTCACTTTTAAACTCTCTTCTTTTAATAGAATCTATTTCTGGGCTCTCTCTTCTGTTCTACTGACCTATTTGTCTATTCTTACACCAATATGATATTGTCTTGATTGGTTTCAGACTGTATTTTAATATCTATTAAGGTAGCTTCCCTCTTCTTTCTATTATCCTGCCCCATTCCTCTTTTTCATATTTTGATTAGTTCTTCCCAGATAGTTGTTCTTTCATATGAATTTTAGGAAAATTCTATTAAAAACAGAGGCCCAAACCTGTTAAGATTTTAACTGAATCTGTGTAAAAAGAGAAAAGTACCTAAAAATCTATTTAAGAAAAATAGTGAGAGCAAAACATTCTCTCTATATTTATGTTATTTAACTTGTAAGAGCTTATAAGAGTCTAAGGACCAGGAGCCCTATTTATGTAATAGGGAGTGGTTATTAATACAATTACTTAAATATGTGTCTTGTGAAATACTTATAACTAGTGTTTAAATAGTGTACTGTAGTTAAAGGACTGCCAGGCCTCTTAATCTCATGAATAATTTAGAAAAAGGCTATATTCATTTTCCCAAGCTATTGTGAGAGAAAATATTTGTGAAGTGCGTTCCAGCTATAAAATGCTTTTAAAAGTATAGCCTCTTAGCAGTAGTCACTCCAAAGAAATTTTTCCTTTAGTTCACAGTAAGCTTATTAACTGCTTTTTAAATTAACTGTCCTATATAATTTAGGTTAACATTCATCGGGGAAGGATTTGAGCAAAATAAACTCCGTTACTAGCACTCCCAAGTAAATTGTAAGTTTCATGAGTGCTAAGAGTTGTTATTAATATACACGTCTTTTAAAATTGGTTTTCACTGGCACTGAGCAAATTTCAATGGCTTGAGCAAAAAGATAGAAGTAAAATACCAGCGTTTGTTGTCCTCAAATAGTTTACCATCTAGCTGAAGAGGTAATGTGAGTATGTACATGCGAAATGATAACTTACAATACAAAGCCATTTATGACTGCTGGGGTGTGTGTGTAATATATGTGTGTATATTAGTCTGTGTATCGAGTATTGGAAGAGTTCAGATGCAGGCAAGATCTCTTAAAACCTGGAGCTCAGAGCTTGAGCTGGGCCTTAAAGGACAAGTCAAGATTTGGAAAGAAGGGAGAAAGCTCATTCCAACTGGAGGGTAAGTCATGACAAAAGCTAGGAAGTCAGGTGTCCAGGAGTTTTGCGGAAATGGAGAGTTTGTATTAGAAGGGTTCAGACAGGTAATGCAGATTAGGGCCAGATTATGGAGGACCTTAAATAAAGGACAAAGGAATTTGGGTTTCAAACTTGGCACTGAGAAACCACTGACGATTTTTGAGTTAGGGAAGTGAAAAATGTCAGTGGTGTGCCATATTGACTGAGGTTGGGACAAAAGGAAGGCAGAAAGACCAATAAAGAATTTCCTACTGTTGTCTAGTAGATGTTGAGAATCTAAACCCAAAAGGTGTAAGTGGGAATTAGAATGAGAAGGAGGCAGGAAACCTTCAGAAGGTTTAGAAAGGCTCAGAATCAAACGTGGCTTTAATATTCTGATCCTCGTGGTTGAGAAAATGGTGGTGTTAACAGAATCAGGATGTCAGCAGGATGAACTGTTTTTATGTATAGGATTAGGCCATTTGGGGACATGTCGAATTTGAGGTAACAGCAGGACACCCAAGTAGAAAGTAGTCTTAGTATTGAAGGTATAGATGTGCTTTTGAGAAGGGAGGTCAACGCTAAACGTTTTGGTGGTATTGTTGAAAGCATAAGAGTAAGTCTTCAAAAGAAAAGAGCACAAGGATGGAGAACTAAACTGAAAGCATGCTTGGTGCTAGGGAAGTAATTAAGTAATTTTAAGTAATCTTTTCTTAAAATTTTCACTTTTATCATTTGTTTTGGTTCTTTGAAAATGCTTTCTCTCTCACTGTGGTAAGTGAAGAAACCATGATGAACTGTTCCTATATTGTATGTTTCCAGAGTGTATTTACTAAAAGCCTGCATTTTTTTTTAACCTTTTTAGAGCTGTATTATAAAACGATACTGTGAGAAAAGATTTGTGTCTAAATATCTTGCAACCATTGGAATTGACTATGGAGTCACAAAGTAAGTACATTGTTTTTTGGGGCTTGTAAGTTACATAGACCTTTGAACTCCTATAAAATGATGTGTCTTGAAATAGGTGCTCTGAAAATAAATCAGGAAAGATTGGAATAAAAGACCTTTACAGAAATGTAGTGATCATATAATGTATTCATCACTGACCACATTCTTTTTTGCCAGGCCCTCCCTTAGGTATAGGGTCTGCAGCAATGAGCAAGTTAATGTAAAACTCAACTGACAGATGTGCCTTTAATACACATGTCTGTATTAATAGGTCCTATTAGCAAATGTGTTTGTAGAGCATTTTGAGATATTCTTTCTAAAAAGTATATATATTATGTGGAAAATTTTCCCAGACAACATCATTTATTGGTTTATGATCTTTATAGCCTATTGGTATCTAGAAAATGATCTGGGAGAAGTAAAACTGGGAAGAAGTGGGGATTTATCTGGACGTGACTCAGGGTGGGTTGAGCTTGGGGAGGTAGGATTACTTTAGCAGTAAATAATACTGCCAGTGCAGAGAATCGAGGTACACAGCACTCTCCCGGAAGGTGGAATTTCAGGGACTTACTATTCTGGCCCTAAGCTGCCTCTTCTTCCCTCTTGTTTCATTCCTTTACACACTTTAGCCTCCCTCCACACTACAGCACTGTCCTCATATTTTTCTGGTCTCAGTGCCATTATTTATTCTGTCTACCTGAAGAGTCCTTTCCCTGCATCTCTCCATCTGTCAGACTTTCCAAGATGTGAAATGGTCTTGTTCCCATGAGGTCTTGGAATAAGCTCCTTTATTAGTGAGGACTCTTTTTGGTTGCAAATGACAGAAATATTAAACTTTTCTATGCTGTTTATGGTACTTAAAATAAATTGCCACATGTCGTTATTTTTATATGTTAAATGTCTCCTGCTAGATTATAAGCTCCACGAAGAAGGGGCTATTAGTATAAGTCATCCCCAAGTGCCTGGTACAGTGCTTGTACAGAGTAGATACTCAAAAACTATGTATTATTAGGTAAGCTAGGACTGAAGAGGAAGTTTGCAAGATTAGAACATGAGGGCAGCTTTCAAGAAGGTAGACTGAAGTGGTGGGTGGGTGTATCTGTACTTCAGGACACAGAGTTTCATCAGTGATAGGGCAGGAGATCCTGTTTCAGGCAGTTCTGTTTTGAATCCATATAAGTAGCTAATTTATTCCCCTAAGAAATGAGTATTACCATATTACACCATAGAACTGTGGTCATTTAGTCAACAGACTCTTCTATTTCGGGCTGAAAGTTTTGGGGGGAAAGATGGTTGTCCCATGGTGAATCAGGAGGCTATAACTGAGAGGAACCCAAGTCAAACCAGCTCAAGCAAAATAATAATAATAATAATAATAATGATAATAAGCATAAATAAAGGATATTAATAAATTCACATAATCCAGTTATAAGGATGCTGGGCTTAGAGATTGCTGGAACCAGGGACAGAATAGAGACAGATCATTTGCTCCATCTCTCTCCACCTTATATCTTCCTCTACATGGCTTCCAGCAGATCTCAGACTCACAGTGTGAATTTTACTTCCAGAGACGGACAAAAGTTAGTATTCCAAGTTTAAAAATCCCAGGGAAGGGGTGCCTGGGTGGCTCAGTCATTGAGTGGCTGCCTTCAGCTCAGGTCATGATCCCGGGGTCCTGGGATTGAGCCCCACATCAGGCTCCCTGCTCTGCGGGAAGCCTGCTTCTCCCTCTCCCACTCCTCCTGCTTGTGTTCCCACTCTCACTGTCTCTCTTTCTGTCAGGTAAAAAAAAAAAACCTTAAAAAAAAAAAAAAAAAAAGAATCCCACAAAATAATAGATACATATTCCATCCTCCCTGTTTCCAACATGGCGAAGCTCAAATTCCAGCATGCTGAAGAATTACCTGTAGAGTTTGTAAAAATGCAGATTCCTAGGACCTGCCCACCACGATTCTGATTTGCCAGGTCTGAGATGGGGCACAGGAATCTGCATTTTTAAAAGTCTCTCATAATAATGATACAGGTGGTCTTCAGGCCATAATCTAGGAAAGCACAACCTTGAGGTAATGAATTACCAATTTTCTTAAAGTAATTGCCTCTGTCTGGCATCTGAATTAAATTAACCTCTTTCAGTTTCAATGTGTGAATGCATTTTTTACTTTATGGCCTTTAGTTACATCCCCTGTCAGCTGCTATCTCTTTAAGGCAAAATTTTCTAGTATAAATTATTATACCAGATCTTCTCCAGATGCTCTCAGGCTCTGTTGTTATTTTGTTTGCTATTCTCACATCCTCTTTTGTAAGATGGATCCTGATTTCACAGATGTTAAAATGAAAGCAAATATGCATTTTGGAATTGATGAAATATGGTAGAAAATTCAGGAATAAAGAAATGATTAGCTTAATTTACGTCTACAAGTAATATAAAACAACTGTAGGAATTATGATTTCAGAATAGAAAGTGGATATTATAGATGTGGACAAGGGGATAATAACAATAAACAAACCAGGAGGTCGTACAGGGACAATGAGACCAAGCACCGATGTCCTTGTATCCTGGAGGAGGGGTTCATGTCAGTGTTGTGCAAACTGAAACATGTCACTTAAAAACATAATGATTCTACCCTGTTAATTTATTGTGAATAATTCCTATTCTTAACTTAGAGGGGTCTTTCAGGAAATATTTCTTGTGATGAGGAAACGTATTTAAAGTTCAATAATTCTAGTTCACTTCAGTTCCCTTTTCTTTTGTTAAATTCAGTAACAAGTACATTTCATACTTTTTATTTTAAAATGGATAATCCCATTTTTATAAAAAAATACTTCTGCTCATCAGTCATATCTATGCATAGAAGACTGTAGTGATGTTTATCGATATTGACAAAGGTTTTTTTCTGGGTGATAGGATTTGGGATAAATTTTAAACTTTCATCTTTGTATTTTTTTTTAGTGTTTGAAATACTTAAAATACTTCATTAATTTATTTACCAGTAGTGATTTTTCTGGAAAAAAATAAAAAGGACAAGATGCAAATATGCTACCACGTTGAATAGTATTTAATTCTAATATGAATGGTTGTTATTTTTCCTTTTTGTTCTTTTCTCTATTTAAAAATTTTTGAAAACAAGTTGATTTGCTTCTGCTCAATGAAGATCACACACTTTAGTTACTGTTCTACGTGGTAACCCAGCATAACCACTAGCAATGAAGATGTCTTCTTAAGTGAAATAAAGTATTTTGTTTTCCTTCCTCTCAGTCCTACTTGTCCCACATCGGTTTTCTTAGTTCCATGGTAGTAGCATAGATATGACTGATGAGCATAAGTATTTTTTTTTGTCAGTTAAGGGGTACGGACTGAAGTATCTTGAGGCAAGCTGAAGGTAAATGAAGGTGTTTGTTACAGTGGGCTCAGTGTTCTGAAAATAAGGAGGGCAAGATGATCTGCCAAATTACCAGCTTCTGTTGTAATGATTATCTGTTCTCAAGAAGAGGCACTATGAAAGCCTCTTTTAAATTTCATACACATACCTTTTTAAAATTAATAAACGACATAAATGATTTCAATGGGAATGCAGAAGCCATAACCTTCTTTGGAATTGTTTCCATTTGAACATTTCAGGGTACAAGTCAGAGACAGAGAAATCAAAGTTAACATCTTTGATATGGCTGGCCATCCCTTCTTCTATGAGGTAAGAAAGACTTTTTGAGAAAATCTGCGTCCAGTATTGTCAGTGGGTTAGGGAAAGATCCCGAGTTATTAGAAACTACCAGTATGCAAATCATGTATAAAATTAGGTGAATTTAGCTGGTGGGTGTGGCTTCCTTTCTGAGCCTTAACTGAATGGAAACCTGTTGGTCTTTTGTTCCATCCCCTTAGATAGTGGTAGGAAATTCCATTGCTAATGTTTTAAACACTTAGATAAGACATTTTAAATTTCAAAGGACTGTTGCTTTTATGCTTTATACCTTCCTGATCGATGGCTGCCATTCATTCACCGCATACCAGTGTGTCAGTTTGGATGCTGGTAATACACAGTCCCTGTCCTCATGGAACATAAATATGTCAAAGAAGACGGATATTAAACAAATGACAGAATGCTTGGGAGCATTTAATATCTAGCCTAGTATCTGGGAGGACAGGAAGCCTTGTTGAAGGAAGCAACATTTAAAGTAAGCTTTGATGGATAAGTAAGAAGTACGTAGATTGGTGGGAATCCAGGGATGATGTGATACACAGGATAGTTTTGAGTTGTACAGACTGTAATAGTTTGGAGAATGAATGTCTCTAATGATGAGGTCATACTGTCTCACAAGTTCATCCTTTTCACTGTTAAAAACTCTAGATTAACAACTCCCTTTTGAAGGCTTCCTTCCTTTGACTTTCACTATTGATCTTGGGCTTGTTTTTAGAACAACATAGACTGAGTCTGTGCTTCTACAATGGAACTTTTCTAAAATTTGTTAATCTGCTCCTTTTCAGGTAAAATATTTTCTAGCCCTGCCCTAGCTAGGCTTCTCAACATCCTTTGTAGATAACCTCTAGTTAGCTAATGGGGAGATGACAACTGAGCACAACATTCCAGATATTGTCTAGTGAAAAGCACTGAGTGTTCTTTACTTTCTGTCATTAGACACTGGACGTCTTACCATGCAAATTGAAATTACAATAGCTTTCCCCCCCAGCAGCTCAAAAAGATAACAGTATAATTAATAGAAGCTTCTTGAAATCACCACTTCTGAAGTAACTTTTCTCTGAATAGCTTCAATTTTTTCTTTTTTGTCAAATATTTACTTGTCCATAGCTCAAACCCTCCTTTTTGACAAGACCAAAGCCATCTTCTCCCTAAGGCCCAAACTGACCAAAGTATATTTTTGCTCGGCACACAGTGGGTGAAGCGTCTGTAGCCATTGTCATGATCCCTGGCTTCCCCCCATCCTGGCGGCCTGTCTTCCATTGAAGCTACTACTGTCATCTGTCCTCTCAACAGGTTTACCCAAAGGGCCTACTGAGAGAGGCCCGTCTGCTTAGCATGTGAAAGAGCACTCTCAGAGGAAAGTGTCAAAGAGAGGACTGCGAGGGAATGCCAGGCCTGTGTCTTAACAGCAATTTTGCTTCCACTGATGCACACATCATTCTGGGACTTGCTGGTATGAGTTAGACAGTCTGTAGAAAGTTCTTGAGGCCTGAGTGCTATTAAACTAACAGCTTTCTGTGGCCTACAAGCTAGAAAGTTTGCCATCCCTGCTCTAAGAAATAATCCCAATTCCCTTAGCATCCTATTTAATTAAACTTTGGATGCTGCAAGACTTCCAGGACTAACATCAGAGAGCTGTCTTGGGAGCTGAGAGTAAGAAAGCTGTGGGGGACCATTGAGGCTTCTCCTTTTTTATTTTACAGATGGGAAAAACCAAAGCTGGAGGTGGTAAAACCACTTACTTAAGACTACAGAGGTAGCCAGTTGCTGAGCCCAGACTTGAACTTGAGTCCGTTGAAAGAGAAATCCATGAGGCTTGCCTAAACCTCTATTTACACGCAAATCTCCCTCTGGATAGCATAATTTGCACTTTGAAATTCTTTGACTTCTGCTTACATTCCCTACATTCAGCTCTTCTTGATTTAAAATGTCTTGAATACTTACACCTGGTAGGCCCTGTTGGCTGACACAAAGACAGACGTATCAAGACACATGCCTGTCACTTGCGGCCTACTGGAAAAGGCAGCTGTGTATGCTACCAACTATAACACCAGACAGGAAGTAATATGGGCACTACTAGAAGCACAAAGGCTGTGGTATTTCAGGGATACAGGGGTTAGATTCTGTTTGGCAGGGGTTCGGGATTAGATGATAAGGTGTGGGGCAGGAAAAACTCCATGAAAGATGCAGTGTCATAGCTAAACTTGAAAGATTAAAGATAAAGAGGTGTCTGTTTCGAGACGGAGTTAGAGAAACACAGGGGAGGTTTAGGGAATGAGAGATTATCCACTTTGAAGGACAGGAGGTAGGAGAAGGATAAGACTGGGAAGCCGGTGGGGGACTGATCAGAAGCTTTCAACACCAGTTAAAAGAATTTGAAATTTAAGGGGTTGGCAGTAGGGAAACACTAAAGAATTTTTGAACCAGGGCTTCGAAAAGATAAATATGTAATGTGTATTATGTTGCTGGGGAGGTTACTTAGAAAATTCTTGCAGTAGTAGTCAAGAGGTAGTGTAATGTTGGCACATGGAAATGGAAAGGAAGTGACAGGTGCAGGAAATCTGGCAGAGGATTGTTTGTACCTGCAGAGTGAAAAAGGAGAGGAAAGCAGCAAAGGTGAACACTAGACTTTCAATCCACACGGCTCAAAGAATGGTGTGCTCCTTTCATCACTAGAAGTTCAAGGGAAGGAAAAGATTGGGAGGGAATAAGTTGGAGGGTTTCCTGTTGTACATATTGGATTTGAGATTCCAGCAAGACATTGAGCGGGGAGAGTCTAGAGTTAACTAGAAAAGCAGCTCTGGAAGCACAGATGAAAAGGCTCACCTTGGAGCTTCTCCCAGCTGAAATTATGCAGGTGGTTTTGTTGTCTGAGTTGGAAGGAAGGATTGAAAAAGAAAGGCTGAGGGTTTGGGGTGGGATTAGGGGAATTAGAGCAGCCAGCTGGCGTGGGAGCAATGGAGAGAGGAGGATTTGGTAAGAGACCAGATGAGAAAGAACCTAGAGAGCGTGGCGTATGGGAGCCAAGGCAGCAAGAGTTTCGGGGAAGAAGCCAGAGGCCCATTTTCACTTCTGCAGGTGGGCTGAGGACCTTGAGGACTGAGGGGAGAAGACTCCTGCTGCTCGTCACTTCAATTCTTTCTGATTTAATTGCTTTTAATTTAGGAGATAACTGCTTCTGTTTCTACAAATTAATAGCCATTTGCCGTCTTGGCCCAGGCATCTGTCTATACTCAGAAACCTAAATTTCGTGCCTGATGTGTGTAAGAAGACTTCATTTCTTACAACAGACTGGTATGGGCATGTGCAGACTGGACTCTCTGAGACGAATGAGTAATACATGGCCTCTGTCAAGGTTCTTACTGGAGTTTTGGCCTGAAACCCCTGGTTTGTCAATGTTACTACGCACCCACTCGACTGATCCTTCCTCTGCCACTTTCTTGTGCCCTATACTTCGTGCTGCCTCTTCCTGGAATTATAGATATGCCCCAGAAGTGAGTTGCCATTTCTAGCCAAAATATTGAAGGTGGACCATCAGAGGAGGGTGAGAAACGAAGGCAGAAGATGCAAATAAATAGACATTGTTTCACAGGCACTGTAGGCGCTCTGCCTTCATCATCTCATATAATCCTCGGAATTACCCCGTGAAGGAAGTAGTACTGTCCCCATTTGATAGATGAGGACACTCGGATGCAGAGAGGTTAAGTGACTTGCCCCAAATCACACAACTAATAAGTAAGAGTGACCCCAGGTTTGACTCTAGAGCCATTACACCACTGGGGCTCTGCTTTTGGAGTTCTGAAGTTAGTGTGGAGACCCTAGAGTCAGGGAAGCTCTACCCAGCATCCCAGGGAGTCTGCTCCAGGCTCTGGTACATAAATGGCCATAACTCTTGCTGACGCTTGTGTCATTTTTGCCTGAAGTTCTTCATTCTTCCTGAGAAGAGCTTTATTCTATAGAATTTGTGTTATTTTAAGATCTACTAACAAGAATTAAAGATGGATTGCCTCTAGGGAGTGGAGCTGGAGGTGAGAAGGGCTGAGGCGGGAATGTTAATGTTACGTTCATTACAAGACCTTGTCCTCGTAGGGTTTTTCTTATCATGTTACTTTGATTTTATAAAAAGTCCTCTAAAGACCAGTAGATACTGAGATACAATAGCAAATACTATGTATGCACAAAAGAATGCCCTTTGTTATGTTAATGATGGTGAGATATATTATAAAATCACAAAACCTCCAATTTGCACATCTGTTCTTTTCTGTGAAGGTTCGTAATGAGTTTTACAAGGATACACAGGGTGTAATACTGGTCTATGATGTTGGGCAGAAAGATTCCTTTGACGCCCTTGATGCGTGGCTGGCAGAGATGAAGCAGGATCTTGGACCTCACGGAAACATGGAAAATATTGTATTTGCAGTGTGTGCCAACAAGGTAACTGCTTTGGACATTGTATGCTCAACTTTCCAGATCTATTATGGGAAGAGTGCAGCTCTGAGTTTTGGGGAACAAATGAAAAAAAAAGAAAGAAAGAAATCCTTATTCTATGCTATAGGAATCAACAGATTTTCAAAACATACATCCCTAAAACAAAGAATAAAAACAGAAATTCCCATATGTTGGGGTATTTATCCATTTTTTTCTGGTGCTGTACATGGGGAAGGGTATTAGTGACAGAGCAGGAGAAGGGGATCCTAATAATTACACTCTGGCCTTGATTAGAGAAGGGACAGTAGTTAGGTGTGCAGCATGGATTATGGAAAGGAATGGAAAACAGACTTGAGTGTGGGAGACCTCATGAAGCCAACTTTCACAGAGGTGAATTTGAGGTGAGCAGTTTTCTTCGAGGATAAAGTGGGAAGCGCGGGAGCAGGCATTTGTTATTTTGCCACAGAAAATCAGTCTGTGTTCAATATGGGCAATTTTTTGGTCTCCTTTGGTCCTCGTAATTGTATATACTGGTGCTGGAGTTCATGTAAGAGTAGTTTTGGCCTCAGTAAAAGATTGATGAAAACCTCACAGGGCCTGTGCTAGTGGATCAAGGTTGGGGTCTTCTCTCTGTCCCCCAAATTTCTGTTTCAGATTGACTGTACCAAGCACCGCTGTGTAGATGAAAGTGAAGGGCGTTTGTGGGCTGAAAGCAAAGGCTTCCTGTACTTTGAAACTTCAGCACAGACTGGAGAGGGAATCAATGAGATGTTCCAGGTAAGCTGGCATCGTTTTGTTTGTTCCGAGGCTGACCATGCCAAATTTTAGTTTAAATTATGAGAAGCAAAAATGTAATAGGAATTTCGCATTGGAATAAGCTTGTTCTTTTCAGAAGCTGGTGAGAAAAAGATTGAGAGAGAGAGAGAGAGAGAGAGTGTGTGTGTGTGTGTGTGTGTGTGTGGTATCTATCTGCCTGCTGTGTACTTGAGACCTGACCTGGCTGATCATCAGAATTACTTTGGGAAATTCTTAAAAATACAGATTTCCAGGCTCTAAAACTACTGGAAGCTTAGTGCTTGTGCTGGAGCTCGAGAATCTATATTTTGAAAAAGCTTTCCAGGTGATTTCTGATGATCATCAAGTTTAACAACTGTTATAATATACTTACTTATAATAGAACAAAGATTTTCTTGAGAACTCCCTTTGGTTAATGGTGTTACATTTGCATGAATAGGTAGATGGAAGGATTACTTTGGCGAAATTGCCTTGCTGTAGCTGATATAATCCTATTTTGCAAGGGCACAGTTAGAGAATAGGAGCCTGGCATTGCAGAGTCCCGCCAATCACACGTAAAAATAAGGTCCTATCCACCAAGTAGACAATGGAAGGGTGTACTCATATTGCAACCTGAATAGATGGTGATTTTTAAAAAATTACTAATCTTGAATAATTTTAAGGGCCAAGGTTATTTATTTACTTTTTTTTTTTTTTTTTTTTTAGAGAAGGAGAGGGGAGGGCCAGAGGGAGAGAAAGAATCTGAAGCGGACTCTGTGCCTAGCGCAGAGTCCAATGCGGGCTTGACCTCACAACCCTGAGACTATGACCTGAGCTAAAATCAAGAATTGGACACTTAACCAACTAAACCACCTGGGTGCCCAGAACAAGACCTTTTTTTAAAAAGGATTTTATTTATTTATTTATTTATTTATTTGAGAGAGAGAGAAAAAGAGAGAGCATGAGCAGGAGGGGCAGAGGGACGGAGAGAGAGAGAAACTCCAGCAGACTCCCGAGCTGAGCAGGGAGCCTGACGTGGAGCTTGATCTCATGACTCTGAGATCACGACCTGAGCTGAAACCAAGATTCAGATGCTTAACCAACCGTGCCCCCAAGCACCCCCAGAACAAGGCTTTTTTAAAATAGTAAATTATAAAGTCAACTCTTGATTACAGATACATTTGGAAGTAAGTGGTGACATGAATTATGCATTTTTTCTCTTCTGAATATATCTTGATATTTTGGGAATTTTTAGCATTTCAAATAATGTAGCTATACTTTAAAGAGTTGTTCTTAATTATTGAGTGGGATTTTATTTAATCTTTTATGCTGAATTTCTTTCTCTTAAGGTGTCACTGCCCGTATTAGAAGACAGGTTTCATCCTTGGCTGACAGTTTGAATCGGGCATCATAGCTTCTGTTTCAAGACCAAATAAGGTTGATGTTGGCTTGCCACATCCTGTTCTATTGAGTACATGAACCTGTGTGAGTTTGTACCTATTTATGTGCAGTAACGGTACTTGATCATTTGAGTAGTGTTTTACTATTCTGGAGAAGTTTACGTGTTTCATCTCATTTGAGATTTAGTGTGTAGCAGGTTTTATTCTCATTTCAGATTTTATAACATCTAAGAGTGCTGAAGTGACTTGTCCAAGGGTATAAATAACAGCTGTTGAAGATTAAATTTCTATCAGCCCTTGAAAGATGTAGTCCATTCTCTTCTGGCCTCTCTTGCAACTCATGAGTTGTTAGTACCCATTCGTACTCTTGGTTTTTTGTTCATAATGTGTTGGGGATTTTTTTCCCCTCTAGCCACTTTCAAGAGTTTTTCTTTATCTTTGGCTTTTGCCTTTGGACTGTGTGACTAGATGTGATTCTCCTTATATCTATCCTGCTTGGTATTTGTTGAGTTTCTCGGAGAGCTAAGTAGGTGTTTTTTATCATCATTTGTTCAAAATTTTTTTAGTTTATTTTCACTCATTTCCTTCCTGGACTCCAGTTACATGTGTATTAGGCCATTTCTTTTTGTCCCATAGTCCTTGAGACTATGTTATTTTTCTTTCCTTTTTCTCTATATTTTGGATCATATAGTCTCTATTGGTCTGACTTTCAGCTGCTTTTAAATCTGAGTGAATTTTTCAACTCCATACTTTTCAGTCCTAGGATTTGGATTTGATTTTCTTGTGTAGATCCTGGTTCTCTGCTGGGATTCTCTATCTGTTCACTTATTAAGACTATGTTTTCCTTTATCTCTTTGAAATATTTATAATAGCTCCTTTAAAGTCTTTGTCTGCTAGGTCCAATATCTGAATCATCTTGGGCCCAGTTTCTGTTGACAGCTTTTTTTTCTTTTTTTTCGCCTGACTATGGATCATATTTTCTTGTGTCTTTGTATGAATAGTGATTTTTGATTGAATACCAAGACACTGTGAATAATGCATTGTAGAGGCTCTAGATTCTTTATTTTCCTCAGCAGAATATTGGTTCTTAATTTCAGCGGGCAGTTACCAACAGATTACATTGAATTTGCATGGGTTTGGTTTTTTGCTTTCATAGCAAGGATCTGAAGGAAGCCCAAATTGTTGTCTAAGCCCTTCAAATCTGGTAGAACTCAACCTTCAAATTCTGTCTCCTTTTAGACCTTGTCAGCTCTTGGTTTTCGGTTTTGTCAGGATGAGTTTACTACCAAGCCATAGTCTTTCTATGGTATCTCAGCTAGATACTCAGGATACCAATGAAATAGTAAGCAATGTCTGCACTCTAGCAAGGTCAGACTGTACTGTTCCTGGAATGCCTCTTTCCAAAACACCACTAGACTTCTAGTATATTGGTTCTCTTCTCAATCCCATGGTCAACCTCAGGTGATCTCACCCGGTGCATTTATAGCCTGGGCCGCAGCTACAGACCAGTGGGGAACCGTCACATGGACTTCTGGGGCCCAATCCTGCCTTTCTCCTTCCTCTCCAATGCCCTGCTCTGCAGATTCCAGCCCCTTCAGTATCCTTAAACTCTGATCTCTGTCTCTTTCATTCAGTGGGACTGTGGGACTGCTCAGACCAGCTCTCTGTGACATGGCCAGGAAATGGGCTCCAGGTAGAAACTGAGGGGCAGTACTGTGCTTGCTGTTGTCCACTACCTGGAAATAGTTTCTTGCTCTATCTGTCCATTTTCATAGTAGTTTATGGCAGGAGTTCTAGCCTGGTCCCTGTCACTCCATCATGGCTGGAACTCAGATGTGGAATGTAAACAGACCCTTGACTTCAATTCTCCTGTTTTGTACACCACACCACAGCTGGCGCTTCTAAACCATGTGTGCTACCAGTGAATGCTTGTGTCCTCAGAGATCTGGGAGGGTTTATATTTTAGTTTAACTGATAAACTAGAAGAAAACCTTACTGATACAGAACACAAGCAAACATCAGTGAACTGTGATGACTTTTAGGTTGCTTTTATCCTTTCAGATAAATCCAGGGTAGCACTCAGGGATAAAACAGTCTGTTTAAAAACAGGCTAACAAGGAATGTAAAAAAAAAAAAAAAAAACTATGTAAGCAAACGCTTAGAAACAGTGCTTTCCTGCTGACTCAATTTAATTCATATTTTCTTTGTTTCCTATACACTTCTAGACACTATGTCAGAAAGGAACTTAGTTTTGTCTTTTTCACTTTGTGAGCAGAGTAAGACAGACTAATCACATTAACTCTTCTTTTGTCTTGTTATCTTGTGGCTTTTCCTTTGGCACCCTGCTCACAAATCAGCCTTCTTGTTTAGGTTGTCAAGTCTATTAGCTATTACTGGAGATAAGAAGGAGGAGTCTAAGAGAAATGGAAAAATTTTGGACAATGACAGGAATTATAGACATATCTGAAAAAGAAGAGAGATTAAAAAAGAGATGGAGGGAAGAAGAGATGTCTAGTGTATTAAATGAGACTTTTGAGCAAAGTTTTCCAACAATAGTAACTGAACTATGAGCAGGATCAAAAAATAGTTTTCGCTTTGAAAAACATCAAAAAAATGGGCAAAGAATCTGAACAATTTAGAGAAAAAGGAAAGGCACTAAGCGTATGAAAAGACACTCAGTTTCACTTACAGAAACTTTAAATCCAAACTGTGCGCTACACATGGGTTTGGCAAAAGTGAAGCTGTGTGAGAATGCCCCATAGTGACAAGGGGACAGAGAAATAGAGTGTTGGACCCTGTGATGGTGTAAACTGACACATTTTGTAGGACAGTTGTCAAAATCAAAAATCAAAATGCCTCTACACTGTTACTTAGTACTTCTCCTTTTAGGAATTTATCTGAAAGCAGCATCTCCACAAGTGTGCAAACACACACCCACCCACCCACACACACACACACACACACAGAGTATTCATTAAAGCACTGTGTGTAATAGCAACACCTAGAAATAATTGACTTGTCAGTTGGGGAAATAGGGAGTTGGTTAAATAAATTAAGATACAGTCACAGTGAAATACTGAACAGTCATTAAAAAGGATGAGGAAAGTGTCTATATGCACTTTCTAGAGAAAGAGTCCAAGGTATATTTTTTAAAAGATTTTTTTTTTTTAAATGTAATCTCTATTCCCAACAGCACCAAGATCAAGAGTTGCACACTCTACCAACTAAAACAGCCAGGTGCCTCTGTATTTTTATGTGAAAAAGTTTGAGGAGCTAAGCAGTATGTTTAATCTGCTTTCTCTTATGTCAGTTTTTAGTGTAGGGATGGATATACCGGTATTCTTTTCTTTTTTTTTTTAAAGATTTTATTTATTTATTCAACAAACCAAGATCACAAATAGGCAGAGAGGCAGGTAGAAGCAGGCTCCCTGCTGAGCAGAGAGCCCCATGCGGGGCTCAATCCCAGGCCCCTGGGATCACGATCTGAGCCGAAGGCAGAGGCTTTAACCCACTGAGCCACCCAGGTGCCCTGATATACTGGTATTCTGATAGAAAATTTTTCTGGGAAGATACTCAAAAATATTAACAATGGTTACTTCTAGGAGAGGAACTTGAGGGGCAGGAAGACAGTTTTCATTTTACACTTTCATTTACTATTTGAATTTTTCTAACAGTGTTCACCTACTACCTTTTCACCTCAAGAGTGTTATTTGAGAGGAAGATTATGAGCCATTTAAAGTTTATTCCTTATACTTTTGTGTGTTAAAAAAATACACAAGCGTGTGTATTTTGTGCATATACACATAAACATACATATAAGATAAAAGAAAAAAACCTTCCAAACTATATATTTGCTTTATGGTGAATTTTAAGTTATTGTAATATATTAAAATTCTTTAAGTTATGCTTAAAGGAAATTCCTATTTTCATAAAATCAGTTCTCCTCTGGGATGATTTCTTTTTGCAGACCTTTTATGTATCCATAGTTGACTTATGTGAAAATGGAGGGAAACGTCCTATCACGAATAGCAATGCTAGTTTCACCAAAGAACAAGCAGACACCATTCGCAGAATTCGAAACAGTAAAGACAGTTGGGACATGTTGGGAGTCAAACCTGGGGCCTCAAGGTAAGCGGTGCTCTAGGATCTTCGTTCCAAGTTCTGTCCTGGGGAAAAACTCAGCTGCCAACATCGTAGGTCTGATATATCTTCTTGTCATTGACTGGAAATATGAAGATGTGTGGAAATGCATTAGCTTATGTAATAACTTTTCTCCAGTGAATTAATTGAATGCCAGAGAAACAAGTAGAGGACGCAGTGGCCTGATGAAGGAGCTCTGCAGTGTATTTGCATGAATACTTTCGGTAATGGTGTGTTCTGCTTTTGTCTGTGTTGAATAGGAGCCTTGAAGCAAATGTAACCTTAAAAAAATACCTTACAAAAGAGAAATCTTAAATCATAGAATTTTAGAAGAGGAAAAGGATATTAGCAGCTTCTCCAGACATTTCATTTTATAGGTGAGAAAACTGGAATTCGGCGAGACTAAACACATGTTCAAGGACCCTAGGAGTTAGTGGTAGAATTGGTTCTTGACCTTGAACACTGTGTGTCTGCCTGGCTCTGTCTCTTTCTATGGCCCTCAGAATCCTGCTAGGTCCTCATCTGTGTATGAATTTATGTTAAATGGTTTTATCTTTAGCCAAAAGAAATATTTGGGAGGAAGACAAATACAATCACTATTCTTTGTTGCTTGTGCAAGAATAAATCCTTGTTCGGTATGATTATATAACTTTTAACAATAGGATGCTTCTGTTACTATACATATTATGATTTTTATTGTAATTGTAAGCGTTCTCAGGTCTTTTTATTTTGCACCATAACTTTCCTCCCCAACCTTGTCCCTTTCTACTTTGTCACCTTGATTCACACACACACACGCACACAAAAGTACGTGTTGAAACATCTTGTTGATACCAGTGGCGTTAAGTTTCTTTTTTCCAGTTTGGTCTCCTAGTCTGTCTTCAGGCCCAGAAGGCGAGAGGGAAGGGGAAGAAGAACACAGTTACTGGTCGCCTCGACTTGCCAGGCCTTACAGAGAAGGCTTTAAACACACGAACATTTCAGATGATCTTGTGTAAATAGCACAGTTAATTGGTGTCTTTTAAATGTCCTTTGGGATTTCCATAGTCTCATTCTAACATCTTCTGTTTACCTCCAAGGGAGATTGGCTCTAAAAGAAAGAAACTTATTAACTTAGTACAGTGTTTATTAAGGAAAAAGAAACTTCAGGTTCCTTATTTATTTACTATCTGTATTGATTGGAATCTACCAAAATATACAGGACTTCCACAAGTTCTCTCTCATTGACCAATATAAACATGTGCTCCTCTTACCTCTCTCTGGGTCGATCGAACTAATTTTGTATGTCAGTGAGCTCACTTGAACAGAACCTAGAAACAGTGTTTTGAAGTTATAAAGAGTTTTAATGTTTGTTCAGTATCATGTTTACTGTTCTTGAACTTTAAGAAAATCTTCAGCTTCAGCAGAATTAATGTATTTGTTACTTTGTAAATGTATTTGTTAATACATTGTTATTTTGGTGAAGAATTCTGGCAATTCAGATTTCTTCAGAGAGGGAGAATATGATTCTTGTTAGCTAATATCAGAATTGTCTATGTAAAAAAGCCCCATGCATATTTTAGAACAAGAGAATTCAAGGGGCACCTGGGTGGTTCAGTCATTAGGTGTTTGCCTTCAGTTCAGGTCATGATCCTGGGTCCTGGAATTGAGTCCCGCGTCGGGCTCCCTGCTCAGCGGGAAGCCTGCTTCTCCCTCTCCTGTTCCCCCTGCTTGTGTTCCCTCTGTCGCTTTCTCTTTCTTTGTTAAATAAATAAATAAATCTTTAAAGAAAAAAAAATGAAGGAGAATAAGAGAATTCAGGGTTTGTTTAAGAGCAGAAAGCAGAAAAAGCCTTAGAATACATGCCCAAGCCTAGAGAACTATGAACATGGCCTTGTGACCTCAGTCTTTCCAAGTAGACACCCAAGATTTTCCATCACCCGCAAGACAATCACAGACCATCTCTCTAATTCGGAGAGCCGAGTAGAAATCCTTCTGATAAAACATAAAGGAGAAAAACTAGAGCGTTTGGGAAAGTGCCATATCCAGGCTAATAGCATAACTGGAAACCTGAATTACAAAAAGAAGGTGGGAAATAAAACTATCTGGTACACACAGAACTACACCTGACCAGGGGAGGAACTGGATACTTAGAAGCTTCTGGAGGCCTAACACCAGAGGATGATGAAGAGCAGGGAGAGGTGGTCTCCCGGAGCTCTCCTGGTCTTTGGGATTCACTTTACTGCCCCTTTCCTTTATGGGTAATGTTCCCCTTCTCTTTTCTTTCTTCTTTGGTCTCAGGAGCTCGCTGGAGCTCTCCAGTACCCCCATGTGCAGCGTCCCTTTCTTGGTCAATGGTGTCACCATCTTCCCTGAGGCTTAGCATCCCCTTGACCCTGGAACTCATCTCAACCCCTTTTCTTCCATCTCCTTGACCTGTATGTCCAGCTTGTCACCTGCTTCTGCCGATTCTTCCTGTGTGTCATCCCTTAGCCTCCCTTGATCCAGACTCTTGTACTTGTGCTTGGCTTCTCGTAACAATCTCCTAACCTCGAAAATCAGCTTTCTCAGCACCTTTTTTTGTCATGAAACACTTACTGATGTCATTGTTTATCAAGTCTACTTTTTTATTGTTGTTTTGATTTCAAGGCCCCTCCCTTATTGGTCAGTGCTTCCTGGCCAACTTTGTTTTTGTTACCCCCAGCAGTGCCCTCACAGAACTTCATGCCACGGCCATGCTGTTCGTAGTTCCTCGCTTCTGCCGGCTCTCTCCCGGTGGCCCAGTGTCTCCCCATCTCCTTCAGAATCCCACCCCACAGGCTCTTCCTGATCACCCCGTGCCCTCATCGCTTCAGACAGCAAAGATTTGCTGGATGCCTGCTCTGTGCCAAGGACCTTTCCGTGGATCCTCCTTTTACCAGGCATTTTCTTGGTGTTTCGGTACTCCACATGATATTTCTTTCTCTACTTGTCTGTAACATATTATTTACTTGTTTATTGTTTGTTTCCGAGTCCTTTAGTCCCACTTTTGAGAAAAGGTAGTAATGCAAGAGATATGATGTAAGTCCGGACACCGAACTGCCGTGGGCGGGGGCTGGCCCTGTCGCTGACATAGAGCTTGGCTTCTTTCTCCTAGGGATGAAGTCAACAAAGCCTATCGGAAGCTCGCTGTGCTGCTTCACCCCGACAAGTGCGTGGCGCCTGGTAGTGAAGATGCCTTCAAAGCGGTGGTGAATGCCCGGACAGCCCTCCTGAAGAACATCAAGTAGGAAGTCAGAGAAAAAGACAAGTGCAGCCCTCAAGTATAAACTGACTGTCCCTAGAAGTGAAATAACCACCATGGGTTTTTTTTCTTTTTTTTCTCCACAAAAATCTTACTGCTTTTTTCTTTTGTGTTGTCATTTGTAAATTAGAAATTCAGGTGCCTGTGACCATTTCAGACATTTTACAGAGCAGTGAAGACAACCAAGCGCCACTTGTACGTACAGTTTCTTTCCTATTTCCAAATAATCCAAATTTTGTTCCTCCTTCATTTGTGAGCTCGGTAATGGTAGCGTCCCTCACGCACTTGACTCAGGACAGTCCAGGAGGTTTCTGGAGGGAGGAAGGGGCGCAGGGGGACCTTTCGCTTTTCTTTTTCTTTTTTTGTAAAGTTCATCGGAGAAGGAGACAGCAGATACAGAAGGAAATGGTAACAAAACCCCCAAAAGTGTGGTGGGACCTCACACGCAAGTCACTTCTTTTACGAGTTCCTTAGTAGGATTTGAACCATTGATCCTTCTATAATTAATGAACTCTGGAGGGCCCTTTGGAAGTTTGGGAATCAAGGTAATACCGTTCCAAATTGAGCAGTCCTTTGTGGACCTACACTCTGTCCCCTTCTCCAGCCACCAGGGGGAGAGACAGGCTAGTCCTAGGAGAGAAAAGGCTGTGGCAGCCACGAGTTCTGGAACACTGGCTGTTGCTCGTCTTGCCCCTGGATCTGAGGCCTTTCTCCAGCCACGGAAGCAATGCCGGTAGCAGTAGGGAGCATCGGGCACCCAGGAAGCAGGAGTCAGGTCCCACAACAGACGTGCTTGCAGGTCACATTAGAGCTTGTGTACGCATCCCCGAAGGCAAGGCCAGAGGCAAGGCCCAAGGGCACAGCCAGCCTGGCTTGGACTTGTCTGATGCCCCTCAGAGAGCCTGTGGATGAGGCTTCTGCCTTTTCTTGTTTCTGCATCCTTTGCCACAGGTAGGTAGGAGACGCGGGGGCACGCCTCTACCGCCTGGCCTCTTCACTTACCTACTTGAGTTCCTTCCTTTTCCTTTTCTCTTCCTTATTTATTTATTTTACAAATATACCACAGCTGTCATTTTTCTCCTGATTGTCTGGCTCTTGGCCACTGCCTCTTCCATCCTCCCTTCCGAGGCTTCACCTTACTGCCCTCGCGTACAAGCCCTGCTTGACTGGAGTCCAGTGTGGATCCTTTGGGTGTTGGTGGAGGGAGAGATCTTAAGGCCTGTGAGGGAAGAATTTCTAATTTTTGCTTGGGCTCCATATTTCTAAACAATAATATATTTACACTCTAGATTATGAAAGCTAATATAATGTACAGAAATCCATTCTCTTGCCATAGTCTCCTCCATACCCACGGAACGGATGAAGTATGTTAGGACTGGCCCTTCCTCCAGAGCTTTCAGAACTGGTCTTGCTGTTTGACCCATTGTATTGTGAATCTTGGTACGTTACTCATCTTTTAGCTGCAACCACCCTGCACTAATTGGGCTTTAAGGTGCATAAAATGTGAGTTTCAAGCAGCTATCCCATATTGATCACCAAATAGCATTCACCTACCCAAAAAGAAAAGCCACTTCAGTTTCATTCCAGCCCTCTGCAGTCTTTTGGATTCTCCTCTCCAAAGCAGCTTCCCTTTGTGTGTCTGCCCTTGGGCTGCATTGAGCTTGTTGTCAGGAAACCAGAGCATTGTTTTCTAGTATGGCTTTTCATCTTGGTAATACTGAAAATGCTTCTTTTTTACGAATTGAGTCTAATACATGATTTCCTGGGGATTTTCCTCTGGACTTGTAATTTTAAATAGCTTCTGGGACTATAAAACTCCAACCCAAAGTGCTTCTGAATTTAAATTTTACTTAAGGCCTTCATCATGCCTAAAGTAATTAAAATGTGGGTCTATTCTTGTAAAGGAACTAGAGTCAAAGAAACGAGGGACTGTGC
Source organism: Mustela nigripes (assembly GCF_022355385.1). NCBI lineage: Eukaryota > Metazoa > Chordata > Mammalia > Carnivora > Mustelidae > Mustela > Mustela nigripes. The sequence goes on along the minus strand of NC_081563.1, from coordinate 18,815,333 downwards.
ATGGTAGCGTCAGCCCAAATTGACATGACAGCCCACTGAGTGTGTGGCCCTGTATGGAGCCTGTGCTAGTTTTCATCATGTTGCTAAAGACCAGGTTGGTCATCTCATTCAACTACATTGTGCCGATGAACAGTTACAACAGAATTTGTTAGTGCTTCCGTTCCTATATAACGAGTGACTTGTGGAAATTTAGCCTGATTTTGGTTTGTAGGTCTTAGAACTCAGTTCCTAACACCATTATTAATATTAAGGATGGCCATGAACTACTTCATTTATGTAAAAGAAAGAAAAGAAGAAAGTTAAGCTTCAGGGTCCTGGAATTTGTCCGAGTGCCATAATCCTTGAGTAGAATATTAAGGGATAATAAAGCATGATTTGCAATGCAAAGTTTTTTGGTACTAATGTAATACAAAGCTTTGTAGACCTCTGTGCATTACATTTATATTCTCGGTGCAAATATGTACTTTGTAGTTCAACTTGATGAAATTCCTTCAGCCAGTTAGGATCTCAAAATACATTGGTGAGATTAACAACTAGCAGAATCATTCCATTGGCTAAAAATATTTGATGGAGAATCTTGTTTTTCAAGAAAGAATAAGAAGTTTGAACAGTTCGTATTAAAGCCATTACTTCCATGTCTGAGTCATCAAGAACGAGCAGTTTTAAAGCTTGTTAGAAATCCCTTGAGGTATTTCTAACTAATTGCCCGTCCTACCTAAGCACTTTAAAATACACCGTCCTCTTCTCCCCTGCTCCCCTTTGAGGCTTCTTCCGAACTGCTGTTCTCGCCTGTCCGCAGTTCTCCTGCAGCCTCGTCGTCTCGCGTCTCCCCACACGTGTGTCCTCGGCTCTGTTAGCCTGTGAACTTCAAAGTCCAGGCCTCAAGCACTGTGCTGCCACCCAGGAAAAGCTGCGGAGATCCTGTCGCTGGCACGCTTTTCTTGAGGCTCACATTTACCTCAGGAAACTCACTCTAGTGTGTTCTCGTGCATTGAATTCCCAACTGGTAAATAATTTCTTTCTACCCATAAACCAGTATCTAATTCACTGCTAGTTACAAGAGCCATAGATAAGGCAGCTAAATTTCTGAAAGAAAGCCAGAGTAAGTAAGGAGCCCCCGTCAGCCCTGTGTCAGGACCACACTTCCTCCTGGACCGGTGACAGAATCTCGAGGGGGAGGGAGGTAGTTGAGGCCCAAGTTAGAAAGGGTGGATCCGCGCACGGATTGCCGCTGACAGTGACAGGGACAGCGCCCTCCTCAGAGGCACTTTCCGTGGGCGCTGGCATGTCACTCCCTTCCCCACCGCACTCCACCTAGCTCACTCAGTCTGCCAACGTTTTTGCAAAACTTTTGGAAAATGAGTTTAGCTGCACAAGAGAGCTACCCACCTTCCACTGCAAGTTTTGCAAAGTGAAAAAAGGTTCACACTTCTCATGTTTGGTATTAGCACAAGTGTAACGTTTGTACATTGGTTTTTCCGTTAAACGTTTCTAGAGAAGACAAAAGCTTAGATTTGTGACATGGGGAAATTAGAGTGTGTCTAACAAGCAGTGCAATATTGAGCCGTGCCAAAAAGGCCCTGGTGTGAAGTGGCTTGTCGGCAGGTTGGACGGTCTGGGTTAGTGTCCGGCATCCTGCAGGGCGATCGTCCCCTCTGACTGTGAATGCAGAGTCTCTAACGATACCCTTTGCTCTTACGAGGTAATTTGCATATTTGTGTTCTGTTGAAGTAACTGAAAATGTTAAATCTAACAGTTGTTTATGTCTTGTATAGAGAGTGTCATATGTATTTAAGTTGTGTATTTTTATAAAATAAAGCCAAAACTCGAACACTGGCCTGTGGGCTGTACTTCTTTGATGAGATGCTGGTCTTTTTAATGTAAAGCAGCCCAGGCCCTCACCAACTGAGGCCTGACAGAGGATATCTTGCTTGAGTTTCCAATTGGGAAATGGAGGAAATTTTATTCCTCAGTCCATCAGGTAATTCTAATCTTCTTTTTTTTTTTTTTTAAGATTTTATTTATTTATTTGACAGAGAGAGAGAGAGATCACAAGTAGGCAGAGAGGCAGGCAGAGAGAGAGAAGCAGGCTTCCTGCTGAGCAGAGAGCCAGATGTGGGGCCCGATCCCAGGACTCTGAGATCATGACCTGAGTCGAAGGCCGAGGCTTAACCCACTGAGCCACCCAGGCGCCCCAATCCTAACCTTCTTAAGTCATGGTGAAAGTGTTTTGATTTCTTTTTTTTTTTTTTTTAAGATTTTATTTATTTGACAGACAGAGATCACAGTAGGTCGGGGGCGGGGGGTGGGGAGAGCAGGCTCCCAGCTGAGCAGAAAACCCGATGTGGGGCTCTATCCTAGGGCCCTGGGATCATGACCTGAGCTGAAGGCAGAGGCTTAACCCACTGAGCCATCCAGGCGCCCCGTGTCTTGATTTCTTAAAGATAACTAATATTGTGTTGCATTTTTAATTCAGATAAAACTGTTACCATCCTATTTTAATAATGCAGCTCTTGGCTGAACAACTTACTCATTCAGCTGGTCCCTGGAAACAAGAATCCTTAAGTAACAGACTGTTGGGAACCCAGATTTGAAAGGGAAAGCCTTGCAGGGCCAAACCGCAGAAGGCAGTGTCTCTCGGAAGCCTTCACATGAGGGCTGTAATTTTCATTATGAACAAAGTATGTTCTCACCTGAGAAGGCACGACACTCTTTTGGGGAACTGCTCTACTGTCCCCAAACATGCTTTCAAGACAAGCTGCCAAAGTCTCCTTTGCTTCCTAGCCACCCAGAATGGCCCGTGAGCTGGGAGTGTCACCCAAGCTGAACCAACTGGCATCCTTCTCTGGGATCTTTCTCACCAGAGCTGGGAAAGCAAACTTCGTCTCAGGAGAGGAAGTAAGACGGGAGGAGTCCTGCGGATGTTGGCAACCTGATTCCAATGCCATGGAAAACATTCTGAAAGAACGCAGCAGACATTCATAAGGAGACAGAGTCCTGATGGCCAACACTCACCTTCTGGTTCCTGAGATCCCTTGAGCTGGTGGTTCTGCAAGCCCAATGCCACCCCAGAATCCTTCCCACAAACTTCCAACCCCTGTTTTCTGCTTGGTTTAGTTGGAGTTTGCTTTCCATTACTTGAAACTAAAGGGATATTAGACAATAGTAGACCTTAAGATTGTAAGCAAGGATGAGAAAGCTACGGTCTATAGACTGAAATGACATCTGATAGGCATGTTATTACATTTATATATTATAATATATCCAATTACTTGTTTCTCAGTTGGAGTCTTTGGCTACGTCTTAACCCAATAGTCGCAAACTATAAACGGAAAAGCAAAATTAGGTTTATTCTATTTGTTTCAGGGTCCATTTATGCCAAATACTTGCAACTGCTTAAGTTTCTAATTAAATTTTATTGTTAAAGTGATCATTTGCCACACATGTATTGAGCACCTACTATGTGCTGGCCCCGTTCTAGGCATGGAGGATACAACCGAGCTCAGGACCAACAAAAATCCCTGCCCTGTGCCTCTTAACATTCTAGTGTCTCTGTGTGTGTAGCTTTGAAGAAAAATTCTTTTTCTTTCTTTTTTTTTTTAAGAGTTATTTATTTATCAGAGTGAGCACAAGCGGAGGAGTGGCAGGCAGAGGGAGAAGCAGACTCCCCACTGAGCAAGGAGCCGGATGTGGGACTCTGTCCCAGGACACCAGGATCATGACCTGAGCCGAAGGCAGCTTAACCAACTGAGCCCAGGCATTCCAGTTTCTTTTTTTTATTTTTCTATAGGCTTATTTCTTATTTCCTATAGGTTTATTTCCAAAGAGGCAAAGTATTCAAAAAGAATACTTTTTGAGTATTCAAGATACACAATTTGGAATGAATACTCTGATTTCTACTATATACTGTAGATCATGGGGGTTGTTCAAATGCTGTATTACGGGTTTTTTCAGAAACTTAATCATTATTATTATCCAAAGCTCAATTTTTCATATTGGCCTAGAGAAAATAGTTCCAGACTTAAAGAGTCTCTTTATTTATGTTTTATATTTATAATTAATGTATTTCCCCCAAGCAGTTGATAAGTTTGAATTTATTTGGAGGAAATACCTAGAATTTAGGTTGTTTTAGTTAAAACAACAATCTGTACCTCTGGTACCATCCAGTGAAGATTTTGTTCAGTAGACAGTTGTAAAGGGTGCTGACTTCAAGAAAATTATCCTCTCTGCATCCAGAACAGTCAGTTGTCAGAGGTCATTATAAAGCCAGCAAGTGCCGCCCATGATAGCATTTTATGGACAGGAGAGACAGTAAAAGTTTGCTACGATTGAGGGAAATGAAAACGTGAGGTGTCTACAGGCCTCAGATATCAGAATGAGAGCATTCTGCTAGTTTCAGAGCATGAGAGAGAACAAAAAGTTTAATAAAAGAAATACTAAAGAAAACAAAGACTCTTAGTGGTTCAAAAGGAAAATACAATGAAAGAAACCGTTTCCATTCTGAGTAACAGGGAGCAAGGAGAAAATCCCCAAGTCAGCATTTGTCAAATGTTTCTTTATGGACAGATCCCCATTATTTCTAGTGAACTCCCAACATGGGAACCCTGTATGTAAAAGGGTTAAGAGCGACATTTCAGTAGGATGAATTTGTAAGATGACAGTTTCAACATCATTCCTTATAAAACCAACCTATGGGGCCGTTCTGCCTCCCAAGGCAGATGGCAGAGTTTCTGTCAGAAGTCCTCATGCCGGGGCGCCTGGGTAGCTCAGAGGGTTAAAGCCTCTGCCTTCAGCTCAGGTCATGATGATCCCAGGGTCCTGGGATCGAGCCCCACATCAGGCTCTCTGCTCAGCGGGGAGCCTGCTTCCTCCTCTCTCTCTGCCTGCCTCTCTGCCTACTTGTGATCTCTGTCAAATAAATAAATAAAAATCCAAAAAAAATATATATATATATATATCCCTATGCCATTCCCTCCTGCCCACAGGCACTGGTGAGGGGAGCACTTCACCCGAGAGAGTGAGGGGCTCAGGGAAGCACTGTCTGTTATGAGCTGCTGACAGGCACTCAGTATTGCGGGCAGGCTGGGCGGGGACTCTGTTTAACGAAGGGCCCTGATGACATTTTAGACATACACGAAAATACTATGGCTTTGTGTCAGGAGGCAAAGACCTGAGCTCTTCTTAAGAAATGAACAAGATTTCTGAGGGTGGGGGCTGCCAAAAGAAAGGGAAGAAAGACCAGAAGGATAAGTGGAAGGATAGTTGACATTAAAAATTATTAGATGTTAGGAAACAGAAAGATAGCCATAGAGAAGTACCCAGTGGCAGAAACAACCAAAGGACTTTTAAGAAGATGGATACATTTTATAACATCACCATTTTATAGGTGAGAAAACAGAGGCTCAGAGAGGTTAAGTGACTTGCTCCAGACCACACAGGAAGCTCTTCAGACCAGAGCTCGCTCAGCTCCAGAACCCAGGCTCGCAATCTACGCTACCAGCCTCAGGATCCAAATCCTAAAATATTCTGCTTTGTATTCCTGAGTAATATTGTACCCTCTTGTCCCATTTGCGTAAAGGAATAAATAGGCTGTATTTTTTTTTGAAGACCGCAAAGGTACAACTTTCCTTACAGTGACACAAGTTTAAATCCTGCATGTGTGCACAGGAATGAAGGAAACTTCTTTCTGAAGGTGTCCAAGCCAAGAGGGAGTTAGCATGACAATATAAGTTAACAGTGTGTTAAAATACAGCATATAGGGGCACCTGGATGGCTCAGTCGATTGGGCATCTGTCTTCGGCTCAGGTCATGATCTCAGGGTCCTGGGATTAAGCCCCTCATCAGTCTCTTTGCTTAGCAGGGAGCCTGCTTCTCCCTCTCATTCTGCCCCTTCCCCCTACCTCTGCTTGTGTGTGCTTTCTCTCTTTCTCTCAAAGAAAAAATTTTTTTAAAGATTTTATTTATTTATTTGCCAGAGAGAGAGAGATCACAGCAGCTAGCAGAGAGAGAGGAAGAAGCAGGCTCCCCGCCAAGCAGAGAGCCCGATGCCGGGCTCGATCCCAGGACCCCGAGATGATGACCTGAGCTGAAGGCAGAGGCCTAACCCACAGAGGCACTCCTCTGTCAAAGAAATTTTTTAAAAATATTTAAAATATGAAATATAATACATTTGGATCTATTTATCAACAAGTTTTCTTTTTTTTTTCAGTGAGATTTTGAACAAGCCCTTGCCAAACCTGTGATGACTCCTTACAGCTTGGGAATCATGTCTTAGGGGATATCCAGCCAGGTCAGCAACTGGGGGCAATTAAGCCTGCGGACCCGAGAGATAGATGCTTTACGGCTTCTGTTTCTGGGCGATTTTTAACACCCTTAATTTATTTGTCATAGCTAGAAGCCATCCAGCCCTAAAAAGGTGGTTTCCCCGCCTGCAAAGCCTAGCCCTGGCTTTCTGTGTCCGAATCACCAGCACTGCAGGAGGAAGGGTGGTTTATTTTCGCCAAACTGTCTGGGGAGAGAGTTTTAGGAGTCGAGGTCAAGATTGTTTGACTTTCGACCCTATACTTGTCCATATTATTTGTGTTTTCCCAATGGATGTATACTATTTTAGTCATCTAAAAAGTTAAATGAAACAACAACAAAAACTAAATATGGTACCCATTTTTAAAAAAAAGAGACTCCAAACTGTGGGAACCTCTAAGGGCAGCTCTGGGCTGTAATTAAATCCTACTTCTTTACTTCAGTAGAAACTTTATCCTAAGAGAGAAAAAGCTTTTAGTCTCTCACAAGTTTGTTTGAAAAGCTAACCTCAGAGGCACCTAGGGGGCCCAGTGGGTTAAGGCCTCTGCCTTCGGCTCAGGTCATGATCTTAGGGTCCTGGGATGGAGCCCCGCATTGCATCAGGCTCTCTGCTCAGCAGGGAGCCTGCTTCTTCCTCTCTCTCTGCCTGCCTCTCTGCCTACTTGTGATCTCTCTGTCAAATAATTTTTTTTTTAAATCTTAAAAATAAAAAGATTAATTATACTAAAAAAAAAAGATAAAGAAAAGCTAACCTTGCAATCAGGGCTGTCCGACTGGAATTTCAAATTCACTTACCAACATTACGTATCTGCAAGCTCTCTCTAACACAGAAGCAGTAGGACTGAGAGGGGAGGACCCGGGGTGGGCCCTTCTCTCTCCTCATAATTAAGAGAGTAGCCTTGGGCAAAGAGGTCCTCCTTTCAAGGTGCACTTCCCTCCGTTATTAGATGAGGCTCCTGATTAAAGACCAGCCCTTGTTGAAATCTGAGGAAGGTCACGAACATCTCTCTATCATCCTGCTGCCACTCCACAGCTCCAAAAACAGAAAAGGGAAAGGAAAAGAAAAATGATGTTAGAAAAAACGTTAGTGAATTAGGCTTGTGCTAAACTTAGGAATAATAGGCATTGTTGAACCCCTTCCTTTCTTTTAATAAACCTTAAACTCCTGCTACACGCAGTCGTGATTTCAGCAGCTCGCTTTACAAAAGCAAATGGTGCTGGAAATTTTTAGTAACAAGTCCACAAGACTCAGATGTACAAAGACATTCTTTATTCCTATAAAACGGAAATCATCTTGAGCCCTGAGCTCACATTTTCCACCAAAGGTGGGAAAACTTAAAATTCACCTCTTGAGGCAAGTTAGTCACTTCTGGTTTGAAACATGATCAACTCTAGATTAAAACCCAGTAAATCCAAGACCCCCTCCTCCTGATACTTCCACCCTCTTCTTTGCCCAGGGGAGACCTAGACTGGGGGCAAAGACGCCTTACCTCTCGTGTTGGTCAAGAGAGTATTTTGGGGCCCTCTTGCTGTCCCCCATCCCTAGTGGCCTCCCTGGCCTCTCGCTGGTCCCACCTGCTCCGCCATTGGCCGCTGACATCACGGGCACGCCACGGCCTCCAGACCCCAGGCCCAAGGGCTTGTCCTCCTGGTTGCCCTGATTGTCCAGGCTGGCCCTTGACCTCTTCGCTCCTCTGCAGCCTGTTCACCTGGAGGGTCAGTAATTCCAGGCCACTTTTCCCCAGCCCCGCCCTGAGCGCCAGCCCCTGGGAGCCCCCTAGGTCTTGGCCAGTCCGGCTCCCGTGCAACTTCACACCAGGAGTCCCTGGAAATTGCAGTCTCCAGGCTATACCCTGGAAGAGACCTTGAGATTTCCTATTCTGGCCCTCGGAGTTACTGGTGTGTTGGCAAACTGGCTCGCAGGGAGAGGGCAAGGAAATCCTGATTTGCAGCTTTTGCCCCGTTGTCATATCCAGACTGTCCTCATGGTTGATTTCAAGCTGGGAGGCACACCAGTAAGTTTTTGTGAGCCGTGATACAGCAAACTTCAGCTCTTTGTACCCGGGAAGCAAGGGAGTGGGCAGGGGGGTTTACACAGCTTTCCCCACACACCTCGAGAGATCTTCTTCCCCTTTTGTCTCATCTCCTCTGCTAGACTGTTAGCTCGTTTGGAGCAAGATTACATCTCAAAGCCTCATTTCCCAAAGCATTTCTCCCAGGGGCTTGGCAGGAGGCTCTCAGCGCTTATGTTGACTGATTACATTCTTTAACAATATTTCCACTAAAGACTCTTTAATTACATTTTGGTTTTTTTACTAAAGTATAATTGACAGACAGTGTTACATTAGTTTCAGGTGTACATCATAGTGATTCAGTAATTTTATACGTTATGAAATGATCCCAGTGATGGGTTTAGTTACCATCTGCTGCTAAGGACTTAAAATCTCTTTGTTTTGCTGTTGGAGGCATGAAGGTGGCTCATTCCTTGTGATTTTTCCCTGCAGATCCGATGAAATTAATCCAGTGCCCCATAGCTCCTGAACGCGCACGGAGAACGTGCCGGCCACATTGCTAGGGACTTTTTTTTTTTTTTTTTTTGAGATTCCATTGTTTAAGTAATGTCTACACCCAACGTGGGGCTTAAAGTTACAAGCCTGAGATCAAGAGTCTCTCCACCACCTGAGCCTGCCAGGCGCCCCACCCAGGGAATTTTTTAATACAGCAAGGTGTACGGTTTCGTGAAACATATTTAGTGGGATGGATTTGGTAGAAATCAAATTAATTGATATCATGATTTAAATTTCTAGGCAGAAAGACCTGACTGAACTCACTAGCAGCCTCCAGTCAACATTATCAAATCGGTGTTAAGTCTTTGATCAACTTTTTAGCCCCAAGTGTATGAGTCATTGCAACAAAGACTGATTGAACACTTAATATTTGCAAAGAAGGTGCTTTAAGAACTGAGGAAATGTGGGGTGCCTGGGTGGTTCAGTGGGTTAAAGCCTCTGCCTTTGGCTCAGGTCATGGATCCCAGGGTCCTGGGATTGAACCCCACATCAGCTCCACATGGAGCTCTCTGCTTGGCAGGGAGCCTGCTTCCCCCATCTCTCTGCCTGCCTTTCTGCCTACTTATGATCTCTCTCTCTGTCAAATAAATAAATTTTTAAAAATCTTATTAAAAAAAAAAAAAAGAACTGAGGAAATGTGTAGGACCATGATTCTTGAAGCGGGGTCTGGGACCAGCAGCCCGGGCCCCCAGGGTTCCTTGACGGGCAGCTGCAACACTGCCCCCTCCCTGATCCCGAAAGACTGACTGAGCTGGGAATGGCTTAGAGCCTTGCCTGGTGCACGTCTGCAGTCAAAAGGAGAGAACAGATTTGGGAAGTGACTCTTCTTTTCCTCCTTCCTTACACACCTACTCTCGCTCCATAAAATCGGCGCTCCTACCATTTATTGAGCACTTACCGTAAACCAAGTACTTCTTCAGTCACTTAAAAGGATTTTATTTCAAACTTACGATGACCCTTCGGAGAAACTTTTTTTTTTTTTTTTTTACGTATGCTCCACACCCAGCATGGAGCCCAGTATAGGGCTCAAACTCATGACTGTGAGATCAAGACCTGAGCTGAGATCAAGATCAATTAGCCGATTGAGCCACCCAGGTGCCCCCAGGACAAACATTTTATCCCCATATTATGGAAAAGGAAATGTGCTCATACAGTATTACATTAGTTTCAGGTACACATCACCTGAAGGTGATATAAATCACCTTAAGTAAATCATCTAATACCATAGTCGTGTTGCCTTATGGTCCCCCAAAGATATGTCCCTCCAGAGCCCGAGAATATGACTTTATTTGGCATAGAGTCTTTTTATATGTATTAAAGTAATTAAGGTAAGGAAATGAGAATATCTGCATTAGGGTGGGTCCTAAAGCCAATGCCAAGTCCTTGCAAGAGAAGGGGAAGAGGGCAGAGACACACAGAGAAAAGGAGACCATGTGAAGACGGAGGCAGACACGGAGTTACAGAGCCACGAGCTAAGGAAGGCTGGTGGTTGCTGGCAGCTACCAGAATTAGGAAAGGGGCAGAAAGGGATTCTCCCTCAGCCTCCAGAGGGAACTTATCCTAATGACATCTTGATTTGGGACTTCCAGCCTTCAGAACTGGGAGAGAATACATGTCTGCCGTTGGGGGCCACCCAGCTTGTAAAACTTGCTATGGCCGCTGCAGGAAACAGATCCTAGGAGCGGAATCCACATGCAGCCGGGGGCCTGACTTCTGAGCCCATACCTTTGCCACCACAGGACAAGGCTTTGGCCTGGGGTAATCTGGCCTCCTTCTACTATCTCTGCACTTACATCTCTTTACCCTCCTGTGTGCTCTAGGCACACTGAACCTGGCCTTCTCTGAATACATCGTACTGTTGATGGCTCTGTGCCTTTGTGACTCCTGCCCCCTCTACCTAACGCAGTGTGATGGACTGAGTGTTTGTCCTCCCCCCTCCCCATGATGGGGAAGCCCTCATTCCCAGTGTGATGGTATCGGAGGTGGGACTATTTGGAGGTCATGAGCGTGGAGCCCCTACAATGGGGCTGGTGTCCTTCTAAGTAGAGGAAGAGACACCAGAGCTTCCTCTATCCACCGCATGAAGACGCAGGAAGAAAGCAGCCATCTGCCAGCGGGGAGGAGCGCTCTCACCGAAGTCTGGGTCCACTGGCACCTTGATCTGGGACTTCCAGCCTGCAGAACTGTGAGAAATGCATGCTTGCTGTCTAAGCCCCCCTGTTCTAACGGCCTCGAAGGCACACCCTCTTTCCCTTCTCTTGGCCTGGCAAACTCTTACTGTCCCCCAATATGTTGCTCATTAACTAATCAAATCTTGGTGTAATTTTCTTGATGAAATTTGTCTCAGTGTCTTCCTGGTTTGTGGAAGTTCCCTTTGCTGGGAATCAGGCCTGGCCTATGAAGGGCACCAGCACTGTTGATGGCCTGTCCAATTGTCGTTCCTCCCTCCTTCCTCGCTGGCAGATTTCTTATGTTACCCAGGAACGTATCCCTCCACAGGCTGGCTCAGGGGTGACTCAGGAGCTATTGGAACTGTCCACAGTGGGACCAATTCTATGGCCAATGATTGGTTTGGAAATGGGTATGTGATCCTGTGCTAGCCAAAAAGACATAATGGGCATTTTTTTCAAGATTTTATTTATTTATTTGAGAGACAGGGAGAGCACAAGCTGGGGGAGGACAAAAGGAGAGGGAGAAGCAGATTCCCAGCTGAGCACAGTGTCTGTCCATTCCAGGACCCCGAGATCATGACTTGAGCCGAAGTCAGAGGCTTAACCAACTGAGCCACCCAGGGACCCCCTTATGGGGAGCTTTTAGGAAGAATTTTGTACTCCTGGAAAAAGAGGCATTGGAGGAAACTGTTCCTCTTCTGTGGTACAATGCCCTATCTGCCTACGATGCTGGATTGTGGCGCCATCTTGTAGCCATGGGGAGTGTTAACTTTCAATGGTGACGCAGATACGCTAAGGGCAGCACGGTGTGAGGTGGGAAGTCACATGGACCTTAAAGACAGTATTTTACCACTGAATAACTAACCTTAGACCAGCGCTGTCCAAAGACTGGGTAGAGGCCCATCCGAAGACACAGCATAGAGGTAATACCTTTCTCTACCATTTAAGACATGTTGTACTGAGTTTGGGATTACTTAAAACAGAAATCATCCCAACAACTATCATACAACCCAATGGCCAAAAATATCTCCAGGCCCACCCTGGGAGAGAAGTCTGAGAACTCCACCATTTTCAAATTATTGAAGAAAAGTTCCACATGTCAGACAGCAAGTGTACCCTGCAGAGGGATCGGTCACCGAGCTCTTCACACTTCAGAATGTGTTTATTGATTCCTAAACAGCCTTTCCCCTACACATTTTTTCTGTGTCTTTTCTATGGCAGTCATTCTGCTAGACTCTGGGATGAAGATATAATGAACAGTAAGTTTCAACCTATAGCTAGCATGTAAATCTTCCTTTATGTCATTCTCTCTGAAGTTATTTTTTTTTAAGATTTTATTTATTTATTTGACAGAGATCACAAGTGGGCAGAGAGACAGGCAGAGAGAGAGGAAGGGAAGCAGTCTCCCCACTAAGCAGAGAGCCCGATGTGGGGCTCGATCCCAGGACCCTGGGATCATGACCTGAGCCAAAGGCAGAGGCTTTAACCCTCTGAGCCACCCAGGCGCCCCTCTCTGAAGTTATTTTAATGTGCAGCTGAACTTGAATGGCAGGGAGCAGTTAAGGACACCAACCTCCAAGCCTTTGAAGATCTGAGTATAACTTCTGACTCCCCCCCAAATTAGCTACTGATAGTCTACCTTTGACCAGAAGCCTTAGTGATAACATAAAGATTTGAACATATATTTTGTGTTGATATGTATTACTACTGTATTCTTATGAAAAAGTAAACCAGAGAAAAGAAAATGTCTTCAAGAAAATCATTAGGAAACAAACATACATTTATAGTTCTATACTGTATTTTTTTTAAAAATCCACATATAAGTGGATCCATGCAGTTCAAAACTGTGTTATTCAAGGATCAACTGTAAATTAATTTTTTTAAGATTTTTATTTATTTATTTATTTGACAGACAGAGATCACAAGTAGGCGGAGAGGCAGGCAGAGAGAGAGAAGGGGAAGCAGGCTCTCTGCTGAGCAGAAAAGCCCGATGTGGGGCTTGATCCCAGGACCCAGAGATCATGACCTGAGCTGAAGGCAGAGGCTTAACCCACTGAGCCACCCAAGCGCCCCTAAATTATTTTTGTTTAAAAGCATATTTGAACTTAGACTCCATTAAAATAAAACCCAAAACAAAACCCTAACTCCCACTTAGAGCTACATGAATGCAAAATTATGAACAAGATGAAAAGTCTCGAAGCACCTGGGTGGCTCAGTGGGTTAAAGCCTCTGCCTTCAGCTCAGGTCATGATCTCAGGGTCCTGGGATCAAGCCCCACATCGGGCTTTTCTGCTCAGCAGGGAGCCTGCTTCCTTTCCTCTCTTTCTCTGCCTGCCTCTTTGCCTACTTGTGATCTCTGTCAAATAAATAATAAATAAAATCTTTAAAAAAAAAAAGATGAAAAGTCTCCAGTCCCATCCAGGTTATCTGTGTGTTATTTGTGGAGTTTTTATTAAGAGATCTCAGCTCAGGTCTTGAGCTCAGGGTCGTGAGTTCAAGCCCTGTGTCAGACTCCATGCTGGGTGTGGAGCCTACTTTAAAAAAAAAAAAAAATGGAAAAGCAAGGAAATGCAGCTCCTGAAGTGCCCCTACCCCATGAAAATAACAAACAGGGGGATGCAGGCCAAAGCTGAGCAAGCCAGGGAGACAGGGGATGAGCTCAGCACTGTAAGATGGGAGCAAGTCCCTGACAGCGCGGGAAGGAGAAAGCAGAGGGCTGCAAGCCAGCAGAGAGACTGAGTCAATGCTGGCAGCTCCTAAAAATAGCAGAGCAGGGCTGTACGCTTTCCTGTGCAAACAGATTTAAAGCTGACAGGTAGCGTGGGCTCTGTGGGGCTCCTAACAAAGGGAAGGGCTGGAGTCATCTTGACCTGAATGCCTCCCGCTGGAAGTTCCGGGCCCTCTCTTGGCAGTGAGGAAAGCCGTTGGGGTGGGTGGCACGTAAAGCCAGGGGCATCCTAGAGGGAAAGGAGGGGGAGAGACATACCTGCTAAAACCTACTCTGAACTCTGAACCCATTTCACTGAGAGGAGTTTGAATCAAATGAAAAAGTTGTAAATTAAAAACACTCAATAAAGGAAAAAAAGGACTAAGCTCTTGATCTGGTTTTGAGAAAGCTCAGCACGGGGTCCTCTGAAGATAACACTTTTGGAAGGTGCCTGGCCTCCCCCACGTGGCACAGCAAGATTGAAAAAAGGATGACAAAGTGGGTAGCTGATTTATTTCCGCCAGCCCTTGCGCAGTAAACAGCCTCTTTTTTAAGAACTCAAGACGGAAAACAATGCCAGCATGAATTATTTAACAGCGATAAAAATTACTATCTGTAAAAACACGTGAATGTGCTTACCCGAAACCCCGTGCGTCTGGGTGTAAGTCAGCATGACAGCTCACGAGTGAGACCTGAGCACTTTGTGGAATGAATCCTAGAGAGCATTACTTAATCTGGACCGCTGTCTCCCGGTAGTTTTTCTTTTGCGCCTTCTTGCCAGTTTTCCCTTGATAGTCTCTTCCTTTTCCAAACCATCTTTCATTCCAAATCAATCCTCTGAGAGAACGTAGCTGGTCAGGACCTGTGGTTTGTCCAAATGAATCCCCAGCGACTGTCAAGTGGGAAGCCCTTGCTTTAGCTCGGCATTCAAGGCCTCTGGTGGTCTGGCCCCATTCTATGTCCCTTGCCTCACCACGACCTCCCTTTCTACACTCCACCTGCATTCCTCATCCCCAGGTCCTGGCTGGACTTCCCCGCCAACCTGTCTGCACTCACGGAGGCTCCCTCTGGGCGGGCTGTCCTTCCCTCATTCTGGGCAAATGCTCTTTCCCTTTCTCTTTCCCAGATGCGCCCTACTGCACACAGCCTTTCCTGGTTGCCTTTTTTGAGTAAACATTACGAATGCTGCTTAGTAGATTTCCTTGAGACGCCTGACCTGGAAGAAAGGAGTTAAGGCGGCAGCCGGAGGGAATGAAGGACAGAGAAGCGTTGTCATTTGCTTGTGATCGATGATAGGAGGAGCCTTGTCTGTGGAGAGGGAAGTGCCTGGAGAGAAGGGGAAAAGGGGAAGGTCCAGAGTGGGGTGCATGGGATGGTCTCCTGGGCAAGGGGAGGGGTCAGTCCTGGACGGGAGGCAGGGACTTCTCTCTCCAGTCCCCACTGTCGTTTTCAGATCATATACGCTCTGATACAATGGTAGTGGGAGTGGAGGTGGGGGTGCTTGGAAGGCCACTGTGCCCGTAGACTGCTGTCTTCCCTCACCTACTTAGTGCAGTCGGAAAGGCCATCGGTCTGACTTTAATCCTTTGACCATCAATTGAAGGTGTGTGTGCAGGTATGTGTGCATCTGTGTGTGTGTGTGTGTGTGTGTGTGTGTAGAAGTCACTGGGAGTGGGCTACCTCTCCCTCTTCTGCTTCTACAGAGATCCCTGGGGGGTTCTCCTGGCCTCATTAACTTTCTTCCGGTGAAATGGAGAACAGGAACGGATCCCCATCTTCTTGGCCTTCTCACTCTGTTTTCCTTTGCAGGTTGGATGAGAGATGGCGTGCACTTTGTCCTCGCCCTTCTGTATCTCTGGGACAGGTTCTGTCCCCCTGGGGGCACCTTTGGCCAGCCCCGAGGCCTGGGACTGAGTAAAGGGGTTCAGGTCCAGAGAGAAGCAGGACTGCAGACTGTGGTCACATGTCCAAGTGCCAAGCTCCAGCTCAGCCTCCATCCTTGGGATCTGTGCGTCCTATCTGTCTGCTTCCAGGGTCTGCTTCCTACAGGCGGAAGCAAGATGGTTGCAGTAGCATGTAAATCACTCCAGCTTTGGGGCGGATCACCCTCTGGAGTCTGGTCCTGAGGAGGGAGAGACAAGAAGAGAAGGTGAGCGTCCCCACCATGGAGGTGAGGGCGGGGAGCCGTGCCCTTAAAGACCAAGGGAGACAATCAACCTCAGCTCTGCAGTCCTGGGCCTCACTGTGTGCTGCTGACTTGATAAATACAATCACTAAAGCTTGTACTCAGTGTTTCTTATTTTAAGATATTGAAAATGGGTCAGCGGTATGTAAATTAAGCTGACCTGAGTCCTTCCTGGGCTAGAACGCAGGCCTCCCCTCAGGTGTTGCCCTGTCATGGGCCTGCTCTCTGGTTTTCTACCCCATCCCCGACCTGGGCTGCCTTCCTGCCTCCCAGGCTGGGGGATGACTCTGGATTTGAACAGAGACGCCTGAAGGCAAAGGCTCAGCCTCTCTCCTGCTTTGCTTTCCCCCGCCTGTGGTCCAGCACTAACTTGACCCCTACCCAAGCAGTGGTGGAAGGTTACTGAGTCGGTCATTCCCGCAGCAATGACTGACAGGTGGGCAGATCAGATTGCTTGGTACATAGGTGCCAGGCCCTAAGGTCAGGTACATGGGTATAAACTTGGCAGTGCCCTTTATGGGCTATGGAACCTTAGGTAAGTTCTGAACCTAGTCTCAGTTTTCTCATCTGTGAAATGGACATAATAATCATTTTACACCACAGAACTGTTGTGAAGATTGCAGGAGATAAGGAGCTTGGGACCCAACCAAGGAATAATATCCTGGATGCTAAGGACTTTAGAATCAAATCTGAAAACAGTAAGAAAACCACAGACATTCTTGAGGAAGTGCAACAATGGAAACTGGGCTTCTGGGAGACAATTCCAGCGGCAGCATGACGGGGATTTGGAGAGTCTGGGAATGAATCCCATGAACCTCAGGTGTCTGTTCTGCTCCTGGGATCCCCTCTTGTTCCCAACCAGCCTTCCTGGAACATCGGATTTGTCCTGTTAATGCAGATTAGGTAACACGGAATGGACGCCCCAGAGATCTCGGGCAGATGAGTTCCTTCTGCAGCTTGCTCTTGCATTAAAAGATTTCAAGGGCCTCTTCCCTGTCAAAAAAAAAAGCACCCTTTTACAGACTTTTAAGACGATTTATGATCTCTACATTTAACCTGCTAATACCATTGAGCACAACACCAAGGTTGGAAACATCCAGGGAAGATATGTTTAGGAAAAATGAGCTCACATGGGTCCTTGCTCTAATAGGCACCACCTGGACATCCTAGCAGGAGCTTACTGGGGCAGGCAGAACAACGACCCCCCCACCCCAAGTTCATTATCCTAATCTCTAGAATGTTACTTTACATAGCAAAAGGGATTTTGCAAGTATGATGAAGGACCTTGAGATGGGGAAATTATCCAGGTGGGTCTAACCTCATGCCATGGGTCCCTAAAATGGGAAAAACTTCCCAGGCTCTGGTCGGAGGGAGATGTGGCTATGGAAGAATGGCAGAGAGGTATAATGCTGCTGGCTTCGAAGAAGGGGGCCATGAGCTGAGGAATATGGGTGGTCTCTAGAAGCTGGAAAAAGTAAGGAAAAACTGGATTTCCCTAGTCTCCAAAACAGAAGGTAGCTCTGCCAAAGGCATGACTTCTGCCCAATGAGATCCGTTTTGAACTTCTGACCTCCCGAACTGTAAAATAATAAATCTGTACTGTTTAGATCCTACATTTATAGTAATTTGTTATGGGAGATTCAGTCAAGGAGTACATTCACTATGGGCCGACTTGATGCTAAGCACGTGAAAATCAACAGGTAAAAAACCAAAACAAGGGTCACCTGGGTGGCTCAGTCAGTTAAATGCCCAGCTCTTGACTTCCGCTCAGGTCGTGATCTCAGGTCTAAGGGATGGAGCCCCATGTCTGGCTCCATGCTCAGCGGGGAGTCTGCTGGAGAGTCTCTCTCTCTCCCTTCCCCTCTGCCCCTCCCCTTGCTCACTCTCTCTCTCAAATTAATTAAAAAATCTTAAAAGAAAAAAAAAAAAAAACAGGGCCCTTTTCCCAGCAGAACTCACATTCTATGGGGAAGAAACAAAACTTGTGAGCAAACAAATAATTCTGCACTGTTGTTCCAGGCGGACCGCGCCATCAAGAAACAAGAAGCAGGGGAGGGGAGGGATGGGGACACTTTGTCCACTTCTGATGGCCTCGGCCAAGTGGAAGACAGACGAGTAGACTGTCCTCACAGTGGTTCCCAAAGGACTGCCCCTGCTGGAGATCCAAGAAGACCTCACGGACCAGGTGACACGGGAAGGGGGTCTTTGAGGATGAGGAGGAGTGTGTCAGGTGGACAGTGGGGGCGGAGAGACCTGGGCAGAGGGAATGGCATATGCAAAGTATGGGGGCATGAAGAGTGTGCTGGGGAGGGTGAGGAACGCCAAGTGGCTGGGCTCAGGAGGAGAAGCGGGGCAGGTCCGGGGAGTGGCGTGGGCCATGGGCATCCCCAGCATTCCTGTAGGTATAGAGAGACGAGCCCCCATGAGAGCTGGAGGCGTGACCCAGAGATAGCCCCTTGTGTCCGTTTTCTTGCAGTCTTGCATGACCAAACAGATACAAATCCATGGGTTCCACTCACCAGTCAAGCCCTGAAATCAATCCTGGTTTCGTGATAAAAATAGTGATTAAAATTATTTACCAGGTAAATCATTCCACTTCCTGCCAAGGGGTCGGGGGGTGGGGGGAGGGATCACTTCCGGTAAAACTGAAGTCTGAGAATAACCAGGAGGCGGATCTTGCCACCTCCCGGCACATCTCCGGGTAATTGAAGAAGCTCTGGGATTGGGAAAGAGGACCCAACAGATCGGTTATTTTAATTCAACGAGGCTCACTGATAACCTCGCAGGGCGGGCACTCCAGGTGTGAAGGTGAATCAAGGCCTTGAACCTGGGCTCAAAGTCCAGTGAATGGGGTGACAGGTAAAATTACACAAAATCCTAATAAGCGTTCTATAAAGGCCTAGAAAATGTGCTGTTGGATCCTGTCTTAGGTTTCTGCAGCTGTCATAACAACCACAGCTGGGTGGTTTAAAACAACAGAATTTATTTTCTTGCCATTCCAGAGTCCAGAAGCCTGCAATCAACATGGTCGGCAGGACTGCGCCTCCTCTGGAGGCTCAAGGGGAAATTGCCTTCTTGCCACTTGGCATTTTTGCTGGCTCCAGGGGCTTCCTGGCGTGGGGCCCCATCCCTCAAACTCTGTCTCCATCTTCACATGATCTGCTCTGTGCCTGTCTCTCCAAAGGATGCTAAGCTTTGGGATTACGGCCATCCAAGCAGTCCGGGATGGTCTTCTCTCAAAATCCGTAACTCAATTACACCTGCAAAGACGCTTGTTTCAAAGTCACAGTCACAGGTTCCAGGGATCTGGACCCCTTTTGGGGGTCACCATTCAACCTAAGTAAAAATATCACTGAAGTTCCTTTAGTGCAACTTGAAAGGGAAGGTGACATCTGAGCATTTTACTAGTATTTTCTAATTTAATCCCCTAGCAGGTGGGAACTGGGCAGTCCTCCTACCTGGGAACAGGGACAGCTAGGGACTGGATAGCGATGAGAACAGATCTGAATTTGGAAGGATCACCCTGGTTGCAGGGTAGAGATTTGGCTGGCAGGGTGAGAAGGGCAGGGTCTAGGGCGATTCCTGAGATGGGCGTGGCACCCGTGGAGAGGGGAGGCTAGAGGGATGGGAGATTGTTCTCATCTGCTGGGAGAGCCCTAGACCAGCCCTCTCTTTGCCCCTCCAGCCTGATGACCCCGTGGCAGTCTCAGCCTTGCTCTTCAGGGTGTTGTGACTTTCCACCTGTGAGAGGGACCGTGAAGGTGGAGGACCCCAGCTCCTCCCCACCTGGACCTTGTCTCGCCATCTCTTGTTGTTCTCAGATCTGTGTCTGCTCCCTCTTATCCCCAGCAGGCCGGGGGAGAGGCTCGTTAGCACGGATTTCTATGGTGCCTCTTCCCAGAGGGGCCCTGGCTTGAGTGCTTTTGGAAACGTGACATTTCCACAGAGGCCCCGGGATTACTCAGCATTCACACATTGTTTCACGCTCCATGGACATGGGTCTTGCCTTCCCCAAATCTAACCTGTCTGGGCTTTGACTTCCTCATTGGGCTGAAACAGGATGATGCCTCGTGCCCCCTCTGACATCCGGGGAGCCACGATTCTACAGGTGGCCTCTGGCTGTCAACTAAACACCAGGTCTCTGAGATTGAGTACACCCTTGGTTAAGGAAGCAGCAAATGACCAGAGGAAGCTTCTTGAGGATTCCTGCTTGAGTCAGACTTCTGCGTGGCCTAGTGCACATTCGGCATCCAAGCCTCTCTCTGCTGCCCCTAGCTGTGAGGTCACTGTGTCCTGAGGACGCTGGTGCTTATCTGGTTAAGCTAAAGGAGAGCCACAAACCACTGGGCCCATAAGGCCCGACCCCACACAGCATGGCGGCTGCGGATACTGACCTCACCACCGACCCCATTGGGAGGCCCAGGTCCAGCGCAGGAGCATTGACACACGGTTAGGGTTTAATTGATGTCATTTTGGTGGCAAGTTAAGGAATAGCTGGTCTGTGTCAAATACTGAGCAGGAGAGACCAGGGGACCCGGTCCTGCTCCTGTGGGGATGCTCATATCCAGGCACGGGACAGACCCAGAAACGTACCCGGCCCCGGAAGGCCGGTGCTGTGCTCTCTATCTCTACTCACTTCACTCTGCCCACATGAGAGGCTGTGAAAGTCCCCGCAGGCAGCGAGCAGGCCGTACCAGTGGGCAGCACAAGTGGGGCACGGGGACCCGAAGGGGAGGCCGGAGCCACATCTGCGGGACGCATGCGCACCTGCACATGTGCTCATTCACACGCGTGCTGACATAAAGATCACACGTGCCCACACTCAGCACGTTTGCTCACATGGCACATACACCACACTGAGCAGACGAGCTCACACTCACCACACCTACTCTCGCACTGATCACACATGGTCAGTCACAATGATCACACACACTGCACACCAACTGCACATACATGCCCGTGCACACCGACCTCATTCACTCCCAACTCACACTGATCACACATACACAAAACACATACTCCTACACACAACACTCACACAATGCACTTCCTATCACGCTCCCCTTTATCCACACACACAGTGGCCTTGTCAGTGTCCCAGAAGCAGAGGCACCAAGAGGCACAGAAAGGGACACGGAGGACAGCAAGGACATCGGCGGATAGGCCGATGCTGTTGGAGAAGAAAATGGCAGCGGAATCAGGAGAGGCTCCCAGATGCAACCAGGGAGTGCTCCCGGGAGGTGGCAGCCCAGCCTAGCATGCGTCACGCAGGGACAGCTGAGGCCAGAGCGCCATGGGGATCCCACCACGAGGTGGACCCAAGCTCCCTCAGACTGACTTGTTCTGTGGAGATTTGCCACCCACTTTGGTTCGCATTAAGTTCCTCCTTCCTCCCAGTGACCCCACTTGGGTGTGAGTGCTGTGTCATCGCACTGCCAGGACCCATGTTTGGGGAGGGTGAGTAACTGAGATCCCGTGGCCTCAGCTGCTTAGCCAGGGCCCAGGCTGAGTTCTCGGACTGCGGAGGGCCGGCTTCCTCCCGGACCACGTGGCACTCTCCTCCAGTGACAGGGCTCAAACCTCTAAGCCGGTGGGAGTGGATGCAGGGTCTGGACCCCTTCCTCTTGGGCCAGTGCTCTCCTCTGCCCTGAGCATAGGCATCTAGGTCCTCTGTGCTGTCCTGTTTCCCGCCTCTGAGCCCATCACTCGGCCCCTTGCAGCTTGCACACACCTGCCAGTACTCCAGAGTGAATGTGCCACTCGACAACCCCTTCAGCACGGGATAGGAAGCAGGAATCAATGTCCCCCACCCTCCAGTCCTCCAGTGGAAAGTTCTGAGGCGCTCTGTGCACGAAGGAATTGAGCCCTATCAGCCACTGTGCTCCCTGTTCACACACCCTTGTCTTTACTGGGTTTCCTATCTTCTTTCCCTGGCAATCACTTGTCCAGTCAAACCAACTGCATGTAGGCCCTGGTCTCAGGCTCTGCCTTTAGCTAAGGCCCCAAACAGGGCCCTCCTGGGGCCCAGCATCAGGGGAGCTAAAGACCTTCTCTCCTCCCCCTTCTCTTTCCCCAGGACACCAGGGCTCTGCTCTGATCTATTGTTTGCAGGGTTCAGGAGCAACCGCATCTCTCCAGGGGGCCAAACTACTCTTGTTTACGCAATAGCAATTACTGCTCGGCAATCATCTCCAGTCTCAAGCCATACAAACAAGAGGTGTCTTCAGCAAAGAGATATCCTGTCCCCGATCTTGAGTTAGGGTGGGGGTCAGGACGCCCACCAAGCTTCTACCCAAGCCCAAGATTCCATCTTCACTTTAGAACATGCGTCCTAGGCAAGTCACCCACACAACCATTCATAGTCCTAGGTTGCGTGGGTGCGTGCCTATGCGTGTAACGTGTGTGTTTTAAGATAACTTACTGTATCTTTGGATTATGAAAGCAAATGCTTGCCAGTTGTCCGGATTACAGCAACAGAAAATGTATAGCTTGGGAACTGAAGGCACCTCCTATCCTATTCTTGAATGGAGTTGTTTTTAATATCCTTAAACCAGGGCATTTTCAGCATCAATGAATGAGGTCTATTGGCTTCCTCATCAGCAGGAGGTGCCCTTATAAAGTGTCGTTTCTTCTTAGGGAAATCATTCATTCCATGACTGTTTGGCTCCAGGTGCCGGAGACGTTGCCAAGAGCAAGACAGACAAGGAAGGCTCTCAGGCCTGTCGGCCTCTCTCCCAATATTGTGTTTTCCCCAGTCTCTGTGCACAGCACCTCAAGCAGCTTGCTTGCTCTGGAATATTCACTCAGTTGCCTCTGACTCTTAGCGAGGTCCACGGAGCTTCCCATATCCACAGGGAAGGGCTGCACCCATTACCCAGAATGCCAAGCGGTGGTAGGGAGGTTGTCAGTCTTTGTCAGGAGGCTCCAGGCCTCTGAGGGTGCCCCTTTCAGGACAAGTCCCAAAAGGCCCAGTGTCAGGTCGCCTCTGATTGCCGCCCACGCCCAGGGTCTGTCTTGTTGGGGGATCTGGTGCTCAGAGCCAGCAGGCATCCTGAGGGCAGGGGCTGGGAGTGGGGGGGCATCTCTGGCCTTCCCTGATGCCTGGTTCAGCTGCTGAAGAGCTGCCCACAACAAAGAGAGGAAGAGTAGGGATGGTCAGGGAGTTGGAGCAGTGTAGGAGAGCCTTAGGGCAGGACCGTCAGGAGACTGGGTTTTTGTGTGTGTGTGTTTTTTTTTTTAAATCAGAGACAACTGTGTGGAATCCTCTCCCTTCCCTAGGGGAGTTTGGAGCTGAGGCTGAGGCACAAGGGCAAAAACCCAGCAAGGAACACACACGGCCCAGGAGCCGGGCATGGTCTTGCCGAGTAGGGAGCCGCACAGGAGAACTCCAAGGGTAGTCCCATGTACCAGGAAGGGGGAGGTGTCCTTTGTGCCAACGCAGACCCAAACAGTATTTTTTTAATTTAAATTCAATTTAGTTAACATATAGTGTATTATTAGTTTCAGGAGTAGAGTGTAATGAGTCATCCGTTTCATACAACACCCAGTGCCCATGACATCAAATGCATCCCCCAATCGAGGCCTAAACGTCATCCTCTTTTATTAACACCTGTCTCTTTGTTAAACATAAAAACCATGCCTCCTTTAACTGCACGCAACAATTCAAAATAAAAAACACTGGGACTCCAAACAAAAGAAAACAATGGGAAAAGGTGTTTTATTCAAATTATGTTTCTCCTAAGTTTGAGCTGACACCCCCCCAACCTTGGTAATCAGAGCCCTGACAAGTTTGGACTGATGTTGGCTGCATTTCAGAATTAGCGTGAGGGACGGAGAGAAACAGCTGTGATAGGATCCATTCCCTGATGAATCTTCTTCTGAGGGCTGAGTTAATTGAGGCTCTGGAAAGGGATCACTCTTTCCAGGACCTGGATGGCTGAGTTTTCTCTCCTTTCTGATCCGTGTCTTCTGCTCTCCCTGATGCTGCTGGCTGTCCTCAGCAACCCCCCCCCCCGCCCCCCATGCTTTGTTCCCCTTTCCCTTAATTCTTAAAGCCTGTGGCCTGTAGTGGCGCTTGGCAAGGTTCTAGCAAAGCCAAGGAAAGGAATTTTTTTTTTTAGATTTTATTTATTTGACACACAGAGAGAGATCACAAGCAGGCAGACAGGCAAGCAGAGAGAGAGGGAAGCAGGCTCCCCGCTGAACAGAGAGCCCGATCCCAGACCCTGAGATCATGACCACAGCTGAAGGCAGAGGCTTAACTCACTGAGCCATCCAGGCGCCCTGCCAAGGAAAGGAATTTATACTAAGGTGTAAGAGATTAATAGGCTTAACCATTCACAGGAGCATTTGGGTTTTTATAGGGTGTTCGTAAATTCAAACCCATCCCAGGTGGAATGTGCACGGGAGATCTTTCTGAAGCCAGGTCTCTGGCATTCCACGTGCCAGGTGCCCAGCGGGCCACTCCTCCCCTCTTCCTTCTCGAACGGAGCTCGGCTGCGGGCCCCTCTGCAGAAGGCTGGGGCTGCCAGGGTGGGCGGGGACACTTAGGCCCGGCGCGCCCGGCGGGGCAGGCGTCCCCAAACCTCAACCCCGGCCTCTCATCTCCAGGCCCAGAAGGAAATCGCGGCGAAGGAGGCGGCGGCGGGGGTGCCGCGAGCGCGCCTCACCTGCGGGAGGCGGGAGGACACGGCCCGGGCTCCCTTCTCCAGAGACCCGGCCTGCCGCGGAGCTAGGTGTCGGGTCGCCCATCCTTCCTGCCCACCGCCCACCGCGGCGCCTCCACCGAGCGGCCGCCGCCTGCTCGCCGCTCCGGGTCAGAGCGCGGGTACACCGGCGCCTCGGCCCCTCGCCCCCGCTCTCCTCCGCGCCCTTCTCCTCCTTCCCCCCGCCGGCCGCGCGGCTGGAGCGGGGCGCTCCCCCCACCCGCCAACTCCCGGACGCGCTCGCCGAGAGGGCGGCGACTGCGGGGAGGGAGGGGCGCCGCCCGCCTCCCGGGGCCTGGAGCGCGCGTGGCCCGGGAGCCGCCGGCGCCGCGCGGGGACTCACAGTGCAGCGCGCCGCGCCCGGACTCGGCTGGCTCGGCTCGGCGCGCGGGCGGCCCGGAGGATGCTGGCGGGCTGCCCCGGCCTCGGCCCGCGCTCCCGCCCGGGAGGGCCCCGGGCGCGCCCCTAGCCGCGCCGCCGCCACCGCCGCCAGCGCGGGGGCGAGAGGGAGGGGTCCGACCGCGCCGCGAGCCGCAGCCCCAGGGGCGGGCGCCCCCCGGTTTCCCAGCCCCCGCCGCCTCCTTCCTCCTGCCGCCGGGCACCCGCGGATGCTGAGGGGCAGCCCCGCGCCTCCCCCTGCCGGATCCCGGGCCTGACGGCGGGGGTTGGGGGGTGCTCGCGCTCCGGCCGGGGACCGGGGACCCGGGCGCTGGCGGGGCGGCGCGGTCCCCGGGCGCCCTGAGCCCTCCTGTCCCCGCCCGCCACACGCGTGACCCAGCCCCGCAGCCCGCGCAGGGACCGGCCGAAGCACGCGGCTCCCGAGTTCCCGCACAGGTAAACGCAGGGGCAGGCCAGCCTTCCGGAGGGCAGGTAGTGCCCCGAGGTGGAGAGCTCGGGGCCTCCAGGGGTCGGGTGGGAAAAGGAAGTAAACAGAAGGAAGATTCGGGAATCCCGAGGATGGTTCCAGCTGCTCTCGGGCACGTTTTATCTCCCGCTTCTAAGGCTTGGGCCTGGCGGCGTTTTAGGTGAGGAAGTGAGGGACTGAGGGAGCAGAGATGACACAGAGACGGACCCGGAGTGTGAGGGGTGGAGAGGTGGCCAGGCCTTTTGGCCAGCCGGGGACAAGAAGCTGTTCCACGAGGACAGGAGTGAGTGTGAGTGTGTGTGTGTGTGTGTGTGTGTGTGTGTGTGGCCGGGCGGTGGCCTGAGTGTGGGGGTGGCTGGAAAAGGCCCTGGTCCTGGAGCGTCGTGCGCAGCGATCCTCTCAGGAGGGGTGGGGTGGGTCGTGCGGAACCCCAGGCAGGAAAGCAGAGGTGTTTCTACTTAGCCATGTCCTTCTAAGTTCCAGATGACCCGCGCTACCTGTGCCCTGGAGGTCTGCGGTGCGTTGCTGCGGGAGGTGGCTGGCCCTCTGTTTGCCCCAGCTCTCTGAGAGCCCTGGTAGGTGGCCCAGTCCGGAGCCCTCCCGCCGTTCCCGTTCCCTTTCTCCTGGGCCAGTAGAAGCAGCCCGCAGCCAGGATGCCGAGGAACCAGGGCTTCTCCGAGCCTGAGTACTCGGCCGAGTACTCCGCGGAGTACTCGGTCAGCTTGCCCTCTGACCCCGACCGCGGGGTGGGCCGGACCCACGAAATTTCGGTCCGGAACTCGGGATCATGCCTCTGCCTGCCTCGGTTCATGCGGCTGACCTTCGTGCCCGAGTCCTTGGAGAACTTGTATCAGACCTACTTCAAACGGCAGCGCCACGAGACCCTGCTGGTGCTGGTGGTGTTCGCGGCCCTCTTTGACTGCTACGTGGTGGTGATGTGCACCGTGGTCTTCTCCAGCGACAAGCTGGCTCCCCTCCTCGTGGCCGCCATGGGACTGCTGTTGGACCTCCTCCTCTTCGTGCTCTGCAAAAAGGGGCTGCTTCCGGACCGGGTCACCCGGAAAGTGGTGCCCTACCTGCTGTGGCTGCTGATCACCGCGCAGATTTTCTCCTACCTGGGCCTGAACTTTTCGGGAGCCCATGCGGCCAGCGACACCGTGGGCTGGCAGGCCTTCTTCGTATTCTCCTTCTTCATCACGCTGCCGCTCAGCCTCAGCCCCATCGTCATCATCTCCGTGGTCTCCTGTGTCGTGCACACACTCGTCTTGGGGGTCACCGTGGCCCAGCAGCAGCAGGATGGCCTGAAGGGCACGCACTTGCTGAGGGAGGTGAGTCCTGCCTCGGGTCCCGCCCTGGGGCTTCCCTTCCCGCCAGCTCTCATCCAGAGTGGCCACAGTTTCCGGGGTGGGATGGCACTGTTTTCTTGGCCTTCGAGTCAACATGCTTTGGGGTGGGTACGTGCTTCTGGGGATCTCAGCTGCTTGTGCAGGAAGACCGTCTCTCCCGCAGCCCCTGGGCTTGGCGCTAGAGCTTTCTGTGCTGGGCCTGAGGGAGTGGAGGATGTCCGGACATTGGGCCTCAGGGCCACTGTGTCACTGGTGTCCTGCCCAAGTGGGTGGCAGGAAGGCCTATGAGGCCTGGTCCTGGGGCGGTAGTTTTCAGCCATGTCCCAGCCAGTCCCTGCCCTTGATCCCTCCAGAAAGACCTCTTGTGGGGAAAGGAGCTCCCTTGGCTTCTGATCTCTAGCCTGTCACGGGTTAGCTTCAGCAGCTGTCTAACTCGTGCAGATGCAGTGATTCTCTGTCAAGTGGGGGCTGTCTGTCTGTCCTAGTGCTCATTTCCAAGATCAGAGGGAATGTGGGTGAAGACACACTAGGAGACCTGAAGGTGTGATGGCCCTAGATCCTGCTTGTGCCGCAGGGAGCTCAGGGTGTGGGGATTACTTAGATGACGTGAGGTGTGGTGTGGGGACACAAACAGGGACAGTCGTGCTGGCCACGGCGGTGAAAGGTCTGCTAGTTCTTTGAGGACGTGTTTTGCTGGAAGGGGTGGAATTTTGGCCTCAGCTTAATTAAGAGCCCCGTGCTCTGCCCAGGACCCAAGAGCCTGGAGGTGCTGCGGGGCTGTAGAGACTGGGAGATGCCATTCTCAGCCTCCGTGTTTATCTGGTAACCCATTGGGAGGAGTCTGGGGGGGGGGGCTTAATAAATTCCATCATCCTGCTACCTCCTTTATGCACGAGATGGGAAGTGAACTGCCTAAGACCCATCGGTCGGTACAGTAGTCATGTGCCCGGAGCGTCCATTTCTCACTTCCAGTTTCAGTGATCTTCCTACTTTATTGTGATGCTGGCTGCATCTCGGCCAAAGCCATCATCCTGGTCTTTTGCACTTGAGGGCTGAGTCTCCAGGGGCCCCGTGGGACTGTGGGGCGTTGACGCAAGAACCCTGTGGGGCTTGTCCCATCGCCTCCCCCTCGGTTAGAGGGAAAACACAAGTTTGCAGTTTTGACTTTTTCTGGGTTCTTGGACCCAAATTCTTCCTGTTCCTCCATTCTGGCTCACACACTGTGCTCACTCGGGAAGCTCTGTGCTCTCGTTCTGCAGAAGCCTAGCCCTGGGCTGGGGCAGCATCTGAACCCTGTGGGTACAGCAACAGGTCCTTTGTTTTTCTCCGAACACCCCGTTCACATAAAGTGACGACCTGGGTCTGCCGTCGCTGTCTCAACTTCTGGGTCGGTCGGCTTCAGCCTGTGCTTCTGCCAGTCAAGGGCCCTGCTGGGAGCTGTCTGGGGAAGAATGTGGGAGCCCTGCTGCTTGGAATCAGTAGGAAGCACAGACTGGGGCAGACAGGCAGGTGGACATGGCAGCATTTGGGGTCTGTGATCTGACACTGAACCGTTCCTAGCTGCTGCGGGCATTTTCCTCTCTGCTGGAGCCCCTGAACCATGAGTCTCCCACGTGCTTCACTGTCCGTTAAGGAAGCAAAGCAAAAATTCCATCCTTTGGAGCCTCAGATGCTAAACCCAGGATTGCTGGTATCCTTTGGGCACTATTAAGAGGAGACAAAAACCCGAAAAGATTAAGAAACAGGAAAAGAAATAAGTAAATAGAAGATAACCACGTTAGCATCCCAGGAGAGCATGGCCTTGACGTGGAGGCAGGGCCCTCCTTGTGGCTTTGGGGGATGGTGGGGAAGGAGGAGGTGGCTCTCGAGGTCCATTTGGGAGCCTGAGATAGAATGCAAGAGGCCCCGGCTTTCAGTAGGCTGTGTTCCAGAAGTTTGAGTCACTTGTTTGGAACTCCTGTGACTTTTTAAAAGGTGCCTGGGTTCCCAGGCTCACTCGCCAAAGTTTTCCTTAAGTCACAGAATCGCCGCCTTCAGTATTTCTGGATGGGGTGGAAACAGCCCAGGTGTGTGTGTGTGTGTGGGTGTGCTGTGAGGACACTGCATCCAGCTGTCCTCCAGCTGTGGAGTGAAGCGACACTCACCTGCCGGCGGCCCTGGTGGGCCCAGCTTACCTCCTGGGATGGGACAACCATCAAGGGTAGGTTGGCCCAGGGGCTGCGGGGCAGGGATGTGAGGCTGGGGGAGCTGGATGCCCAGCCAGAGGGACACCAGGCACGCACTCCAGACCTCCTGCCCCTCCTTGCTTTTCTGTCTCTTACCTGCAGCCTCCCGTCTTCTTTTTCTTTGCCCATCACCTGTTGGTTCTGGCCAGGAATTCCCTTCTGGGCCTGTGGGGCGGGGGAGTGTGAACTAAGTTTCATGGTTAGAAGCAGACCCTGGATTTGGGGGCTTTGAGAATGCTTCTGTTGCTTCTGCCTTCTCTGCACCCTTTAATCTCTCAAACCCATGCTCTGCTCTCATGGGGGCTGGGGATCGACAGAGGGATGGGGGGGGAGTCCTCACAGTAGCCCACATGTCCCGGGCAAGTCATGCAGCCGGCCCCTGGCTCTTCTCATGGGAGGCAAGCAGGTTGGGGTTCCGATAGGAAGAGCAGGTGAAATCTGGCTGTCGGGTGGGGTGTTGCTGGGACTTTATTTGTGAAGTAATATTACTGGGCAAGAGGGATGGGCCTTAACCTGCAGGGTTGCGACTAACAGGAATCCGATAATCACAGTCAGGCACTGGGGTGGAGGGGAGCCTGAGCTGTGGCTGGCAGGGTTTCTCTACATCCCTTTCCTGGCCTCAGTCCTGGCACCACTAGGTCTCTTATGGCACAACTTGCCTTCTGCTGCCCTGCACCACCCCACGTGATGTGTTGGAGCAGGAGGGGGTCAAGGGCAGGACCAGGCAGCAGCCAGTGGGTGAAGATGGGGAGGGGGAAGGGCAGAAAATACAGCCACGGTGATGGGGGGCATTCCTGAGACCAGCGACCATTCCTGAGACCTTGATGCATTCAGGACCTATTAGCATCTGATGGGGGTGTTAGAGCAAAGAGTCTGTGACAGGTTAGGGGACAAGGAACAACATTTACAAAATCACTTGTTGCTTTATTTCATAGCAGAAAGGTTATTTGGAAGCAAAATTTCCTCTTGGAATTAATAGCCTGTTAAGACCTTTCCTTACAAATTAGAACATGACAGAGCCGTGGATGTGTAATTCCCGCCACCCATACCATGACCTAGACCATTCACTGTTCACCCTGTGAAGGAATGTTCGGCTCCAAGGGGCTGGAGGCAGCTACAGTAGGGGTGTTGTGGAAGGGCTGATGCTTCCAGATGCCTTCATTGGCGGGCTGGAGTTTAGGGTTCTATGCACATCCTCCCATTCAATCCTGGATGGTTACCAGCTCCATTTGACTGATGAGGAAACCGACGCCCAGGGAGGTTGAGGGATGGAGGGGCCGGGTAACTGGGGAGGGTCACTGGGGAGTGAGAAAGTGGGTGCAGGGGGTGGGCAGGATGGATCCCGGGGCTTCCCTGAAGGCCTCTTTCTCTCCGTATGGCCTGAACCACCAGAGGCATCAAGGTAAGAGATGGGTGCAGGCAATGTGGGGGGACGGGCAGCAAGGCCAACCCCGGATCAGCTCTGCCACCGTCCCAGAGCGGGACAGAAACGGCCATCCACTGCCCCCACCCCTCAGAGTGTGCAGGTGGGCAGGTTTTAGGCATCTGAATAATAAGGAAAGGCCTCGAAGGGGATGGGGAGGTATAGAAATCCAACTGTGGAAGAACAGTCAATTAACGAACACATAAACACCTTTGCAGCACGTCACCCCCTCAGTCCTGTCCTGGGTTGCATTTCTCTGTGGCCTCTTTGGGTCCTTCTCTATGTGGAAACAGCTTTTCCAGTATGTCCTTGTCCTGCACGTGCGGTGGGCCCTGCCTTTTGCTGGCTGCATTGCCTCTCAGAGCTTTAGCCGTGAGTGTCCAATCCCTCGTGTTTATTTTAAATCTGTGCTTTATCCTTAGTGGGCTTCCCTGGAGAGGAAACCAGAGCCCGGGGCTGGGCCGCTGGTGGGTAGCTGGGTAGCAGCAGGCTAGATTAGACACCAGTGTCTGTGCTGCGGTCTCCCTTTGCCCCCCGGCAGGCCCGCCTTGTGGGCAGGTACATGTTGTACGTCCATCCATATGTGTGTACACATACACGCACACCCAGGCTTGGTCTGCCTCACAGCCTGCCTGAAAGCCCCTTGAGATGGACTTGCCGGGACTCCAAGGTGACGCTCATCCTGCAGTTTCTTGGTCAGTAAATCCCACTAGGGTGCTCCAAGCCTGCATAAATATTCGGACCTTCCCCGCCAACCTCCCTCCCCTGTCCTTTCTTGATATGCACTCTTGGGGGTAGGCGTCCGTGGGTGTCATCCAGACCGACACTTGGATGTGTGTGCTCAGGGCTCACGCCCACGTTCAGGGCCAGGCCTATGGACGTGGAGTATACACAGGTGCCCTCATTTACTGAGCTCCACCTGGGTTTCTGTTGAGGAGCTCCCAGCAGGAGGTGGATATCATTTTCATTTTACAGACAGGGAAACCAAAATGCATGACGAGTGACTTGACTTGTCCAAGGCCATATAGCTAGCCGGTGGCGGAGCAGGATTCAAACTCAGGTCGGTGGGATTACAGTGTTCCTTGTCTTCTGCAGTCCTAAAAGAACCTCTTGGATTAGCTATCCTCAGCCCTGTTCCAGTCGGGATAGGATTCTTGGTTCCTTAACTCACAATCCTTCCAAGGAGCAACGTGGAGGAGGAGGTGTTTCTGGGGGCAGGCATGGCGCTGTGGGTCAAGAGCACTGTGGTCTGGGGGGGCCAATGGGGGTTGCAGCCAAGAGCCTGTGCACTTCTGTGGCTGCTGGAGCCTTTGCTGTGCTCCGGGACCGTGTCTAACTGATGTGTGCCAGGCTGACTCGCTCATCCGGAAAACGCTGAATTACATCTCGTGTAAGATGGGGCGCGGTATTGCTCTCTGAAAACATTTTTGGGTCAGAATTGGGTAAAGACTTGTTTGAATATTTTGGTTCTCTAGGAAATTCAGTGTGGGGCGGCCCTTTTCTCAGTGGCCTTCCCGCACACGTATGTG
Source organism: Mustela nigripes (assembly GCF_022355385.1). Lineage (NCBI taxonomy): Eukaryota > Metazoa > Chordata > Mammalia > Carnivora > Mustelidae > Mustela > Mustela nigripes. The sequence goes on along the minus strand of NC_081563.1, from coordinate 18,783,310 downwards.
CTCACGGACTATGTGTTTCTCTTACCCTTTCTGTGATAGTCTCAACACGAGAGCCTACTGTCTCATGAGTCCCTGGGTCGGCTGTGCTCAGCAGGGCAGTTTTTCTGTTTCCGAGGCACCGACTGGGGTCACTGTCTTGACTCTGGCCCTCAGCCTTCGGCATCCAGGAGAATGCTGTCCTGGAACGCTCTAGGAAGCCTTGCATGTCCGGAGCCTCGGAGCTCCCTCACGTGACTTCTCTGTGTGTTCCACTAGGGCTTCCTCACAGGTGTGGTGGTCCCTGAGAGAACATGGAAGCTACTAGAATGTTTTAGAGGCTAGACTAGTCATCGTGGTCAAAGCAGGTCACAAGGCTAAGCCGGATGCAAGATAAGGGGAAACGGATTCTACCCCTTGATGTGAGAGTGGCATGTTTATATCGGGAGGGAAGGGATAGAGGCCAGGCATCTTCTGAGGCTACCCACAAACCAGGGGGGCACAGGGGGTGTGCTGGGAGAAGGGATGAAAGAAATCCATGAGTCTGGGGGGGGGTTAAAAAAAAATACCATGTGACCACAGGTTGCTTCCAGAGTTAGAGATGTGATCCAGGCAGGGTGTATAGAACTTTAAGGCATTGCTTCTCTGTGAAATTCATCATTTCTAAGATTTTCAGAAAGTTCCAGAAACTGCATTGCACATAGAGAGACAGTGGCTCATAGTTCATCTGCATGGGCTATGGCTTGCCTTATGTTTTTGAGAAGACTTCGTTCTCTAGTCAAACATGCAGACCCGCTTTGTCCAGGGCTCTGTGCCAGTTCCTGGGGAAGCTGTCCCTGCCTCCAGCCCTGGTCCATGCATCGGCTAGATTGGCAGCCTGGCTCTGATGTTTGTCTTCCTTTCCCAGAAGGTGGGAGTTTGCTCAGGTACGTGCTTCAGAAACATGTTGGATTCGTCTGTCTTAGCAGGTTGTCATTTATTTCAAGGAGATGTTAAGAATGATTGAATTCCTTTTCAGCTCTTTGTGGTGCCTCAGTTGTGACTGTCACTCTGTAAATGTTGAATACATACATTCCTGCTTTGCTTTTACATTTGTTTCCTTCCTTATCATCTCGTGAAGAGTTTGATAAATTTTTGGTTCGATCCAAGATGGGAATGTTTTAGTGCTAATCCAAGTGATTTGAGAATTTTTAAAAGCAAGATTTATATTACCTTTCAGGGGGTGCTGATTCATACTCCCTTGCTGCTTGTTTGAGGAGAAAAGCAGCAACAAAGGAGGGTTCTTAGGAGCCCCCAAAATGAGTCCTAGATCCTGTTGGCTTAATTCTAATCTCCTCTTTGGACAAAAATGTGATTTGTGTGAGATCATACAGAAGAATGGCTAAGCCGAGTTAGACCTCTTACCATCTCACCTCCTCTGCTATTCCTGTAGTTTAAGGAGAAACTTCATTCCTTCCACCACCTCTCAGATATTTCATCAGGACTGCAAGCAGTGATCTAGTGAGAGTGTACGGAGAGGAAAACTTGGCTCCTTCCCTTTAGAAGCTCCTTCCCTCTAGAAGCTTTCCTCTTGGTACAAGTCCTGTTAGTGAGGACCTACCTAGGCAAAAAGAAGGCTTCTTAAGGAGCTGGCCATTGATCTGGGTTTTGAAGGATGAGTAGGAGTTTTCCAGGGGGAATAATAGGAATGGGGCTTTCCAGGCAGAGTCATAGGAGTTTTGCTCTTGATTGGGACTGGTGAGCATCATTATGTGACAGGAACATAAGTGGGTTACAGGAGCTGGAGAGACAAGGTGTAGAGAAGTCAGATTTGGGCTTTGTTCCTACAGTGGTGAGGTCCATCAAAGGAATTTAAGTAGGGGCAGATGGAGTCTGATTTACATTCTGAAGAGTCATTTTGATGGACTTGGGTGAGGCCAAGATTGATTGATTACAAGACTGTTGAGGTCATACGGGCATGATGCCATGGGGGCCATCCAGCAATATGGAAACAGGCTGGAGAAGATGAGTTCAGTTTGAGGTGCCCATGGGACATCCACGTAGAATTATCAGCTTATTCAGTGGGTAATTATTGAACACTAGGCCCTATATTCAAGATCTGGAGCTTAGAGACATTTAGAGTTCCAGATTTGGGAATCATCAGCATTTAAATGGCACCCATCTCCATGGGGAGGGTGAGTTTTGTCCAAGAAAAGTGTGTAGAATCAAGAGAGAAGAGGGCCTAGGACTTAGCTCTAGGGAATAGTCAGAGGAAGAGTCCCCAGCACAGAGCATCCATGCCCCTCCCCGCTTCCTACTGAGGTCCCTGGTTATGTATTGTTTTGTGTCCTCTATAATTTTTCTTGCTTACCAATATGGATGCCTCATTTCTTTTTCTTGTCTGATTGCGATGGCTAGGACTTCTGGTACTATGTCGAATAAAAGTGGCAAGAGTAGACATCTTTGTGGTGTTCCTGATTGTAGAAGAAAAGGTCTCAGTTTTTCACTATTGAGTAGCGTGTTGGCTATGCATTCTTCATGTATGGCATTTATTACCTTGACGTATGTTCCCTCTGAACCCACTCTGAGAGTATTGTGAACAGTTGTTGAATTTTGTCAAATATTTTTTCTGCATCTATTGAAATGATTATATGATTTTTATCCTTCATTTTGTTGATGTGGTATATTGTGTTGATTGATTTGCAAATATTGAGCCATCCTTGGATCTCTAGAATAAATTTCACTTGATTGTGAAAGATGATTTTTTCCGTGTATGGTTGAATGTGGTTTGCTCATATTTTGTTAAGGATTTTTGCATCTATGCTCATCAGGGATAATGGCCTGTAGTTCTTTCCTTGTTGTGTCTTTGGCTGGTTTTGGCATCAGGGTAATGCTGGCCTCATAGAATAAGAATATATTTAGAAGCTTTCATTCCTTTTCTATTTTTTTGGAATAGTTTAAGGAAAGTAGGTACTTGCTCTTCTTAAAATGTTCAGTAGAATTCTCCTGTGAATCCATCTGGTCCTGGATTTTTATTTTTTGGTCGTTTTCTGATTATTGATTCAATTTTGTTACTAGCAATCTGTTCAGGTTTTCTATTTTTTCCTGATTTAGTTTTGGAAGGCTGTATATTTCTAGGAATTTATCCATTTCTTCTAGGTTGGCCAATTTGTTGGCGTATAATTTTCCCCGGGTGTTCTCTTACAATCCTTTCTCTTTCTGTGGAATCATTTATGACTTTTGTTTCTGATTTTATTTGGGTCCTTTCTCTTTTTTCCTTGAAGAGTCTGGCTAAGGGTATATAAATTTTGTTAAACTTTTGAAAGAACCAGTTTTTTGAGTTTCATTGATTTTTGTTTTTCAGTCTCTGTCATTTATTTCTGTTCTGATCTTCATGATTTTCTTCCTTCTACTCACTTTGGGCTTTGTTCTTCTTCTTTTAGTTCCTTTAGGTATAAAGTTGGACTATTTGAGCTCCCTCCTGGCCATTTTCTGTCTGACGTGTCTTCCTTTCTCTGTTTAGGTTTTTAGCCATTTCTTCCAGCAAAATTCCTCTTTGTGGTTGTGAAGAAATTTCCTTTGATTAATAACGTAGGCTTTTCTTTTTTCCCTTTCCTCTCTTCAAGAACACTTTCTTTATTGTAAACAAAACCAAAAATGACATGTTTAAGAAAAATTCCCACCCCACCCTTTACCCCCATTCAAAACCCCAAAGTAAGCAACTGGATTTGAACCTTTACAAGATTTCCATGGTTGTGGTTTCTTGTTCCCATGTCCTTTCAAGACTGCTCCCTATGCAGTGTAACTTGGGTCCAGCTAAGTGAGATCTGGCAGCATAAGGCCAGGCAGCTGCCTCTCCCATTTCTCTGCTTGGCTCTAGATGAGCTTCTGGACTGCTTCTGGAAGGCTGTTTCCCACTCAGTGGGACTGGGCCCTGGGTAACTGATCCCTACTGGCCAGATTCTGAAGAGACTGACTGATCAGCCCAAGGCTTACTCACCAGCGTGATGATGATAGATGGACCTTGCCATCCTCCTGAGGAGGAGAATACTATGCATGTCTGTTTTTTCGTACAAATTGACTGCCAATTCCTAAAAAACCAAATCCATAATTTCCTGAAGGGGAATCTGAGCACAGGGCATCCAGTGCTGCTGAGGGTGGGTCATCCTCTCAGGCTGGGGCTGGGAGCTGTTCCTTCTGCTCCTGCTATCCTTACGGCCTGTTTCCCAGTATTGGATGACGCCATTAGACACAGCCTCCCTCTGATGGCTGGCAAAGGGGCACGATGCCCTCTTCAGCTCTTTTCCTGAACTCCTACATGTGATTGTAGTTGATCCTTCATGAGCACTCTGGAAAACACTACCCTCCTCCCACCCCAAAAATTGGGATGGTAAATTATACTGCCCACCTCTGGGAACAAATCTGGGACCCTGCCTCTTTATTTCAGGAAGGATCCAGTGTAGCCTGGCCATTTTAGGGAGCGTTTCCTCTCCTTTCTGTAGCCTCTGGTCTCCAGCTGACCTCTACAGTTATAAACTGGTACAGGGGCCTTGGGAGCCTGGCCTGCCCATGAGCTTGCTGCTTTGGGAATCTGTAAAGGCAACTGGCTTCCCACCTTTGACTCTGAGTACATCCTGGTTCCCCAGCTTGCCAGCTGTGAGCTCTTCGGTACATCATTTAATCTGTCTGTCCAGCATCTATCTCTGTGACCAGTGTCCGTGGCCTTCCAGCACAGGGCTGGTTCACTGCCAGTGCTAGCCATGCTTGTTGCTCCGGCTGGGGCTGGCCTTGTTCCTGGCTCTGATAGAGAGGAATTTCAAGCAGCTTGGGCCAGTCCCAGGGGAGAGAAGAGCAGCTCCATGTTCCAGATGTCTAGAGGGCATCTTGGTTGGTCACTGGACACTTAACCCCCTTTCTGGGAGGGGAGGGGAGCTCGGCCGCCATTTTGTTGTCATTGTTGTTGTTGCCTTGTAAATGTTAGAGGGAATGTGTTTTCAGCTGAGGTTTCCCATGAGGACAAAGAATTCTGTACTTTTTTTTTAATTCTGTACTTTTGATGCGGGGGTTTTTGTTTTTGTTTTTGGATTTGCCTCACAGCATTGGCCTTTCATTTAGTATCTTTCCCTATTTGGAGAGGACTGAATTAAGAGTAGGTCATGCGTGGGTGAAGAAAGTCTCCAGAACAGATTTGGATGGAGTCATATCAAATGTATTCTCCTGGGGTCAAATCACTTGAGCCATGTGGTGCTTGGTTTCTTTATTGGGAATAAAGGGGACCCTGGGGGCTGGGGGACATCCTGCCTGATCCTGGGTGGCCTTGCTATGCTCCTCTCCACCAGTATTAGTGACACATACCGCCTAAGACTTCTCACTGGACTTGGGGTGGAAAGAGTTGTGGGGCTTATGGTCCAACACACAGGCTGTGGATGCCCCAATCCATTCTCTAGTCTTTGCTTCCTTTTTTCTGGGGCGGGGGAGCTCCCTTTCTTTACCAACAGCCTAATTGGTCTGAAGACGCTGTTCAAACTAGTTCCAAAGGACATTTACATAGATCTTTAGAGTACTTCTTAATCTGCTGAATGTCTTTAGTCCTCATACCTACTCTGAGTTGATATTCTTGTTTCTGGAAGAGAAGAGGGCAGAGGGGCATGGGGGTAGACGAATGCCCAGGACCATGCACTGAAAATGCAGTGTAGGCTCATCTCAAGTCTTCTAGATCCAAATGTAGTGAAAGTGCTCTTGCCTGATGAAATAGGGGTGGGTCGCTGGCCAGTGAGTGTGCAAAGTTCCAGTGATAGTGGCCACACAACTGTGTGCCAAAGCACATAGACTATACACCGAGAGAGTAAATTCCACTGTATGTGACAGGAGTAAAAGCCCAGGCTGGATGGCTGGGGGTCAACAGATGACCTCAATATGGCATGGTAGGAGACACACTACCTCAGCAGGACTGTTTGTGGGGTGAGGGCGCAGACTTGGATGGACCCTGATGGAACATTCTGGAGTGAAAAAAAAATGTTCCGGGTCGTGATTGTGGATGGAGTCCCATAGCTGTTTGTATTTGTCAACACTCCTCAAAATACACACTTGCCGATTGTAAAGAAGAATGCAATGAGGTAGAATTTTTTAAAAAGTCAGTAGAATCCAGAGATCGCAAAGCAATTGTATGTATGCAGATACATTTATATGTATTTAACATTATTTTAATTGAATACATTTAGCTGTATCATCGCTTGTTCGTCTTTTGTTGAGGGGAAGATCTTTCCTTTCCGTCCAGCTAATGTTCCTTAGAGCGAGGGTAAGTCATCTGTAACTTCCAGTTTCCTTAAGAGAGAGGATTGAGGGTCAGTTGGAAATAATCCAGATACAGAATTTTAGAGTATTTTTTTCTTAAGACTTTGTCAGAGAGAGTACAGAAGCAGGGGAGTGTCAGGCAGAGGAAGAAGCAGGTGCCTGCTGACCCAGGACCCTGGAATCATGACCTGAGATGAAGGCACACGCTTAACAGACTGAGCCACCCAGGTGTCCCAGAGTTTTAGATTTTTAGGATCTTTTTTTGGTCAAATTTTTGCTGGTATCTTGCTCACTTCTAATTTATCAGCAGTTTCTTCTAGCTGCTCACTCAAAATTTTCCAAAATATTCACTTTACTTTCCTTAGAAACAATTGCCTTCTTTAAAAACTCAAACTTTATCCATTTAGGTTGTATTTAAATTATGTAAATATGATACCAAAAAAACAGTGGACAGACCCAGGTTTGGGACTAAACACAACTGCCTCTGGGGAAACACTCCAAAAGTTGGAGCAGAAATGCAGGCGAGTTCCAGAGATGATCCTGCCAGCTACGAAAGGCCAGGAAGTTTGAGAGGGACAGATGGTCTTGCCTCCTCTGGCGTATTGGTTCACAGGACTTTGGGGCTGTCCTGCACTCCTGGCCTTTCTCTCTGCGCCCCTTCCTTCCCTCTCTTAGCGTCTGTTCCTAGTTGTAGTTTATATCGAGAGAGATGTGCACCTGCCTCCTGCTTCCTGTCCGGCAGCCCTTCCAGTGTTTGAATTTGGCCACCTCGCTCCCCTCAGTCTTCTCAGCTGAAGCCACCTTACCTTTCCAACAAGTCCTCAGGAGACGAGGGTTTTGGACCTTACAGGATGCTGGGCACCTTTTGCCTGCAAATCGAAACGCGGTGCCTGGGAGCACCGGCTCCTGTCTGACAGACCTCGTCCCCCGGCCTTGCTAAGAGCCTGCCTGGCTTGCCTTGTCTCAGGACACATGTGCTAGTGGCATACATCCTTCTACAGCTCTTCTTTAACATTTGGTGGCGAGGGTGGTCTCTGCTCTTGGACAATTAAGGGATCAAACCTTCAGGAAAGAATTATAGTCTCCGCAAATATTTACTGTAATGTAGAGAAACCCACTGCTGCTGGATGCCTGCTCGGCGGACACTGTTGGAATGTTCCCCTGCCTGGCTGTGCTGTTTAAGGGAGTGGGGGGTAGGCAGAGGAGCCCTTCCAAAGGACCGTGCAGCTGGGGACTGCTGCTCAAGCCTGGAGGGTGTGTTAGCTAACCTGGGCTGCCCACAACCCCTGGCCATGATTCTGTAGCCTGCACGCCCCTGTGCCGTCTCCTTTCTCTGTTGCTTCTCTGATTCCGTGACCCGCCAGAATAGCCAAGATGAGTGTGACTTCCAAGTTAACCTGAGTCGGACCCATCCCCGTCTTTGCTGTCGTTTCCTGCAGGGATGATGCGTGTGATATTGACTACCTGGACTGGGTAATTTCATTCGCACGTCTGCTGCTGGCCATCTGTGGTCCATCTAGCTAGTCATTCTTCTTTTTGGTCAGCCAAACACCTATGGCTCTGGATCCATGTTTGTGCAAGGTGCTGGGGCTACAGGAATGAGTAATCTGGGGTCCTGCCTACAAGGGGCACCCAGCTTGCTTTATTTACTTAAAACCAAAAAAATTGTCTGAATATGAGCATGGCACAGAGTGGTGCCTCCATAAATATTTGTTGAATGTTGATGCATGAATGATTAGGTGGGATCATCTGAAATCACCAAAATCCAACCACTTTCAATCTGTAAAAAAAAAAAAGGTAATTGCATTGCTTATGGTTCAGTCTAATATAAAAGTAACAAATGCGCCCATTATGGAAAGCCCGGAATAGACTAAATAGTATAGGAAAATATTGCCCATGTTACCCCTCAAGGATGCCTACTGGTAACATCGGGCCCCTTTTTATCAATCGATAGATACGAAGATTGATTTTCTTCTGTGTTGTGTGAAGTGCTTGATGTAAGAAATGATTCGACCCAGGCAGGAGCTATAAATAGTTATAAATAGCGAAAGCCACCCCCCCCCACACACTTCCGGCCCCTGCTCCCCTTTCCATAGGCCCCCGCTACCAAGTGTTTTGTGTGTGTGTACTTCCAGAGAACTTCCTATGAATTTGCGTATTTGTGTGAGTATATGCACATTTAGGATTGAGAGATTATTCATACGTTTATGCAAATCACTGAAACTAACTCCTCGCTAATGCCCACCCGCTCGCTCCTCCTCTCCGTCACCCGGTTTCCCTCTCAAGGTGGGGACATATACCTGCAGCCTGCAGCAGCCAGGGGTTCCCACCCGAGGTCCATGCTGTGTCTCTCGTGTGCAGCTGTGGCTGCTCCTTAAGCCGAGGAAGAGCCGGGCTGGTGTGGTGAGCTGCTCCTGCAGCCTCCATGCCTCCCTGTGACAGCATGGGGGACTCCCACGGAGCAGGAAGTGCAGGCCCAGCCCAGCGGGCTGAGGGGGGGTGGCTGGAGGGGTCGGGGAGGTGGACGGCAGCACCCTGGCCGCGGGTGAGGTGCTCCATGAGTCCCGGCACTTGCTGCGGCCCCGGTCTCGAGTGGGGCACTTAGAGGCACCCGCATCAGCACAAATCAACTTGCCGGGCAGAAGAGAGAGAGGGTGGCACTTTGTGCAGATGGAGGGGACCCGAGCTGGGAGCTGGCCACCCAGGGCACTATGGAGAGTCGGGGCCCCGCAGTACCCACCTTTCCTGCCTGTGCTGACATTCTTCACGCTTTGCCTGTTTCATCACTGTTTCATCAGGGAATGGGAGCTGTGTTCCCACAATGGTCTTCTTTGGGTGCTGGCATCTGAGGCAAGCCCTTTGATGTTCCAGGGGTTGGTTGGCTCCTCCCTGAGTGAGGAGGCTAGAGGGGCGAATCCCTGATGAGTAAGAGCCAAATGCAAGGCCAGATGCTGGGGTTCCAGGGCTGGGTCTGCCATTCATCAGCTCTGCCGTCTCGGTCAAGTTGCTCAGCCCGGGCTGTGCCGCCCATGTTAAGCCTCTGCGTGAGTGATCGTAGGTAAAGCTCTCAGAGCAGCGCTGGCCTCACAGGTTTGCTGAGATGCTGGGGACCAGCCCGCTGGGTTGTGGCGAGGAGGGTGGGAGACGATGAGTGCAAGTCCTTTGTGAACCACCAAGCCCTGCTCACATGCAAGTGTTACTTTGCGTTTATTGGTAACCATGTTAAACCAGAAAATGTATCCTCAGGGAGAGGTGCTAAACTGCATTTTGCTTGAGTGGAATTTACAAATTGTGCTGAGCCCAAATTTACAAATTTGCAGCTAAAAGGACCTTGTTCCTTCCGCTTTCTGTCCCCTGCTTCGCATGTTGCTTCTGCCAGGTGGGGACGGCCTTGGAGAGGTTACTGTTTTCAGAGAGAAGATGCCGAGGCCTAGAGGGGAGGTCACTTGCCTGGAGGTCACATGAGAGATGGTGTCCTGGCCCCTCTGGGTAGCACTAGTCTCCTGGTTCTCAAGCTGGCTCTTTTCCATCCCCTCAAAGAAGGGAGCTGATATGATAAGGCAGGGACGTGTAACAGGTACAGTAAATGGAAGGTGGAGGGTCTGTTTGTGCGTATCCTGTGTGGTTCTCCTCCAGGAACTTATGTGGAGATGGGAGAGCCTCAGAGGGCTGGGGGTGGAGGGGTAAGTGGGCATTGGGATATGGGGTGACAAGGGTACATGAGGGTTAGTGGGGTATTATGAGGAATTTACTCAAGTGGAAGGGTATTGAGTGTGTGGTTGTGTGAAGAAGATGTGAACAGGAGGTGGCGGTCAAGGAAAGGTGGGTGACCTAGGGTGGGCACACTTGGAGGGGATGGTCCGGAGTTCTGTACCTTGAAAGAGCTTCCAGTGTAAAACTGGGGTGGCCTTAGGTTTTAGATTTTTGCTGGGGAATTGTTCTCAGTTGCATGGTTAAACTTGCTTTTGTTTTCCCAATCTTGGGAAAGGTTTGTTGTCCTGGGGCCAGGGCTCTCTCCTCTGAGATCTGGAGCCAGGAGCTGTGTGGTTTCCTGGGACAGGATTGCCTGCCCCTGCTCCCCTGGCTGAATAAGAAGGAAGTCAGAGGCTGGCGTGGTTTTCTCCCCAACTCCTGAGAGGCTGTATTGAGAGAAACTGATCTGACAGTAAATACCTCTACGGGTATTTCCTCTGGCTCAGAATAATTGACTTAATCTGCAGTGTGGCTCATTTTTCCCTTTGGAAATAGGAGAGCTTCTGCCTGACTCACTCCTTCGTAAGATACTGTTGCTCACCTTCTCCCTCAGGAAAGTCTCTCATAGGCACATTTTGATATAATCGTTACTTCTACTCCCAAGACAGAGACATTTGGGTCCAGCACCTTTCCTTTTCCTGGGCATGAGGGTGGGGCTCACCCCAAACTGACTGAAAGGATGTCCTGAAACCCTCAGAGTGCCGCTATGACACATAAGACTTATGAGAGTACAAAGAATACAACTTCTTTCTATCTTGAGAGGGAGAATGCTCATGGAGGAGGCAGTACTGAGCTGGGCCATGAAGGGCAAACTCCACTGTGAGCTCTGTATTAAGAGATGGAGGCAACTTTTAGTGAGCAGTGGTCTAGAGGATAAACATATATTAACAGAGATCCTTTGGAGAATTGGGTAAGATAGTAAGAGAGAAAACTAGAAGGTAATTTTGGATCTGAAGTGGAAGACCTGAACAGACATTTAAGACGACCTTGACTGCAATCTGTAGTCCGTGGGGAGCAGTGCAGTCCCAGAAAGGAAGACAGAAAAAATATTTGAAGTTGTGTCTGAAACTGTAAATCCATATTTTAAGAAGCACAGCATAATTCAAGTAGATACAAAAACCAAAACTAAAGAGAATCACATCGGCGCCAGGGTGGCTCAGTCGGTTGAGCAGCCGCCTTTGGCTCGGGCCATGATCCCAGGGTCCTGGGATCAAGTCCCATACTGGGTTCCCTGCTAAGCAGAGAGTCTGCCACTGCCTCTCCCTGCTGCTGGTGCTCTCGTCCTCTCTTTCTCAAACAAATAAATCTTAAAAAAAAAAAAAATCTCATCAAGGTGCATCATAATCGAAATGTTTAACACTAGTAATAAGGAGAAACTCATGAAAACTGGAAAGAAAATGAAAAGACATGTTATATAGAGAGGAAAAAGAATGGTAGCAGATGTCTGGTCAGAAATTATTCTAAGGCAGAAGACAACAAAACTGAAAGATAAAAATGGTCAATCTAGAATTCTATACCCAACAAAAATATCCTTCAGAAAGTGAAGGTGAAATATGTTTGAGGGGGGCATGCCTGGTGACTCAGTTGGGAGAGCATGTGACTCTTGATCTCAGGGTCATGAGTTCAGGCCCCACAGAGGGGGTAGAGATTAATATTTTTCTTAAAAAATACTTTTTAAAAGATGTATTTATTTTAGAGAGTGTGCACATGAGAGAGCATGTGCGAGTTGCGGGGAAGGGCGAAGGAGAGAGCATCTTTAAGCAGACTCCCTGCGGGGCATGGCGCCTAATATGGGGTTTGGTCTCGGGACGCCTGGGTGACTCAGTTGGTCAAGCAGCTGCCTTTGGCTCAGGTCATGAACCCAGTGTCCTGGGATCAAGTCCCTCATCAGGCTCCTGGCTTGGCGGGAAGCCTGCTTCTCCCTCTGCCTCTGCCTGCTGCTCTGTCTGCCTGTGCTCGCTTGCGCTCTCTCTCTCTCTCTGGCAAATAAATAGAATCTTAAAAAAAATATGGGGCTCAGTCTCATGACCCATGAGATCATGACCTGAGCTGAAACCAAGAGTCAGACACTCAACTGAGTGAGCCACTCAGGCACCCCAAGAAATGCTTTTTTTTATAGACAAACTAAAGAGAATTCATCACTAGCAGAACTGTACTACAAAAAGTATTTATGAAAGATTTTCAATCAAAAGAAAAATGTACTGGACAGAAATTTGGACTGTACAAAGGAACGAGGAGACACTAAATGGTAAATATGTGGGAAAATATGAAAGTCCTTTTTTCCTCATTTAATCTCTTTTGAAGACTATCTAAAGCAAAAATATGAAGAATGCACTGTGAGGTTTATAACCCAGAGGAAAGATGTATGACAACAACAGCACAAGGGACCAGAGAGGAGACATGACTATAGACTATTGTAATTCTCTTATACTTTAGGTAAAGGAATATTTGAAGTGGACTTTATTAAGTTAGTGATGTGTATTGTAAATATCAGAGCAACCGTTAAAAAAGTGTAACAAATAAGTATGGCACATAAGCCTATAAAGGAGGTAAAGGAGAATGATAAAATCAAAAGATGCAGGAAAAGAGGAGAAAAGCAACAGAACAAATGAGACAAATAGACAATATTGATAGTTGAAATTCAGCCATATCGATGAAAATATTAAATATATGCAATGTAACGACTCCATTTAATAGGCAGATATTGTCAGATGGATAACAAAGCAAGAACCAACTATAAGCTATTATAAGGAAACCCATATTAAATGTAATAAAAGGATGGAAAAAGATATCCCATTCAAATATTAATCAAATGCAAGATGGCTTGGCTGGCTCTGTTAGGCAAAACATAAAGACAATGGGACTTGGGAATCTAGAACATTACCAGGGACAAAGAGGGACATTTCATAATGATGGAGACAATTCATCAAAAATTCATCATAATCCTAAATACATATGTACCTAATAACAAAGCTCCAAAATACATGAAGCAAAAACTGACGGAACTAAAAGGAAGAATAGACAATTCCATAATATTTGACGATTACATCATTCCTCTGTTACTGGTAAAACAAATAGGCAAATTAGTAAATATATAGAACATTTGAACAATCTGAACAACCAGCTAGACCAAAGCGTTTTATAGAACCTTCCACCCATCTACAGAAAATGCATTATTTTCAGGTGCACTGAAATGTTCATTAAAAAATGATTAAAAGCATACAACAAAGTATGTTCTCTGACAAAAAAATGATGGATTGAAGTAGAAATAACAATTGTATCTTGAAAAATCATAAAGTATTTAGAAATTAAACCAATACCTAAAGAACCCATGGGTCAAGACAAATCACAAGAGACATTAGAAAATGTTGAGTTAAATGAAAATATACCAAAACTTGTGCAATGTAGGCAAAGTAGTATTAAGAGGGAAATAAAGAAGGTCTAAAATAAATTATGCTCTGACCTTAAGAAAAATCCAGAGTAAAAAGTTGGAAGGAATTTAAAAAAATATAACAGAAAATGGTGACAAATAATAAAAAACAGTGAATCCAAAGCTGGTTCTCTGAAAAACCCATAGTGCTAAATCTCTAGTTAGATGATCAGGGAAATGAGAGCAAATACAAATTACAAATACCAGAAATGGAAATGGGAACATGACTCTAGGTCCTACAGACATTAACAGAAAAATAAGATAATATTATTATCTTTAACTACTATATGCCAACAAATTTGACAACTTAGATATATTGAACAAATTACTGGAGAGATATAAACTACAAAGTTGAGTAGTCCTATATCCATTAAATAAATTGAGCAAGAACTTAAAAACCTTCTTCAAAGAGCACTCCAGTTCCATGTGACGTCAAGGCTAAATTCCACCAAACAATTAAGAGTGGAATAATATCAATTCTACACAAACTGTGCCAGAAAATAGGATGGAACATTTTCCTACTCCTTTTATGAGGACAGCATTCCTGGATATCAAAACCAGAAAAAGACGTGGTGTGGGGGAAGACTATAGGTGAATAGCTCTTTTTTTTTTTTTTTTTTAATTTTATTTATTTATTTGACAGAGAGAAATCACAAGTAGATGGAGAGGCAGGCAGAGAGAGAGAGTGAGTGAGGAGGAAGCAGGCGCCCTGCTGAGCAGAGAGCCCGATGCGGGACTCGATCCCAGGACCCTGAGATCATGACCTGAGCCGAAGGCAGCGGCTTAACCCACTGAGCCACCCAGGCGCCCCTAGGCGAATAGCTCTTGTGTAAAAATCTTCGAAAGAACATTAGCAAATGAAACCCAGTATGTAAAAAGAGTAACACATAATGACCAGTTAGGGATTTTCAAAGGAAAATAATGTTTTGACATGTTAAAGTCCATTGATATAATTCAACATATTAGACTAAAAAGGCAAATTCATGATTATTTCAATAAATGTGGGAAAAGTACTTGACAAAATTCAACACCCATTTATGGTAAAATGCGTTAGCAAACTAGGAACAGAAGAAAATTTCTTTGACCTGAAAAAAGGCAGCTCTGAAAAACTTACATCCTATTTAATAGTGAAAATCTGAATTCTCTCCTCCTAAGCAGGCTTGGCTTTGTGGGCACATGACTTGTGCCATCTTGAAATTCTTGACGTTATCTCTGACCTTCTGTTTTGTCATTGAAGTCTACTGGGACAGTGGAACATGCCTGGGTACAGAGGAAATATGCACAGTATGTGTGTCTTCCATTCTTTGGTCCATCTTCTTGTAGTGTTTGCAGAGCTCCAATAGCATGAATTCTGGGGGAGCTCCTAGAGTCTGGGAGTTCAGCAAGATGCAAAACAAGTACAAAATAAACTTTTGTTGCATCTACAACTAAGTGGAGATCCTGACAACCCTGAGGGGCCTTGCTTTCTGTTCAAACTAGAACTTGCTTCTAATGTGGAAAGAAGTTCAGTGGCATTCTAAGAACATCTCTTTTTACCCACATTGCTTCCCTGTGTTAGCCAACCATTTAACGCAGAAATTGGTGGCATGGAAGGAAAGATAGAAACCATAGTCCCTTTTCTTTTCAGTCCTTCATTAGTCAGCTGAAGGTAAAGTAGACAGTGTTAGTAGAGTGCGTGCATATCAAATGAAATAAGTTTAGTTTTGTACAGTGTTTCCACTGTTTTGGTAAGAATAAAATACACATATGAACCTATACACGTGGAGCTACTCACTGTTTCATTTCAGTGTTCTACATATGTGTCATGTGCTCTTGTATTTGCATTTAAAATTGGCATTGTACAATGTAAAGATGGTGAAAATCCATGCTAATAATTTTTAAATTTAACTTAGACCAATGTTGCATAAAAAATAAAAATCACCATGACAAAGGAAATACCACAGAGGAAAGGACAAAGCTTTGTATTTTAGTACCTTCATTGGCTCTTTTTTCCTGCTTTTTGAATAAGGGAAACTTCATTTTTCCCTTTCCAGTAGTTATGTAGCTGGCCCTGTCCCTCAGGTCAGGAACAAGAGAAGAAAGAAAATTGGTTCTTAGCACTTCTTTCATGAGGTCCTAGCCAATGCAATAAAGCAAGAAAAAGCAGTCCTACAAATAGGAAAGGAATGGAACTGTGTATTTTCATGTGATTGGATCATCTGTGTAGAAAATCCTAAGGAGTCCTCAAAAGAATAGGAAGTTACATGATTAGTGTTGAAAGATCTTTTGTGGGGGTGCCTGCGTGGCTCAGTTAAACTTCCAACTCTTGATTTCAGCTCAGGTCATGATCTCAGGGTTGTGTCATCAAGCCCCATGTTGGGCTCCGTGCTGGGTATGGAGGCTGTTTAAGATTCTTTCTCTCCCTGTGCTGTCCCCCCTAAACACTGCTCTCATGCACTGTCTCTCTTTAAAAAAAAAAAAAAAGTCTATTTTTTGTATACTGGCAACAATTAGAAATTGGAAAAAAAAAATTGGGAAAAAAAAATTCATTTAGGGGCACCTGGGTGGCTCAGTGGCTTAAACCTCTGCCTTCGGCTGAGGTCATGATCTCAGGGTCCTGGGATTGAGCCCCGCGTCGGGCTCTCTGCTCAGCGAGGAGCCTGCTTCCTCCTCTCTCTCTCTCTCTCTCTCTCTCTGCCTGCCTCTCTGTCTGCCTCTCTGCCTACTTGTGATCTCTGTCAAATAAATAAATAAAATCTTTAAAAAAAAAATTCATTTAAAATAGCATCCAAAACCAAAAACTACTTAAAGCTAAACTTAACAAGATGTGTGAAGACCTTTATAATAAAGAATAAAAATATCACTGAAAAAAATTAAGACCTACATTAATGGAGAGATCACAGATACTAAAATGTCAATTCTCTCTGAATTGTTACAGATTCAATTCAGTGCAAATCAAAATCCTATCAGTCGTTTTTGTAGAAACTAATAAGATTAAAAATTTATATGGATACATATGCTAGAAAGATAACAATATTTTAAAAAAGGTCTTATATTACCTGCTTATAAGATATAAGGTTATAGGGGCACCTGGGTAGCTCAGTGGGTTAAAGCCTCTGCCTTCGGCTCAGGTTATGATCTCAGGGTCGTGGGATCAAGCCCTGCATCGGGCTTTCTGCTCAGCAGGGAGCCTGCTTCCCCCAGTCTCTCTGCCTGCCTCTCTGCCTACTTGTGATCTCTGTCTGTCAAATAAATAAATAAAATCTTAAAAAAACATATATATAAGGGTATAGCAATCAAGATAGTACAGTACTAGCCCAAGGATAGATTCCAAATAAAGTCCAGAAATGAGCACATCTATAATCAGTTAATATTCAATAAAAATGCCAAGGTAATTCAATAGAAAAATGATAATCTTTCAACAGATGATATTGGAATCATTGATATCCATGTGGCAAAAATCATAATCCATATCTCACCCCAAATATAAAAATTAACTTGAAATAGATCATAGTAAAACTTACAGAACTTTAAGAAAAAAAAAATCCTTGTGACCTTGGGCTGGGCAAAGATTTCTTGAAAGGAGATAGTATTGGAGCTGCAAACCTCATTTTCCACATGAGGAAGTTGAAGATGGTGGTTTTATGGGACCTGCGAACAGATGCTAGAATAGGAGTTGTTGGGCTCCAGAGCCACTGCTCGTCCCCTGGGGTCACACTGCCTCCTGTGGTGGGGCGGGAGAAGGGCTTGCTGACGAATGGCTGAGGTTCTTCGTGTCTCTGTATGGGGACAGCACTGTGGGCCGGTGAGATGCTTGGAGCAGCTGCTGGCACTGCCATCAAGGGCTTCCCAGTCGGAGTGGGTAAAGGGGCAGTGTATTCTCGGCTCACAGAAAAGGAGCCAGCTCACAGCGGCGGTGACTGGCGCAGGTCCCAGCCCCCAGCGACAGGGGCAGGATTCAAGCTCCGTGTCTAACTGCCGTGTTAGTGGCCCTGACTGGCACTTCATGGAGGGAGGGGAGGGTGGGGGTGTGTCGGGGGACAGAGTCATCAGGGGCCCACAGAGGACGATGCCGTGGGAGCGTGGAGTGCGGGTGGTGAGCTGGGAGAGGTGCGGCAGCCCCTGTGGGCAGAGTTGGCTGTCTCCGGCCGGAGAGAGCCCAGGTCGGGACGCTTGTGTGTCAAAAGCCTAAGGCCGATAAGTGAGGAAAAAGCAATGGAAATATGTTAAAAGCCAGGAACCTCTCAGGAAGCTGGGGGTTGGTTTTTAGAACTCTTTGGAAGCCTGGAAAATGCGTGTTCCCAGGCCGGGAACATCCCCGCCGCCTCCGTGGCAGCTCTCCCAGGGAGAGCCTGATGGCGGCTCCCGCAGGAGGAAAAGCGTTTGAGGCCACGAGGAAGGAAGCTGGGTGGCTGCAGAGATCAGCCCAACAAGCGAGTCCCGTGGCGTTGTTCGTGAGGGATGGTTGGGCTGATGGCGATGGCCCAACGGAGCCCCCTGGGACCCGCGGCAGAGCCACGCCTGTCAGCCCACGCGGAGCCGCTCAGCGCTGACTGTCGGCACCTTGTCAGCTGGGCTCCCCCGCGTGCCTGAGGGCAGGCTCCTCTGAGTGAGACGGTGACTGGGGACAGCCTGAGCCGGTTCTGTGTAATGTGTGTGTCCTCAGTAAACGCTGGCACCGGACGGTGAGGGAGAGAGGACGGGCTTGGCAGCAAGCTGGGCAGGCAGGTCCCCCTTCTCCTTTCATTGCTGGGGGCCGTGACCCTGCGGTTCCCAGTTCCTGCCTTTCACAAAGCAGAGCGAGAGGCCGGAGGGCGAGGCCTTTGGACTCTGTGCCCGTGTGTCGTGGGAGGACCCTTGGGAGGTTTCTCCACGCAGCTGATCCTTGGAAAGATCGGGTTGGGGGGCGGGTGTGTGCGTAGAAGCAGGTGCACAGAGAGGAGCTGCCCACTGGGCTCCCCGACCGGACGCCGAGGCTCTGGGATGGAGCCCCCGTCCGTGGCGTGTTTACGGGGGGCCACTCCCAGTGTCCGTGAAGAGGAGGCTCTGTCCCCAAGCGTCCCCACGTCTGCTGGCGGTCCGGCTGTTCCACGAAGAGATTTGCGCTAGAAAGATGGTAAGGCAAAACAGGACAGCAGAAGTTGTCCTAAATGTACAGCCCTGCCCTCCCTCACCCCTGCAAGATAACCACGGCTGACATTTTGGTATTTTTGCTCCTGTCCTATCCATCTCGTTCTGTGAGATCGGAGTGCGGCTGCATATTTAACGCCCCCCTCTCCCCGCCCAGTAATTTATCCTGCACGTGTTTCCTCGTCAAGAAGCGTGGGGGAGACGGATTGCTCAGGCTGTCAAGGAAGGCTCTGTGGAGGAGGCAGGGCTTAGCTAGATTTGTAAGGGAAGGGTGGAAGGAGTGGGGGTTACAGTGGGGCATTTCGGATGGGGCCCTTCTCACATCCGGGTCTCACATCCGGGGCTGGGGGGAGGTGTTTTCCTGCTGTGCGAAGTGTCAGGGTCGTAGCTATGGAGGCAGCATTTCCCTTCTCTCTCCATCCCTCTGTCTGTCCCTCCCTTTGCCCAGCAGTCACTGAGCACCTCGTGCGTGCCCAGGGCTTGCTGAGTGCTGGGGACATGGTGGTGATTGGAACAGACCTCATCTCTGTCCTGCTGGCGCGTATAATATAACGGGCAGACATGTCTCTTTTACTCTTTTACAACATTTAAAAGTAGTAATACAAAGGGGGCTTTCATGGACTAGAATGCCAAGTCCATGTGCCCTAGCAGGGTCGGAGGAGGTTTTCCTCCCAGATGCTTTAGTGGGAAAGTTCAAGAGCTCTCAAAGTGGGGGCCATAGCCAGTGCTGAAGCCAGACGTGTCTGCTGGCCACCACACCAGGGATGTCAGCTTGGCTGGAGCAGATGTGTTACGTCAGGGACGTGGAGGGCGGGAAATTTAGAAAAATCGATTGGGGCCAAAGTAGGACTTTGAGTGCCAGAATGAGGATTTTGAATTTCTACCTTTTAGACGATTGGAAGCTAGCTATGTGTTCTGAGCAGGAGATAGTGCTTGCAAAAAGACAATTTGGGAAGATTATGTGATTCCAGGGGGTGGATAGACAGAACCAGAGAGGGGCCAGGGAGGGCCCCATCCTGAGGGATAGGTGATGACGAAGGAAGACCCAGAGAGAGGAGATGGGATGAGTGACCCATGGGTGCTGCTGAAGGGAACCCCCGCCCAACAGGGAGAATGGGCTAGTGCGGGTTCAGGCATTCAAGGAAGGTTTCCTGGGGTGTGCACAGTGTTGGGTGCTGGGTTCTAGTCATCTGGGGTGCACGGTCCCTGTGAACACCGGGGAACTGGACTAAAGGCAGGATCCTTGAACCGGCATTCATGGTGGAAGGCCTCTCCGTGGGCATGGCTTCCAATGTAAGGAAGAGATGCGGGTCGACAGGGAAGGGCAGTGACGAGGTCCGGTGTCTTGGGGTGAGGGGTGAACATTGGAAAGAGAGTCAGCAGACAGGAGAAAAATAGGTGACGGGCGCAGGGCGGGTGATGGGAAGCAGCCATGTATGTTTGGAGTTTGGTTTACAGAACCGGGAAAGTGGGGGGGGGGAATCTTGGCTTTGCTTTTGTATTTATTACACCACCTAGAACAGTGACTTGTAGAAGAGCGCACCAGAAGTAGAGAGGGTGCAGTGCAGCTTCTTGTGCTGCAGGCAGGAGGGCCCCGGGAGTCCCGTTCTTCAGCTGGTCCCCTGGGGATGCCAACGCACTTGGCTCCGAAGCCCGGAGCTGGAGAGATAGCAACCGAGGGGGAAAGCCCTGGAGGGTTGAGTTGGAACCAGTGACTGAGAAAACCACCCCGGCTGTCATTGGACGGGCTCCGAGGGGCTGCAGGAAGAAAAACCCCTGAGGAAGGCCTCAGCGGCACGTTGGGAGAGAAGGGGATGGCGTCCCCAAGGAGGAGGAGCGGTGGCTGGTTTCTGCAGCTGGAGAACCTGCGGGAAGGCTCACTCTCAAGGTCTGAGCCGCTCTGAAATGAGAGGTCGGCAGCTCTGGAATCCTGGGAGCTTGCTCTGTCCCATGGGGCAAGGGCTCCGATGTTTTTGTGTGATTGGCGGTCTCCCTGCACATTTCCGCATGCTCGGTTTATGTGATGGTTCTGTTTCCAGAATTCCAAAAATCTCCTGTCTCTGGATTACGTGCTCCTCCTCCTCTGGGCTGGTACATGTGTTCTCGAGTTTATTTGAAGACATTTCCAGAAATTCAGGGTCTATGCATTAAACGCAGCTGGATTGCTCAGCGGCAATAAGACCAGAGCAGGAGGCACAGAGCTCTGCTGTCACTCTGCTCACTCTCGTGAGCATCCAATTTATTTTTTGCCTTTTTTTTTTCATTTAATATTGGTCATCAGAAATTGGCTTAAATGTTCTTTACCATCCAGAATCCATATATTAAAACATCTATAAAAGCTCAGTGTTGCGTGTGTGAAAGTCCATAACCAAGTTTGCCAGATCAAATTTTACTCCCTCGTGGGGGCCTTTGCTGACCTACCCTCCTCCCCCCCCAAAGATTTTATTTGTCAGACAGAGAAAACACAAGCAGGGGAAGAGGCAGGCAGAGGGAGAAGCAGGCTCCTGGCTGAGCATAGAGCCTGATGTGGGGCTTGATCCCAGAACCCTGGAATCATGATCTAACCCGTAGGCATGTGCTTAATCAACTGAGCCACCCAGGCATCCCTAGCCTTTTCTCCATCAGGATCAGTCTGTGCTTCCTCTCTTTCTAGTAGCTTCTTTATCCCCACTAGAGTTAAGCTCTTGAGGCCTTTTTTTTTTTTTTTTTTAACTGTCAAGGACCCAGTATGGGACCCCACTGTTTCCCAAGACACTAGTGGGATTGAGTTTTTTAAAAAAGGAACTGAAGCCAAACATGATTAAATGTTGTAAAATAGAGCCCTTTAAGTAAAATCGGAATTATTTGGCCTGGAGAAGAGGACCAAGGTGACTAAGTAACGGGGTCACATCAGTAAGAGAAGACACGGAATGCTGGGACCAGATGTCTTCTGTCTGTAGTGAGGCCACTGGAGAAGGGGGAGCTTTTGATGAGTTCTGTGGTTCTTACGTATCTGGGCTAACAGACCCTTCTGAGAATCTGGTGAGAGCAATGGACTTGCTTCCCCAAAAAGGGTGAAACATTTGCCCCTAATTTTAGGGGTTTGCTGATTCCCCGTGTCCTAGTCCCCTTCAAGTGATAATCCCTGGGTCAGTATAAAATATTAGGTGTGGGATGTTCATTCCTGCGTCTCCTCCTGCAGAGAGACAGGCAGGACGGCCTTCTCTGTCTTCATCGCCCTGCCCCCAGGGACATGGCCGTCTTTCCATCCTGGGTGGGTTTGTCAAGATACCGTGTCCTTACGTTCAGCGGGCATCAGTCACGATTTCCTCTCAGCCCCAAGGCCTGTGACAGACATCAACATCTGCTTGCTTGCATCTTTGTCCTCAGAGTTTATTACCGTGCAGTTAAAAAACCTTAGGAAAGTTTCATGTGAATACTCGGACATCAGAGAGGAAGATGATTTTTTTCTAGCCAAGGTTTCCCGACCTGGCGTCTATTGACACCGGGGGCTAGGTGATTAATTGTTGTGGGGACTGCTGTGTGCTTGGTAGGGTGTTCTGTAGCGTCCCTGGCCTCCGCTCAGCAGATGCCGGGAGCCCTGTGTCTCCTTGTCGCTGTGGTCAGACAGTCCCCAGATGCACTGCTGCCTGGCCCCCGGCAGGCTGGACTGCCCCCAGCTCTAGCCTTTGTCTGCCTCATTTTGGCTCTCTTACCTAAGGGAACACGTCAGTGGAGGGTGAACCCTTCTCTGGCCTGCCTTCTCTTGCCATTCACTGTGCTCTGTGCCAGTTGACTGTGCCGGCCCCAGAGGCTGCCGCGGAAGCGAGAGACACCCCTGCCCTTGGAGACTTTGCTGTGTCCCCGGCAGGGAGAAGCAGCAGAAGGTACAGTGGGGGCGTCCGGTGGAAAAGAGGCATGTGTTCTCCAGCCAGGACGCTCTTTCTTCTTGACTTTTCCCATGGCGGAGTCTTTTTTGTCATTCATATCTCAGCTTCGAGGTTCTTGCTTCAGGACCACCTGCACTAACGACCCGTCCGACCCCGAGTGGCTCGCAGCCCCACGTTCCTCACTTGCACGAGCGCAGCGTGGACAGCGCGTGGCCCGTCAGGGCTGCGTTCAGCTGGGCTGGGCTCCAGGCGTAGCTTGGGTTTTGCGGGGCTCGCACGGGTCCCTCGTTCTGCTGGATCCCTGCGCGTCTCCATGCTTATTGTTCTCAAGGCAACAGTGGAAACACGGGAGCACATGCGGGCTTGTCTCAGCATTCCCTCGCGTCATCCGCGCTGAGGTCCGTTTGGGCCAGAACGGATCCTGGGGTCAGAATCCATAGGAGGGAGGAGTCTCGGTGAGGGTGCGGCTGTACAGTGCTCGTCCGGGGAGACAAGAATGGGGCCCGCCGGCTCCCTCGCCTTCTGATCCGAAGCAGCTGCCCGTCACCTCATCATCTCTATTCTCTGCTGAGCTCTGACCCTCTTGTTGTTGAATTATGTTTCTTTTCTAGTTCTGTCACCAGAACATCCACTCCTGATAGCTGGAACTGCCTCTGCTGTGTTCAATGCGACATGCCAAACATCTCCCTGGCACAGGGTGGACATTCACAAAACCTTCGAATGAGTGAATGAATGAATGAATAGTTCTGTTTGGGGAGTGGGGGTTGGAGCTGGGTCTTGGGACTGTAACAATAACAGGTATGTGCTGGGAGTTTGAGCCAGGTTATGCTGGAGGGTCATCCCGTGTGTCCCTCCACAGGCGGAGCAGAGGCAGGATGTTCTGGTTAGAGCTGTAGAGCCTATCTTACTGGAGGATTGGAGAGAGGATCAGTGTGGCTGGGGTGAGGGGAGCGCAGTGGGCAGCAGCCAGGTAGAATAAATAAGTGATACTAGAACCCAGTTGTTAGGAATGCCATGTTCCACACCTGCAGGGGAGCCGTCAGGTCAGAGTCTGCAGAGTGGTGCCCCTGGTGTTATGCAGTGCACAAGCTGAGAGACTGTTCTGGCAACCCAGTGGATCATGGAGGACTTCTTGTAACATGTCAGGTTGGCTGGATGCTTATTCTAGAAGTCGTTTTTATTTTGGAAGAGAGTAGACATTGAATATTTTTTAGCAGAGGCATACCCAAGCTATAAAACTAGCTGGAAGCTTCTAGAGGTTTTCTTGTTTTGAGGCCCCTGGTGGAAACTTGACAAATGCCCAGCTTGGAAGGATAGCTCAGTGGTACCTCAAGGCTCAAACCTTGAATGATACAGAGTAGGGTTGTATTTACTGGAGACCCCAGACATCTCTTGGCACAGTGATGCTAGAGTTAGCTTTAGAGTAGCATGAGAGTGGCCCCTGTTGTCCTTTCTGGGTTCTGTGCTCCCCATGGGCCGCAGGTGCCTCAGACTCCACCCAGCCTCTGCTGAGCCTCATCACAACTCAGCTGAGTGACGCAGGGCAGGTCCTGGACTCCTGCTCAGGTCCTGTGCTGGCTTGTCAGGGCGAGGCCAGCAGCGGACCAGTTCTCGGGCAGTACAGGTCTGGTCAGGCTGTCTTCTAATGTTCGGTCTCCTGGGTTGGGGGTAAGTTTTTATTAATGTCTTGAAACTTGAACTCTGTGCTTGGAGCGGGGACAGAAGAGGAAAGAGATCTGGCTCTCGCGTCAGCACCATCAGGAGACCATAACCTTGTTGCTTCATGCCTCTGAATCCAAGTGTTTTCCATAAAATGAGAATAGGAACTTCACTCGTTGTGACATATGAGGATCGTGAACCTGGAGGCTCTGAGCAAACTGTTACAGTGTCGTCAGGAGGGACTGATTTCCCAGAGTCACTCAGCACCTGCTCTGTGCTCAGCCCTGGACCAGGTGGTCTTGCACATGACCTCTGTTTTGATCTTGTGGAGGAGCCTTCAGGGCCACCGAGGGGACTAAGCCACTTGCTCCAAGCCACACAGCCTGACCTCTCTCTGCCACGCATTCATCCAGTGGGCACCGGCCTTCCCGTGTGGACTCACAGTCCCAGGGCTGGGGAATTGGCAGGGAAACAGAAACAGAGCCCTGTCCCCTGGGCGCTGGCTTTCTAGTGAAGTAAACAGAGTAAACGGACAAATAAGAAGATCAGGGAGTGGGAAGTGCAGGTACTTCTCTGCGGGGTCTAAAACAGGAAAATGTTAGAGTCGGGGGTCGTCGGGGTAGGTCTCTGCGAAGAGGGGACATAGCAGGGACCTGACTGATGAGGACCACCTATGGTCTGCAGTGAGCTCCAGAGAGGGGTGTCTCTCGGGCACTGTATGGGACCACCGCAGGCTCTGGCCTGGCTTCCTTAGGTTGGGGAGCCTGGTTACCTACAGAGGGGCCTGCTCCCTTGCTCCTTCCTGCCCTACAGCTCCTTGGAGATTTTTTTTTTTTTTTTCCAAAACATCTAAGTTAGTTTTAATGAACAGAGGCTCCACTGTGGTCTTCCCCCGACACAGAGCATCACAAGGTCTCTGAAGACAGCTGGCAAGGATGTTGATTCCCCAGAGCGGCTTTCTCTCTCTGGGTTTCTTCTCCCCAGTTCTAGAGTGTTCTGGAATCTCCAGGCTGGAATGAGCCTATGGGGAGGGGCCAGCCTAGGCAAGGGAGGCACCAGCCCTCCTTGGATAGGATGACTTCCTGCTTGGCCCGGCCCCGTGTCCCCGGGGACTGTTAGAAATGTGCAGGATTTTGTGATTCATCAGATTCCAAGGGGAAGGATTTTGTGAAGGAATTTTCTCACGGCTGCGTCTCGGAGCTGGGGTATTACAGACACTCCATCCGGCTGTCATCGGTTAGATGAAGCTGTCTTCTGAATGTTTGCCCACTTGGGAGATTCATTCATTCTCCTCATTGTTTTAAAAATCTTACATTTAAAAAAACAAACAGTTCTTTTGCACTGAGACTGAGGCCTAGTCTCTTTCACTGGAGAAAGGAGACCACTGGGATAAGAAGAGGTGACCTTGATGGCACCCCAGAACGGGACTTCTCAGGCTTGCTGTGCGGGGGAATCACACCGAGTCTGAAGCCTGGTGTGGAACAGGCTCAAGGTGGCACCACGGCCCCCTGCCTGAACCCCATCTCCCCTGGAGCCAGAGGCCATGCATCAAGGCTCCCATGGGCCTGCCCGGGCTGGGAACCTCTTCCCCTTCTGTTCCCAGGGTCATGTGTCCTGTGTGCGAACCCTGCCCCTGGAGCACCCCAGGGCAGTCCGTGTTGACAGTGATGGAGAGGAGAAGCCTCCCGGCCATGCTGCCATGCTCAGGGGGTTGCCAAGTGCAGTGTCCAAGCCGGTCTTTGTTTCCAAGACTGGCGACTTCCTGAAGCTGTGCAACACCTCCCTGACCCAGTGTGACCCTCCCCACCTGCCTGGCCTCTGTCGGCACTCTTTGCAGGCTCAGCCTTTGCCTCTGGATATTTCCTGCAGGGGACGGTCTCCCCTGCTGTCCTGGCCTACACGGTCCCCAGGGAAGTTACCGAGCCTTGTTCCTCTATTCTGATCTGGGGTGGGGTAGGGTGGGAAAGGTGTGGGGTGCACGGAGGGGATATTGACTCGAGGGCTGGCTCCCGGGGAGATCCTGAGGCTGGGAGGTCAGGTCTGTGATGGTTTCTAGTCAGCTGACCAGAGGCTGAAGGGGTCAGGGCGGGGGGCGAGTTGTGACGTGGTTGCACTACCTCTCAGGTGGGCCGGGGGAGCACAGGGGTGGCGGGGGATGCTGCCGGGGGCCATGGGGGCTGAGCAGGGCTCTTGAGGAGAAGGAGGGGCCTGCTGGGTAGGCCAGCTGTAGCTGGGGGTGGGCGAAGGCAGCCCTGGAGGGCGGAGATGAGTCCTGAAAAGGAGACCTTCCCCCCTTACCCTGGCATGAGGTGGGGGGGGGGCGCGCTCCAGGACTTACTGTAAGACAGCAGGGCTCAGGGCTCAGTTTGGAGATGCCTGTTTGTCCCAGTCACATGAGAGACATGGTTCAGATGCTTGCTGGGGTTCAAGTTTTCCCTGGGTCCTGTAGTGGGAGCAGGACTCATCAGTGTGTTTTGGAGAGAGGACAGCCTCCCTGCTTATCCCATCTTGTCCTCCCTGGACCGGGGCCACCTCCCGCCAGCGGCGGCCCTGGGGGCAGGGACAGTGTCTCAGTCCCCGTGGACTCCTCGATGCCCGCACCGTGCTGGGCTGAGAGCAGGAGGAGGTTTTCTGGCCCTGGACACACAGCAGGCCGCACAGCAGGATCACCCAGCAGCGTTGGCAGACCTCTGCCCACCACGTCCAGCCCCTGAGCGCCCCCCACCCCCCGAGGGTGGAGCCGGCCGGGCAGCCATTACCCAGGTGACTGTGTTGCTGTGTGCTTTGCATGTTGAGAGCCTCCCCCTTGAGCAGAGCAGCAGCTCCTCACTTCTGAAACTTCCTCCTCCCTAGTGGACCCTGGCTTCCCGGCTGGAGGTCTCCTTGGCTTAGCAGCATCGCCCGATCTGATTCATGGCCTGGACCTGGAGGCAGAGAGTCACCTGTAGGGCCCTGGCTATCCTCCCATGGCTGCGTGGAACAGAGGGGTTGGGTTGGAACAGAGCAACAGCCACCCTGAGGACCCTTTCTTTTGTCGAGGCAAGTTTGGAGAACTGAGGGAGCTCTGAGAATCCCACAGCCTGGGGCTCCTGGGAGAATTCTCTAGGAAGGAATAAGCTCCCCGGGAGGCCGGGAAAGAATTCCCTGGCATGGGAGGGACCTGCAGGACCCACACGAGTCTCCAGTGTGTGACCCAGTCATGGCCATTTGCCTCCACGTCCTGCTGAGAGCGCAGGTCAAGAAGGGGTGGGCCGCGCCCTCTGTAATTCGGGGTGCTCCTGGGACAAGACGCCGTGTGAACGCCCCGGCCTGGCCTTCCCTCCTCCGACTCCAGCCTTGCCAAGTGGGTTCTCTCCAGGCCCAACCTTCACCCTCCCAAGTGCAGCCTGATGGGGGCCAGATGGGGTCAGGACGGCAGGGATGTGTGAGAGGAGTTAGCCCACCCCTCAGCTCATAGATGGCAAAGCAGGGGCTCAGAGAAGGTACCTGAACTAGTGGGTCGCCCATCCAGCGAGGGGCAGCACCCCTGGCCAGTCTGCCTTCTACACTTGTTGTCTGCACCTACGAGTGGAAGGCAGAAGGGGCGCCTGTTTTAAAATAGGGTTCGAGGAAGGGAGTGTGGCTCCATGTAAATGGTCGCCAAGGGCGAGCCGAGCCTGAATCTTGTTTTGCTCCTTGGATAACCATCTTTGGTGGGGGTTGGTCTGAGGCTTTCCCACTGTAGTTGCTGACTGTCGCAGAGCGGGTGTGATTTTCTCAGGGGGCAGCCCGATGGGTCATGACAACAGTAATCCTGGGACAGCCTCAGCGAATTACGCTTCACAGAGTCTGTTCCATCCACCGTGCCAGGTGGTCAGGCTGAGCTTGTTGCGGGGCAAAGAGACCCCTGAGCATGAAGCTCTGTCCGTGGCCTGGTATGGCAGCCTAGGCTAGTTGTGGCTGGGACCCAAGATGAGCCTATGGCCCCAGGGAAGCTTGCCTGGGGCCTCTGGTTCGGAGTCATGGACACTGGTAGCTATGGGGCCCAGACATGCGACTCCTGATGTGCAGCTACTCCCCTGACCTCTAGGACTCAGAGCCCCATAAAGCCGGAGACCCTTGGTCTTGGTGACTGCTGTATCTGGACCCCACGTGGGCTCTGGCAAAGTGCGACTGCTCAGTGAGGATGTGTGAGGTACAGCCTGACCTTGTTGACTGGCTTCCTGTACCATGAACTTGGGGCTGGGCAGATGTCCAAAGTTATACTGCCTTGAAAATACAGGTAGCCTCTGGGCTGGTAGGAGGTCCTGGACCTCAGGCCAAGACTGGCTTTCAAACTCAGCATGGTCTGTGTGATTTGCATGGACTCAACATAAATTGGTGGCTCTTTGGACTCTCGGGTATTTAGTAAGTAGCCTGAGGCCATACAGATACTGAGAGCTCAGGTGAGAATGGTCTGTCATGCCCAAGCAGAAGAGCAGGAGACGTCCCATGGGACTTTGAAATCGCCCACCCACCACATGAATGGTGTGGGCATTCGGGGCTGCCCAGACCACAAAACACAGTAAGGTGGTATTTGCTGGAACCAGCCACTGAAGGAGCGCGTGACATCTGCGTTTGATGACCAGTAGCAACACACATGTCACCTACTAACAAGTTCACTACTCAGCAGGCCTTTGCTGATTGCCCAGGCCTGCAGGAACGTTCTGCTGGGGACTGATCAGCCCCGGTGAAATAGAAGTAGGAATATGGCACAACCAAGAGTCCCCAGGACATTCACGTCAGAGTTAATCTCTCTTATTGTCTATTAAACCATCTTGTTCAAGAATCTAAAATTGATGTTCCTGCATTTTTCACCTATTCAGAAAATTTGGAAAACATGATACTTCACTAGGAGAACTTTTCTCTCCGAGGGGTCAGAAATGAAGAACCTTTGTCACCCTAACCACATCTCAGCTACAGACTTCTGCCTGAAGAGCCACACCCTTCAGAGAAGGGGTCAGGCCTCCCCGGCGGGGATCAGGGAACCCAGGTGGGGAGGATGTGAGCCGCCCCCCCCCCCGGGGGACGTGAGAGGGGCCTGACCTGGAAATGGGCCTCGTGGGAGCTGGAGAAGCTGTAGAGCGAGAACCTGGGCCAGCCCTAGATGGGACCTAGTCAGGGTTAAAGTGCTTGGCCATTTGCACAAGCACTAGGAAATCGGATGTGGTTTTATGTTCGGGTCCAGAGCCAAGGTTGCCTCTGGCAGGAGGCAGTCAGGTCTGCGATCCCAGTAGCTGTGGAAGGCTGGGGACCACAGGCACCAGGGGGAGCCTGCAGGGGGCCAAGGAGGGAGGAATAGACTCTCAATGCCCCAAGGAGGGCTTTGTGCCACTGAGCTTGCAGAACAGGAGTCTGGCCCCACAGTTGCCCTTTCCCCTTCCCGTAGCTTCCTCATGGCACCTGGGTACTGGGACTGCCAGGTGGGCTGGCTGAGGGGGTGCATGTGAAGCCCAGCCCCCTCCACGCCTGCAGCCCACACGTAAGGTCGCGTGATGCCTGTGGGTCGGCCCGGGGCGGCTGCCTGTCCCTTGTGACCTTCCATACAACCTGTAGCTTTTAGAGTCATATGCTCCTGGCTGGTGGATCTGGGGGCTGGACCCTCTCCAGCCCTGCTAATCAGCACAGCAGCTAAGGGCACCTACTAGGTCCTCAGCAAGTGCTGGTTGAATGAATGAGTACGTGAATGAATGAATGAAGAATGAACTGGGTAGCAGAGGGACCTCACAGGTGGACAGGATTGGCCAGTTTAGCTGTGGTGTGAAGCAGGGGGAGAGAACAGCCCCTTGACCAGGCTTCCAGGCCTGGGCCTCCCCCACCAGTGGCAAGTGGGGCAGGGTGTGTTCCGGGGACCCAGGTAGGCTCGCTGGGGTCCCCCATGGGCACCGTGCAGCTTGGGAGTTGATTTATGTTACCCCTGCGCCACCTCCCTCCGTCCCTCCTCCTGAGCTGGAGCTTCATCGCTGTCCTTTTCTCTCCTCGGGGCACAGATCCTGGCCAACGTCTTCCTCTACCTGTGTGCCATCGTCGTGGGCATCATGTCCTACTACATGGCGGACCGCAAGCACCGCAAGGCCTTCCTGGAGGCCCGCCAGTCGCTGGAGGTGAAGATGAACCTGGAGGAGCAGAGCCAGCAGCAGGCGAGTCTCCTTCGGGGTGGCCGCCGGCCTGGAGCCGGGGGGTCGGGGGGGTGGGGGGGAACCAGGGGGGGCCCCGGGGGGGGGGGGGGGGTCAGAGTTCACTGCCAGGGTCAGGGGTTGGCAGCCTCCCGGGCCTGTCGCCCCCAGAGAGCATCTCCTGACGTCAGGGAGTTTCTCTCCCTGGAACCTCCCTCCTCTCTCCTCCTCCGTGCTTGACCTAAACCTCCCCTCTGTCTGTGTGTTTTCCCCTGTAATTTAAAACTTTGTAAAGAACTGCATTGACCCAAGCAGTCACCGGTGACTTCCTGTGTTCCTCTCTCAGGCTAAAAAGTTCTGTGTGTTTCTTTTGAATACTTTTCCCCCCCAGGGCATCACCTCCTCGGCTGCCCTTTCTGGTTCTCTGGCCCCCTGGCGGCACGCACCTGCCGCGGGCTGGCCGGCGCTGGGGTCTCTGCCGCTGTGGTGGGCCCAGCCGTAGCGGGGGGCCTTGCCCGTGAGGCCCCCAGCCTGCTCCCCTCCACCCAGGGTTCTCAGTTTCCTTTGGGCTCAGGGCAGGTTCCCATTTCCTTCTCCTTCTAAGTCACTGATGAAGAAGTAAAACCAGCCCAAGCCCGGGGGACCCCGCCCCGCTGTTTACATTGTCCCACGGACAGTCCCGCTCTCTGTTTACCGGCTTGACTCCAGCCTGACCCACCCGGTTCTCCTGTGAGTCAGTCGTTTATATAGTTTCTGCTCTGGATTCATCTCAAGTGCCTTTCGACGGTCTGCAGAAGTTCCATCTGCCACCTTCCTGTTACCCATAGGCTTGCTTCCCCCTAACAGACTCAATAGGTTGAAGCTACAGGATTCTCTGGGCTGGGAACCATGTCATTTTGGGCTCAGGTGGTGCTCTTGGCTCTGGATTCGCTGAAATTGTTGTTTTCACAGACCCTGCCACTCAGGTGGACAGAGCCATAGTTTTGGGGGGCCGTTCTGGAAGGCTGTCCCGTGGGCGAGCCTCACCTTCTCTCAGTGGTGCTCTTCAAAGCCACATACTGAGTCGTTGGCTGAGTCCCGAGGATGTGTTTTGTCTGTTTACCAGGGATTGCTAGAAGCTTCTGAGCTGGGCCTAGGGGCCAGCTTCTTCAGAAGACAGGTTTTAGAAGAGAAGTCTCCCCAGCCTCCATTGCCACAGGGGCCAAGTTCAACCCGAGAGCTCACTGTGTGTGTCTCCTTCTCCTATCCCTGTATCCCGTGGTTCCCCAGGAGCTGCTCCTGCTTGCCTGGACCTAGAGAATCCTGCTGTACCGGCTTTATGGAGTCTCTTGAAAGGTGTTTTTCAGTTTTGGCTTTTATGCTGTCTCTTGTGTCTTCGCATCTCCTCTCTCCTCGTGTGGAGTCATCCCACTGGGTTCTCAACGTTAAAAACCACTTGTGTCCCCGCTCAGCTAGGTCAGGAGTTTTTGTCCCTCGTACTTGTGCAGTCTCCAGCCTCCCTGTTCATCTTGTCTGCCTCACAGCGTGTAACTGGCATAACCCAGGACATCTTCGGTCACCGGGGGTTGGGGGGGGCGCTGCTCCTGGGGTGCTGGGGAAGGTCCTGTGTCTCCCCTGGACCTGTTATCCTCTGCAGAGATAATTTAGACAAGCTGCCCACCTCTCGCAGCCTCACTTTCCTCGTCTGCAAAGCAGGAGTGTTGTTACTTGTCTTGCGGGGTTCCCTGCAGGTAGGAACCCGGCGGGAGTGCTTCGTAGCCTGTAGAGCTTGGACATGCTGCTGATCAGGCTGCAGTGCACGGGCCACGCAGTGCTTGGGCATTTTCTGATGTCCCCTCCAGGCAGGGTCAGCGTCAGGAGCCTGGGGACCACGCGCTCTAGGACTCCTGCATGCCATGTGGCAGCCAGGGGGCGCTGCAGCCTGTCCGGGCCGCACTGCTGTTCCACGTTGTTGCCTGCCCAGGGCCGCAACCGCAGAGCAAACCCTGGTTGCAAGAGTGGGAGGTCCAGGGAGGCAGAAGGGAGGTGGGGGTGGGGCGGGGGAGGAGACACACAAACAGGCCAAGCTGGGACAACACAGGTGCCTGTAAATGCCCATCACGTGGAATGAATTTGGCTCGCCCCGCTCTAGCCCATGTGACCTTGGGACAGCATCTTCCCCTTTTTGGGCCTCAGTTTCCCTATGTGTAAAGCGTACATGAGAATAAAACCTTTGGCGAAGATGGGATAACATGCGTGAGTCCCTCTGGAAATGAGGAAAGCACTGTCCCCTTCAGGAGGGGCAGAATTCTGCAGCCCCCCAGCACCACTGTGCCTTGCACTTGGCTCATGTTTCCCTTAGGATCCTTGTGGCTGTGCATGGAGGAGAGCTGCTGGCATTTTTGCTTTCTTCCCATGTCCTTGGCAGGTTTGGGCATCGTGGTTGTGCTGGACTTAGGAGCTAATTTGAAAAGTGTTTCCTTTTTTTTAACCTGGGAGAGCTTGAAGAATGTACGGGTTCTTTAGAGGATTAAAAGGACTCACGAGTGAGGTCCCGTGGCTCAGGAGTTTCCTTTATGAGACTCCGTTTCCTTCACAAGTACAAAGTTTTTGGGTTTTTGTGTAAGTTATAGAATGCTTTTGTTTTTTCAGGAACTCATCCATATCATATATATATGTTGCATTTTTGACATGTTTATTCTCTATCTTTGTGGGATTTGTAGTGATGTTCCTTTTTCATTACTGGTGTTGGTAGTTTGTACCTTCTGTTTTTTTTTATTTGTCCTTAATCTGTCTTAGTTGAGGTTTATTAATGTTTGGGCCTTTTCGGTGAACCACCTTTTTGTTGCTTTTTTTGTACAGTTCTATAATTAGTTGTTTTTTACTTTGATTTTCTTCTGCTTTCTTCAGGGTTAACATCATGTTCTTTTTTATCTTCTCAAGATGGAATTTAGCAAATAATTTTAGCGTTTTTATTTTCTAAAACATGCACCAGATGCTATAGATTTCCCTCACTACTTGTTTTTGCTTTCTTCTACAAATTTTGATATGCCTTAATTTTCATCAATGTATCTTTGATCCACAGGCTATTTGAGAGGACATTAATTAATTTGCAAGGATCCAGGGAATTTTTAAGGTCATCTTTTCATTACTGATTTTTAGTTTACTTCTGGTGCAGTCAGAGAACATACTCTGTATGGTTTTGGTCCTTTGGAATCTGTCGGAACTTTATTTTTGACGTTGCATTTTTTGCTTGATATTGATGTACTTAAGGATGACATGTATTTTGCAAAATGCATCAAAATATCTTTCAGCAATGACATAATGTTAGTACGTGTCAATTGTGCATTTTCATCTACTCCAAACTAGTACTTTTACCTTTTTGGTCACAGTGCAAGGACCTCACAACGCTCAATTCCCCCTCCCCCAGACTTTCTGGAAATTGTAATATATTTAACTCCACATATATCTGAAGCCCCGTCAGATGATATGACTGCATCTTCCCACAGCAAATAGCCAGTGCGCACACTTGCCCCCATTCTGCCTTCTCAGATGCTCTCTTGTTTCTTCATTTTTGTGCTTCCATCTTGAAGAATTCCCTTTAGTGTCACTTTTCTTGAAGGTCTGTCGGTGGTAAATTCTCTCCATTTCTAATTGCCTAGAAATGTGTCCATTTTGCTTTCAGTTTTGAAGTTCAATTCTCAGAAGGAGAATTCTAGGTTGACTCTGCTTTACTCTGAGCCCTTTGAAGGTGTCTTTCCGATATCCTGTGGCTTCCACTATTTTCATTGAAATGCCAGCTGTCCGACACATGCTGCTCCTCTTGAAGTAATGCAGTAGTTTTTCCTCTGGTTGCTTTTACAATTTTCTTTGGTGTCCACAGTTTCCTAAGGATGAGCTTAGCACTTTTCTTTACAGCTACTCTGCCTGGTATTTGAAGAACTCCTTGAGTTGATGGCTTGAGGTTTTTTGTCAGTTTTGAAATTTTCAGCCAGTATGTTTTTGCTTCATTCTGTCCTTTCCTTCCAGGACTCTAGATGTCCTTATTAGATATTTTTACCATGTTCCGTGAATCTCTTTCTCTCTCTCTTTTTATTCCCCTGAATCATCTTCTTCATTTTTTTTTTTTTTCTGGGCTCCAGACTGAATATTTTTACTGACCTAACTTCTGGGTTACTAATCCTTTTATCTGCTTTATTAAATCAATGCTTGAGCTCCTCTGTTGAATTCTTAATTTCACTATTTTTTCATTTCTAGAACTTCCACTTGATTTAAAACGAAACAGAACAGATTCCAGTTCTCCGGTTAAGTTCTGTGCATTACCATCTATTCTTTGGAACATATGGAACATTTTAAAGGCTCTGACAACTGTAATGTCTGACAGACCAATGGGTCTGCTTTTCCCTCGTGATTTTTGATTTTTCCCTATTGACTTTTGCCTCTCATGGCATTCTGGACTTTTTTTTTTTTTTAATGCTGGATAAATGAAATGCTGAATGTCGTGTACAGAGAGTAGTTATGGCTCTGGTGAATATGTTTCTCCTGAGAGGATTTACTTCTCTTGCAGTTCATCTTGATCCAGCGTGGGGACGAGAAGATTTAGGGCCGGGTTTTGGTCTGAGAGTGGGTTTCTCTTTGTGCCTCCTCTTGGGAAAGAGTCCTTCAGGGGTTTTAAGTCAAAGGCTGGTTCCAAATCGGGGCACAGACTTTGCATACACAGGCAAGTAGTACATCCCTTTCCTGCCCCAGGTCTTTCACCTGCTCTTCTAGAGGGTTCTCCGGTGACATTGCATTGCCTTATCCTTGTAAATGACTGTATCGTATTCCGTGATCAAGAAGTAACGTTTACTTAACTGGGCTTCCAAGGGTACTGTTCTCAGTGGCATTGAGTTCACGGTGTTGTATGCAACCTTCACTGCTATTCATTTCCAGAACTTTTTTATCATCTCAGACCGAAACTCTGTGGCCATGAAACACTAGCTGCTCCCCCTTCCTTTCCCCTAGCTGCCACCATCCTACTTTCTGTCTCGATGAGTTTCCCTTTTCTCGGTACCGATCGTCGGTAGTATCACGTCCGTCTGCGACCAGCTTCTCGTTCTTGGCACAACGTCTTCAGAATTGATCTGTGGTGCCACACGTGGCGGGACGTCCTTCCTTTTCAAGGCCCAGTAATGTTCTGTTGCCCGTACACACCACATCTGTGTATCCCCTCGTTTGTGGATGCCCAGTTGGGTTGTTTCCCCTCCTAGCTGTGGGGAATCGTGCTGCTGTGAACACGGGTGGACGCCAACCTGTTTGACTCTGTGCTCTCCATTCTTCGGGGTGTAAACCCAGAGGTAGAATTAACGGCTCATGTGGTAGTTCTCGGTAGTAGTTCTCATTTTTTAGGAAACCAGGCACATTCATGGTTAGTGTTGAGAAATATTACTGAATTGTCTCATATAGAGGTTCATAGAATTTACACTCCTCCCAGCAGTGAACGAGAATGCACTTGGGCGGTTAAATCTTCCTGGTTTATTGAGAAAATGCTGCTTTGATATGGGATTGCAGCAGCTTTTCCAGAAATGCCTGTTTGAAAACCCCAGTGGCAGGGCAGGGGCCCCGAGGAGGTCGTGGTGTCCCGTGAGCTCTTTTCTGCTGAGGACTCCTTTGGCTCAAGTCACGGGCCAGGTAGACTGAGGCTGGGAAGAGCTTTCCTTGTCTGTATATTTTAGCATACATTGTAGACTATTTGGTAAATGCAAACAAGTATTAAAAAAAAAAAAAAACACTGATAGAGAATTATCCCTACGAGTCTTTTTTTCTTCCTCTGTGTTTTGAGAGTGTCCTCAGCATGTTTTCCTGATTATAGAAGTAACATGTTATTCTCGTAGATAGCTGGTAAGAATAGCGGCTAAGAACCAGCTGTCCGAGCGTGGACGCCTGCGTCACGTGGTACTGTGGATGCCAAATGGAGAGTCTGTTTTGCACAGTGCACTGGGCTGTCTCCTATCGGATGGTTGTTGTCAGATAAAAATCTGAAGATAGAAGTGTAGAAAAGACCACCCAAACTTCCCATCCCTTGGGTGTTTGGGAAATATTTAAAAATAACTTTAGGCGTGGCTGGGTGGCTCAGTCTTGGATTTCTGCCTTCGGCTCAGGTCACGATCGCAGGGTCCTGGGAGGAGTCCTGCATCGGGCTCTCTGCTCAGCGGGAAGCCTGCTTCTCTCTCTCCCATTTCCCCTGCTTGTGTTCCCTCTTTTGCCGCCTCTGTCTCTGTCAAATAAATAAATAAAATCTTTTTAAAAAACCTTAAAAACTACAATGTGATAAGTTGTTCTCTGCTAGAAAAGGTCTTAGAGCTTTCCAAATTTGCTTTTTTTTTTTTCTTTTTTCCTTTTTATGGAGGTGAAATTCTTGTGCCATCGAGTTAACCATACGAAAGGGTGCCGTTGAGAACTTCCCAAGGCTGTGCAGGCACCATATCTAGTTCTAAAACATGTTCATCGCTCTGAAAGAAAACCCCATACCCAAGCCTGATCTTCAAAACTGCACAGAAGGCACTGCCTGAGCGTCAGGCCAGCCCCGAGCAGCTGGTTGCTTTCCTCGCCCCTAAGGACTGAGGCCTGAGGTCCTCGCACGTACCTGCCGTTCTGTGTGCGCCTCTCCCTGGGACCGACCCCAGGGTGTGAAGCCTGCACCACAGGCGGGCCCTGCTGATGAACTTGGCCCTGGGATTTGTGTGCATTACTTCCTCCAGCATTTTCTGGGGAGAAGTGAGACCCGGCTTTCCCACCTTTTTCTCACCTTGTGATGTTGGCACTCTGCCTGTTTGGTCTTCACTTTTCTGCAAAAGTGAGATTAAAAATAATGCCGTCGTCATGGGGTTGTCTGGAAATCGCTGAAGTAAGAACACGGAGATGGGTCTAGAGACGGCGAAGCTCTTTCGTGCTATTGGCTGCTGTCGCGCTGGCTCCTGCCTTGGGGACATTGGCTGGGGAAGGGGCCCCAGGTAGATGGGACCCGGCTGCCTCCCTCCCTGGGTGGCAGGGCCGACCTGACATCTGGGAAGGTCGGCTGAGTGCCGGTGAGGAGGAAAGGTCAGCAATCTCATATCGCTGTCCTCCCACGAGGACCTCTGGTGAGAATAAAAATGAGATTGTAGGGGCGCTTGGGTGGCTCAGTGGTTTAGGTCAGCTCAGGTCATGATCCTAGGGTCCTGGGATTGAGCTCCGCATCGCATCCCCCTCTCTCTGCCTGCCTCTCTGCCTGCTTGTGATCTCTGTCTGTCAAATAAATAAATAAAATCTTTAACAAAAAAATGGGATTGTAGATGTGAATATGCTAGAAAGGGCTGCAGAAAGTCGGGGAAACTGGTTTCGTTGCGGCTTCCGTGCGAGGAGCTGTCTGAGGTCTTGGCCTCTGTGGTCCCTCCCAGTGTTTAGATGCCTTGGTGAAAAATTCCTAATTAAAAATACGCTCAGTAGATCCTTTGCAGAGGAGACTTCATTTCAGAATTGAGTATATCATGGTTCATGTCTCAGTTTGGATTTTGTTGGTGTGTATTTATCTTGTTTTCTAAGCCTTGCCGGGGGGCGGGGGGGGGCGGTGGAGCAGCGTGTACACCGACGGGGGGAGCTGCCCTGGCGGCTGGGCAGCCTCCAGCAGGACGGTGGCCTCTCTGGGCCTCCTCCCCTTCCCCAGCCAGGCTGAGGGGAACCCATCCCAGCTCCTCGGATTCTGTTTTCCTTGCCACTGTCACCTGGGAGGTCGTACTCTCCTTCACGAAGATGGCCAGCGTCCTGCTGGTAATGGCAGGTGACCCCTGACCGTGGGCCCCCTCGCCCCCACCCCCACCTCTGGAAGGTGCAGAGCAGCCCCGGGCCTTGGTGTACAGGCTTCCCCTTCTGTTTTGGCACCGAAGTGGGCACGTCTGTGTCGTGAGAAGGAGTGGGATGGGGGTTCTCAGGTTCCAGTCGCCCCATTGCTGCAGCCTCCCTGACCCCAGTCTCCTGTCTGCAGGGTGGGGTCAGGGGGTCCTGACTGCCCCGAGGTCGTTGGGAGCCGGAGTTCTGGGACGGCACCTCTGGCAGGCACGGGGCACTCTTTCTGCTGAGCACCTGTCCCACTGCGGAGGCAACCCCTGCACCAGCCTGGGGCACGGGGCCATAGGATGGACCTGGGGCCTCGCTCCCGCCTCCCCAGCTCCAGGGGCCTGTTAGGGTAGAGCAGGGAGCCCAGAGGACCGGAGGACTGGCGTTGTTTTTCTGTATACCCGTGTGGCCATACCCCAGGGTGTGCTTGGGGACCTCGAGGGTTGCTAAGTGGCCCAACGGCGGTGTGGCAACGGCAGGCTGACAGGAAACCTGCGCAGCACATACCTGTCGCCAGGTGCAAACGACAGGATTCCGAGCTTCTCTGGATCTCACGCTCAGAATTTACTTCCCAGGGAGTGGGACAAGGTTGGAGGAGGACGCCAGGGAGGATGGAGGGATGACAGGATGTGGCAGCGGCAAGCGTTTCCTTCAGACCACGTTCTCGTAGACGGGTGGGCCTGTCCTTACTCGGGGAAGGGAGGACTGCCCCGGACCCCACCCATCAGAAGGGAGGAGGGAGAGCCCAGGGCTGACTGCGCAGGGTTGATTTTAAGTCAGAGAAGCATCCGCTGGCCTCAGGGAAGGCCAGGGGGCCAGGTCATCTTCGTCTGGGCACCCTGGGGAGCATGGTGCGGGTGGTTTCCATGTAGCCCCTGGGGGCATGTGCAGGACAGAACAGCCCCTTTTCTCTGCTTTTCCTTCTACTTAGAGCCAACTGTGGCTTTAAGGGTCACTGTGACCAGGGGGTGGCGTTTCTTCTTCCTGCTGGAGTCTTTCCTCTAGGGAGTGACCTTCGGCCTTGACGTCTTGGAGAGAAGAACCACCTGTTCACGGGGAAAGGCACAGACTTCTCTCCTGGGAGCCCCAGAGCTTGGGACTCTGGAGTGCTGTCATTTCGTAAGCTCCGCTGCTTGTCTTCTTGAACGGTCCTCCTGGCTGACCTCTGCCCACGCCTCACGAGAGGCTGGCTGGGGAGAGGGAAGTCAGGGCAGGAGAGGACAGACACAGAGCAAGAAAGACACACAGAGAGAGACCAGCTACCTCTTGCCCTGGGGTTGGGGCATCTGGTGTCCCTCCTTAACATGCTGGCTCATGTCCTGGCAACAGTGAGGTTGGGGCTGGAGACCTGCCTTCCGGGGAGCCACTGGGCAGGGGTGGGGGGGGCAGGTGCAGGGTGGGAGGAACATGGTCCCAGCAGCTGTGCCTCTAGCCCCTCGTGTGGTGGCCCAGGGCCAGGCTGCTGTGCCATCAGCCCCTGATGTGGGCGGGACAGACCCATAAACCCCCAGAGAGCCACAGACGACCCTGCACGCCAACACCAGGCTCGAATGTACTTACCACCTGAACTTCCAGTGTATCGGATATTTGTAAGCTTCATTTCAGCCACGAGCATGTCTTGGTTTGAGAAAAGCCAGAAGGCGAGTTGCCCGGAGTGTGAAGCAGGAATTCATGCTTCTGTGGGCTCCACCGCCACCCCTCAGATTTGACAAAACGTTCTTCATTCTAACGTTTTAGGACTTAGCAGAATAAATCCACGTTTTAAATAATGCAAGGGACGAGCCCACAGAGGACAGGTATTTCCCAAGCCATGGGGCCTCCCGGGGGCGGGCGGGCATCTGCAGGGTCGGGCAGCCCCAGGACTGAGTGAGGGCTGCGTGGCTTCAGAGCTATGGCCCAGGGGTAGGGGGAGGTGGCGGCGGTCAGAGCTGCAGCGCCTGCCCCCCCACCACCCGCTGCGTGTGTGTCCCCAGTTTTAGCGACTACCATCCGTGTCCATGACCAGTGTGGCTGGGGCTGTGCTGAGTCCTGCCCTTTCTCTGGCCAGGGGCCCAACGTTTTGTTTCATCATGGGGTAGTTATGAGCAGGTTACTTTGTGTCGAGCCCTGGGCTGCGTTTTCACGGGATTACCTCCTTGAATCATCCCGGCAAACCCAGCGCAGAGGTGGCGCACCTCCCTCCCAGCGGGGGCCTCTGTTCTGGGTACCGGCAGCTTCACGGGTATCTTCTTTGGACCACGCCTGGCCTGTGGGGATCTGCTTCCTTTGACCTTGCCTAGAGTTTAAAACATTTGTAATGCTTAAGAATTTGGACATTCTCTTTATAAAACTTGTATACATGACTGCCTTGGAAAATGGAAAGATACGAGAGCACAGGGCTCAGGAGTCAGACTCGCGTTCACATCCGCGCCAGCCTCTTACTTGCCACATGACCTTGCGCCCGTTAATTATGCCCTCAGATCCCCCTTGTGAAGTAGGAATGGAGTAAGCTTGTTAAAAGGTCTAAAAGAGAGAGCATTTATTGCAGAAATATTGTGGGCCCTGTCCTTGGCGCTGGGATGTGGTTTTAAGCAAAACAGATTCCAGTGGGGAGACAGATATTAAATGAGCATATGCTATTAGCAGGTAGGAAGGCTGTGGGCAAAGCAGGGGATGGAGCATAGGAGGCTTTCAGATAAAATAAGACTTGAGCAGAGACCGGAAGTCAGGGTGGGAGCTGTACAATGTTTAGGGAGAGGAAGCAGTAAGTGCCAAGGCCCTGTGGTAGGTTCACGTGACGTCATGGCAGTGGTTGCAGGTTGAGTAGAAGTCAGGGGAAGAGAGGGAGGAGGTGAGGCAGGGAGTGGGTGGGAGTCAGTCCTGCAAGGTCTTGTAAGGACCATGGCTTTCCCTTGAGGGAGATGGGAGACCCTGGAGGGTGGTAGGTTTGAACTGGATCCATCTGGCTGCTGGTGGAGAAGAGCGAGCAGTGGAAGCAGAGCGACCAATTTGAAGCAATGCGGTAATTTTTGGAAGAGAGGATAGTGGCTCAGACCAGGGTGGAGGGGACGAGGGGAACACTTCTGGATGTGTTTTGAAGGCAGAGCCAACAGGACTGACTGCTGAGTGACCCAGGAGGTGAGAGGGTGGGGAGTCCGTGATGGCGGTCAGGATTGGGGCCAGGAGGCAATTGGAGGGGGAGGAGGCCCAGCTTCGGTGGGGGGTGGAGAGTCCGTCTTTCTGATGTCTAGGAGGAGAATTGATGGCACCCAGCTCATCCTGTGCCCTGCCTGCATGTTTGGGAGGCTCGCTGGGCCAGGTCTGCATCTGCATCCTCCGGAGGGGCCCTCCAGGGGTGAGGAGGGGGTTCCTGTAAGACAGGACCTCATGCTGGGGAGTCCAGCGAAAGTTGGCAACCACACGGCCCGGGTCAGAAGGGCTGGGAAACGTGTGTTCAGGCTCGCATTTGTAACGTGATGGGTGCGGATTCTTGGGTGGCTTTTCAAGAAGCCGGGTGGGTGCTGGCCAGTGCACACTGGGGAGAATGGAGTCCCGATCCACGTGGAAGGGCAGAAGTGGGTCAGCGGGGGCTGAGTGCAGAGGTGAAGCAGGACACGTGGCGGACGGAGTCCTCCCCAGAGCACCCATCACTCGTCACTTGCATGGGAGAGCCTGGGGCCAGAAGCCCAGCCAGAACTGGGCTGGGGCCGAGCCGAGTAAAGGCCCAGAGAGTAAAGGAAGGGGGGAGCTGTGTTTGGGAAAAGCACTGGTAAGATTTACTGCTCCATCGGGAGGAGCAAAGGGAGCGAACCCAAACCACCACGACCCTCACAGGTGGAGAGCTGGTCTGTCAGACTCGCTGGAACCTTCACGCCTGGGTGGGTTGAGCAAGGACGGAAGCCCGTGGTTGTGCTCCCACCGCAGACACGGCAGGTCTTTCCCAGTGACAACAGATGTGGCCTCGGGGTCCTCCAGGCATCGGCTCTCGGTTACCCAGAGTTGGCCCGTCAGCCGCACTTGCTTGCTACAGTGTCTAGAACTGCATGCACTGATAAGGAAGTTACTAGTCATATGTGGCCATGTACATTTAATTAAAATTGAAAAATTAAGCATCAGTGTGTCTGTTGTACCAGCCACGTCTTCCGTGCCCCGTAACTACAAGTGGCTCGTGGCTACCATCTTGGACAGCACAGACCACACAGCATTTGTTTGATTGCCGAAAGTTGCTCGAAGGCGACGGCTTGCCCCTTGGGCCGCGGCTCCTAGTTGACAGCTCATTATCTCGCCAAACCTCTATGGAGCACCTGCTCCGTGTCAACCACGCCGGGCC
This sequence comes from Mustela nigripes, assembly GCF_022355385.1. Lineage (NCBI taxonomy): Eukaryota > Metazoa > Chordata > Mammalia > Carnivora > Mustelidae > Mustela > Mustela nigripes. The sequence goes on along the minus strand of NC_081563.1, from coordinate 18,740,965 downwards.
AGGGCTGCACACACCACACACGTGGCCGTCTCTGGGCCCAGAGGGCCATCTCCTGAGATGGCAGTCCCCTTGGCCCGCACGGTGGCCCCCATCTCTGGAGACCGTACAGGAGTCCAGGCAAGTGTCCCCTCTCCCCCTCCAGCAGGGTCAGGGTTCTGCGCTGCCCTTGGGTCTGTGTGATTTCTGCACTGTCACTGATGACATGGCCTGGTGGTGACTTGTTGGCCCGCCCCCCTCCCCGTTCTGAGATTAAGCATGACGCTGCTTCCGTCTCGGGGCTGACAACTTGGGAGACTCTGGGGATGCTGTTTTCACATACGAGGGGCTTGTTTAAAGAGATGCCGGTCTTTGAGCTGCCTGTGAATGCCCACAGCCCTTGGCTGAAGACAGCAAAGCGCTCCGGCCCCATGAGACCAGTCACTGCGGGAGGACCTGAGTGCCCAGGCCGTCGGACCTCTCGGGAGGACTGTTTACCTTTGACCTTGCTGGCATTTAGCTTGGGGACTTGCAGAGATGACCAGTGATTGTTCTTTGAGGGACGTGGTGACCGTGTCTTTGGATGGGGCAGCCCGTGCGGGTCCCTCGTCTATATGGTGGCTGCGCACCCCGGGCACATGGCAGCTCGGGAGTTTCCCGATTTCACACGTCGTGGCCCTTCGCCCTCTCACTGGGGAGAGGTGAGCTGTGTGGGTTCTCGCCTCCTGGGGCCGGCCAGGTCCTCCCGCTCCTTGTTTCCTTCCTTGTGCTGCCTCCTCTGCTCAGCTGGTCAGGCCAGGATGGGCACCTGTTGTGGCCGTTGGACGTTTCTTTGGCTTTCAAGTGTCCTGGGAGCTCCAAGAATCTGGAGAAATCAGGCCCAGAGCAGATGTGTTTGTGGACAGCTGTGCATGTGCTCACAGCCTGTTATGGGTTGTAGTGAGGTGTGTGTGTGTGCACGGCACACACAGAGGACATATGTGGGTGTGCACAAGGACACAGCATGCAGACTCCGTGCTTGCTCGGTGCAGACGCCGCACACAGCCCCCAGGTACCCGGGCGCTGCTGATCTCTCTCTCCCTTGTAAGCCTTCCTCCCTCTGCCCCTTGACAAGGATGTTGTAGAAACTTAGCCGCTCATCAGCCAAGCTCAGGTATCCACACCCCTGCAGCCCACGTGCTGTCATCCACTCCCGAGTGCCGCCCCAGGACCCCTGGGGGTAGCAGGGGCCTCCTGCTTCTGTCTCAGTCCTGAGCCTTACAAAGGCCAGGCCTGGCCTGAGTCACTGCTAAGGAGAAGGGGGCGCGATTGGTTCCTTCCCAGAGCCTTGTGGAGGCCATCCGGACCACCTGTCCCTGTCAGGGGTTCAGGGCCCACCTGAGCAGTGCGGCAAATACCTGTTTCCAGATCCCTGCCTGGGACTGGGACACACGCTGCGCCCCAGCCCGTCCCCACCCCACCCCACCTCCGCACAGTGCCCAGGGCGGGCTCCGGTTCTTCTCCGTGGGATCTGGGTACCAGGAAGTCTACTAGAAACTTTCAGGGCTTGTTCGTTGTTTTGCTTCCTTTGGTTCTTTTCCCAGAGCAGGTCAAGGCCTTGACTTGGTGCGCATTTCGAGGACAGCCCGCAAAGCACAGCGGGACTGGGGAGAGACCACGTGAGGCAGCTGCCCACCTTCCCCATCTCTCTGCGTGGACCCGTGTGGCAGGGCCCCTGGCCTCGGCCTGACGGGTCTGGCATGTCCCTGTCCGCTGGACCATCCTGTGGTTGGCCCCCTCCGGTAGCCTCCTCATCCGGTGTCTGGGACCAGAGCTCACTAGCTCTCTGGGCAGCATATTCCTCATATTCCTTGTTTGAACTGCTTTGACTCGTAGAACATTTTTTTCCTGCTCTAGAAGCGACAGTCTGTTCCCCAAAGCCTTGCCTCACCAGCTTCCTGTTGTGGGAACCTCCAGGCAAGCACCATTCCTTCTCCACACACCCTCAGGCCTGAAGGTTGCTCTGTGTCGCCTCTGGGTGGCTTCCCGGCCCCTCAGCCCACCTCTGATCCCTGGCCTCAGGCTCCTGCACCGTGTGGTCCCTCCCCAATGAGGGCCCAGGTGAACAGTTTCCTTGAGGAACTCTTTCCTTGAAGGCTTTTAAGGGGGAACTTCTAAACTTTAATGTGGTCACAGGTTACCTGAGGTCATCTGGGCCTCATCAGGAAGCGGCCTCGGGTGATGCTTGAGGCTGCCACTCGGAGCAACGATGCTATGGGGCCTGAGGTCCTGAGGGAATGGGCTCGTTGGAAGCAGGGACCTCCTGGAGCCCAGACGTCCAGGGATTTGCCATAGATTTCTGCTCTTGCCGGTAGCGGTGTCAAACAATGCCACATTTCCCCCATTAACCTTACTGGGCCCCTTGCGGGCAGTTGGGTGGCCTCATGCTGTGGATGTGTCACGGTGGAGGCCTTCTAGGGCCCCCACAGCTGGCCTCTGTCATAGCTGTAGGGTGACTCAGCATTTGACCCTCACATTTGGCCCTGTTGGTTACATTCAGGGTCCACAGCAAGTCACCGAGACCAGGCCTCCTGGCATTGGCCCCTCTCCCCTCCCCTCAGCCTGTGAGGAGGGTGTACAGAGGCTGAGGGAGGTCACTGTGGCCTGCCGGGGTCTGTCATGGGGAGCCAGGCGTCTCCCTCAGTAGCACCTGTCTCCTCTCCTCTGCTCTGCTGACCCATCAGAAGGAATGCCAGCAGCTGCCACGAGCCCTGGCCTGCTCTCCCTGAGGCCCCGAAGGGTCTGGTCTGGGGCACCTGGGTGGCTCGGTGGGTTAGGCCTCTGCCTTCGGCTCAGGTCATGATCTGAACTTAGGGTCCTGGGATCGAGCCCCGCATCGGGCTCTCTGCAGGAGAACGGGGAGCGTGCTTCCTCCTCTCTCTCTGCCTGCCTCTCTGCCCGCTTGTGATCTCTGTCTGTCAAATAAATAAATAAAATATTTAAAAAAAGAAAAAAAGAAGGGTCTGGTCTGCTGCCGGGCCACCATGCTGAGGCAGCCACAGAGGTCTTGGTCTGCTTCTGCAAGGAGGGACCCACACCAGGAGTGGCCGGACGTCCCAGCTCAACTCCACGAGCACGGGGCAGCACAGAAAGGACGTTCCAGTGGCTCACCCACGGGAGAGTCCTCGTACGGGTTTCTAGAACAGCATCGTCAGGTCCTTACTAGGGAAGATTTGGGTACTGCATGTTCCTTCATATTTGCAGCAAAATAGCGTCCAACTTGGATGAGAGAATTACTGTGTCAAAAGCACATTTTTTTTGGTGAAAAAGAAAATCCCACCCACTCTTTCGGTCCAGGAGCCCTGGGTTCTGGTTCTGGATCCGTCACTGACTCTGAGGTACCTGGGGGAAACCACTTACCCCCTCCATGGTTTGATTTGGTCAGAATGGAAGCAGAATTACACACACAGGAAAATACAGGGGAAGTGAGGAAGTTTTAGCGAAGAGAGACGGCGTTGATATTAGCCCGTAGTGTCCATCTGCCTGGGGAGTGGCGAGACAGAAACCAGCCCGGGAGGATCGTTCTGTCACTCGGCCCTCAAGAGAGGACCCCTGGCCACCTTCCTCTTGTGCTGTGGGGAGGGGGTCCCCCCCTGGCTTCGAACCTGGGCATCAGTCTCCTTCTTCAGCTCATATCCAGGCGGACGTGGGAGTCCGGAGCGAGCCCGGTGGACTTGCAGGGCTCTTCCCTTTCTAAGAAATCTGGTCATTGCAGCCAAGTGGGGTCAGGGTCACAGCTGGCGTCAACAGGAAGTTTTGTGTTTATTTCCTGTTTAAGAAGTACGTGAAAAGTCAGCGGCAGCATAACCATATAGCAGTTTTGAAAAACCTCCCGTTTTCTCTGGATTCCATTCGCCAGGTCGCAGTACCCTGTTCTCTCTCGCACACGCTCTCCTGCCGTGGTTCAGGGCCACACCTGGGTCTGCCGTCGCCTCCTCAGAATACGGTGTTGGGTCTTTTTCCCTTTGGTCATGTTTGCCTCACGGCACTAGTCATTATGATGATTTCTGAGGTTCATCCCAAGGATGTGTCCCAGTTGAATGAGCCACTTCCTGGGCATTTGGGCCTTCTGGTCTTTTCCACAAGTGTGAGTAATGTTGCCTTGAAGTCTCTCTGGCATGTATGTCTTTTTCTTCTTGTGGATTCTATCTGTTAGAAAAATTCCCAGGAGAGCCATTAGTGGGCCAGAGGCCTGGAACATTCTTGTGACTCCCAAAACATATAGTAGTTTCTTTTTGAGGAAGAGCAGGCTCTGCCTCTATGCTGGGGAGACCAAGCCACAGCCCTCAGCTGCTCTGGGTCGCCCTGTTCCCCTGTAGAGGCCTAGCTATGTTTTTAGGGCAATTGGGACTGTGATCCGGGGCACAGAGCACCTCGCAGGACTGGACTGGTTCCCAGGTTGCCCAGAGAGGCTCTTCTGGAGGGGCGGGACTCTGAGGTGGGGTCTGAGCGCGGGGAGAAAGGCCTGATCCTGTGGGCGCTGGGTGCGGGCTGCTGGGGCTGGTAGGCGGATTGGCCGGGAGTCCAGCTCAACACTGGGACTTTCCTAATCCTTGGTGTCCCGCGACCCCTCCCTGCGCACACACCTGCGTGCCCTCTTCCCTGGGGTGGTGGGCCCTCCCGCACTCCTCACACGTCTACCTTCTACCTCTTCTTCCCCTTAGCGAGCACCTGCACACACACGTGGCGGGGTCCAGGGGGTGGGGGGACAGAGGGAGAGCAAGGCAGGGACACGCATGGAAGGAGGGAGCCAGTTCCCTTTCATTGTTGTGCCTGGACCAGACAGAGTTCCTAGGCCTGGCCAAGTGACCCCAAGACTTTCTTCTCACCCTGGATACCCCACTGGGACTCTTAACCTGTCATAAACCTGTGGCCAGCTTCAAGGCCCAAAGGATTTTAGGCCTCGTCTTTCTGAGGCACCTGTTGTCTCCACACCCTCAGGAGCCACACTCTCCTCAGCTCAACAGTTATGTCTCCTCAGGTGTCATAACAGCTGCTGTGTATTGAGTGTTTACTGTATACAGGCCTGTCCTTCATGCCCTACAGTGAGGAGTCACTTTTTCTCCTGCTTTACCGATGAGGAAACGAAGGCCAGGGACAGTGAGAGTCATGTGGTGTCACCCTGCGTGTCTCAGTGGCGGGGCCTGAAGTGAGCCGTGGGGTCCAGAGCTCAAGCTCTTCCCGTCCATGTGCTCCTGTCCCTACCAGCCGGATTCCTGCCCCAGCGCTCACCACCTTCACCCTCCAGACTCCGGCAGCTCCCCCCAGGCCGCCCTGAGAGCTGGCAGGGCCCCAGGTCTCTGGCTTGTCCGGAAAACCCCCCCTTGTGGCCCCCGTTCTGCCCCAGCTGAGTGCTTGCTCCTGCCTGGGGTCAGTCCGGTTTCCGAAGGCCCCTCACCATGTGCAGGCAGCGGGCACAGGGACCGTGCCTCGTGCTCCTTCCTGGGCTCAGCGGGAGCCACAGCAGGGCACACCAGGCTGATTTTGGCCCCTCGTTCCTTGGCATTGGCGCCTCCCGGTTGGTGGTTAGCTGTGGGGGCCACATAGCCGTGGAAATGGGAGAAAGGTGGTAATGGCTGTGGTGCTTCAGGTAAGAGCCGTACCCCGCACACTGGACCAAGGGCCCACCTGGTCCTTAATGGTGTGATTAGCCACAAGAAGGAGGGACAGGGGAGAGGGACTTCCTGTGGCGCAGGGGCGAGTGGGCCGAGGCTCTGGTCTGCACATAGTAGAAGGGAGGGGCTGCCCCTACCGCTCAGCCGTCTTCTCCCAGAGCAGGTGAGGCCCCAGCCCTCTGCCTTATGGGGGGCCCGGGCCCGGGCCCCCGAGGGGCTCTTAGCTGCCTCACTCCAGGGAGAAGAGCAGAACCTCCTCACCTTGGTTCTCCTGCCCCAGTGAGAGGTGTGTTTAATACGCAGGGCTGGGGCCTGTGGCCTCGGGGTCCACTGAACACAACAGAGAACAAGAGCCAGTGGGACCCGCGTCCTCCCAGGCCCTTGTGGAAGGCAGGGTCCCCTGCTCCTGTGCCCACCAGGACCCACAGCCCCTGTTTCTCTATGGTCCTGTGACGCCTGGCCTGGCCCCAGGCGCTGAGGACGCAGAGCAGCTCTTGGTTTCCTGCCACCCCTGCACCAGCAGCAGGCCGGCTAGACACGGTGCTCCTGGACCCCCCTCCCCTCCCGCCTGGCCCCTCCCTGTCCGTCAACCTGGTCAGCAGCACGTGGTCTGGTGCCTCAGAATCACTCCAGCACAGGGGACAGACCCAGATGTGCCTCTCCGTCCCCTCCCATTCCTGCTGTGCCCCCCCCCCCACCCCGCTTCTCCCAGGCTGCCCTCAGTTTTGCTGCCGCGCCCCGCAGGCCTCCAGAGAGCCTCACCGCAGCCACACTTCCCGAAGCTGTTGATGCTTCTGAGCTTCCATCCCGCAAACCTCAGCTTGAGCCGCAGCCTCAGGTTTCTCCCCACCTCGGGGGAGGCCACGCACCCTTGTTGACGTGGCGCCCGGCCTGGGCTTCCCTGTCCGGCTTTACCTCCTCCTGGGGTCCGTCTCCTGCCCCGGCTCCCAGCCCCGTAGCCGGCTCGGCCTCTGCCCACAGTGCGTCCCAAACCAGCCCTGTCTCTCCTTTCACATCTCTCTGCCTCTCTGGTCCTGACCCCTCAGACCAGCACCTTCCACCCAGAAGCCCAAGCCATGGGCCTGTCCTGCCTGCTTGGTGCAAACCCTCCCTCTGCCTGGGTGACAGCTGACTGGTCACCCTGCCCCACCCCACCGTGTCTGCCCTGGTCCTTCTCTGTGGCTTTCAGGAAGGAGCCATCCTGTTCCTCGCCTGGCACCCGAGGCCCTTTGTGGTGCAAAACGGGGGTCAGCAGACATTTTCTGGAAAGGGCCAGAAGAGCCCTTTCAGTTTTGTAGGCCATATGTTCTCTGTCACAACAACTCAGCTCTGCTGTTGGAGGGAGAAGACAGCCGTAGATGACACGGAAACCAGCGAATGTGGCTGGGGGCCAGCAAGACTACTTTGGCGCAAACAGGCAGTGGCGGGATTCGCCCAGCAGATGGCAGTGTGCTGACTACGCCCCCCCACACCGTCCCCCACACCGTCCCCCTCCCCGACACCCCCATCCGAACCCACCTCTGGAGCTGCACTTCCCTATTTCTCCCTCCACTGAAGGACTTGCAGGTCCCTGAACCTGGGGTCCTTAGGTCTCTGTGCCTTTTTTTTGTGGCTCCCTCCGACGAGATGTTCTCAACATCTTAATCTTCAAGCCTCACTTCCAGGAAGCCCTCCTGATTGCCCCGACACCTCCCGGCTGATTCTGGAACCCTTTTTTCTTACTCCCCTGCTCTCCCTCGCTCGTCTGGGCACGTACCGTACCGCACCGCAGTGGACACACTTACCTGTCCCCCATGAGACCCTCAGCCCTCTGAGGGCAAAGACTCACTCCTTTGGTAGCATTGGTTCCCAGCGGGCTACCTGGCACATGGTAGGTCTTTGGTCATGTCGAATCAGAATTAAGTGATTGCTCTGTGCAAGGTGGGGTGGATGACACAGGTCCTGCCCTTGGGGGCTCCCAGCGATGTAGGCACTGTCGCCTTCCCTGTGGCCTTGAGGATGTTCTAGAGGCACAGAACCAAGCGTGGGTTTCTTCATGAGTGTCTGACTCCCGTCAGGGCCCGAAGAAGCTCAGTCACAGGAAGTTGCTGCCTGGGCCTCTGGCTGCTTCCCCGCGTGGGGTCTGCGCGGAAAGCCTCTGGCTGACGTCTGCCGCCGGAAACCTCCGAACCCGCCTCTGGAAGGATGCAGGCCAGACCTGCCTCCCCACTAACGCTGTCCTCCTCCCCGCAGGAGAACCTTATGCTTTCCATCCTGCCCAAGCACGTGGCGGACGAGATGCTGAAGGACATGAAGAAGGACGAGAGCCAGAAGGACCAGCAGCAGTTCAACACCATGTACATGTACCGGCACGAGAACGTCAGGTGCGCCGCCCCCACGCCCGGCAGCAAGAGCGGGACGGGGGCCGGACTTCATGGGTCGGCCGTGCCCTGTGGAGTTCCAGAGCCCTCCCCAGGCCTAGAAGCCGGGCCACCCCCGCCTTGTGAGCCTCAGCCCCTGCGGGAGCAGTGGTGCTGGCCGATGCTGGGGCTGAGACATCGGGGCCGTGTGGTCCAGCCTGTCAACCTAATATCACCCCAGGGTGGAGAGGTGACATCCCGGAGGTCACCCAGCCGTTCAGGGCCAGCACGGGGGCTCACAGCCACGCTCCTTCTAGGAGGGGTGGGTTCCCCCAGGAGTGGGCAGCGTAGGGGAAGGTGGCCCTTTTGAGGGGGGCCCCCACAAAATAGAGCCCCAAACCCGCCCTGGAAGTGCAGGATCTCACTGCTTTGGGGCCTGAGCAAGGGCCCCGTCCGCCGGGATCCTGGCTGCCTGCGTTCGGGTGCCGGGGCTGGCGGGGGGACCCGCGCGGTGTCTGCAGCCTCACGGCCACGGCCCGCCCTCCTCCCGCAGCATCCTCTTTGCGGACATCGTGGGCTTCACCCAGCTGTCCTCGGCCTGCAGCGCCCAGGAGCTCGTGAAGCTGCTCAATGAGCTGTTTGCCCGCTTTGACAAGCTGGCTGCCGTGAGTACCCGGGCTCACCCGGCTTTCGGGGTCGGGGGCCCCCTCGGGGTGCGGGCCTGGCCCTCCCTGGTGCGCCCGGTTTCCTCCCGCCGTGCGAAGGAGGGACTCAGAGCCACCCCCACCCCTGTCCCTTCAGAAATACCACCAGCTGCGGATTAAGATCCTGGGCGACTGCTACTACTGCATCTGTGGCCTGCCCGACTACCGGGAGGACCACGCCGTCTGCTCCATCCTCATGGGGCTTGCCATGGTGGAGGCCATCTCGTGAGTGGGGTTCTGGGGTGAGGGCCGGGGACCACGGGAGAGGCAGGCCTTTCTGGTGCGCACCCCAGGCCCCCACGCCGGGCGGGTGCCGTGTTGGTCGGCAGGTTGCTCAGTGCCCGGTTCTGGGCAGTGGGGACGTGGTTTGCATTCGTCACGGCCGAGGGGCCGCGAGCCTTCCACAGCCTCCGAGGGGCCCAGCCTCCATCCGCCAGGGTTTTCTGGAGAAGTGGCAGTCATGGCGAAGTCTGTCATGCCCCCTCACGCTTGCTGGGACTTTCCTCTCAGATCCCCTGTTCTTCTCTCAGTGTTTTCTCACTGTGAGCCTCCAGGCTCATCTCAGAAAGTCCTTGTGTGGCCACGAGGGACTGGAATCCTGGCCTCTGCTCTGGGCTTCCAGCCAGGGCTCCTGCCTCCGGTGCTATGAGGCGTGAGGACGTGACCCTTGTCCTCACACTTCCCATCGCTGTCCTCCCACAAGCCCCTTGGAGGCCCTACCAGGCAGGCCCTGGCCACATCAGGCCCCCCAAGAAGCCCCCCAAAGGGAAGGGGGTCCTTGCTGAAGCTTCTCCCCTCAACCATGGTGGGGCCAACAGGGGTCACCTTGCCACCAGAGGGCCGTTTTGCATTGTTACCCTTTTCTGGGTTAGAGCTCCTTTGACATTAGCCTAGAAACAGATGCTGTGCTGGGGTGGGGGGGCAGCTTTCCCGGCTGCACATGGGCCCCGGCGTGGTGTCCAGCACAGGTGGATGTGGGGAAGCAGCAGCCTTTGCTCTGTCATCTCCCACCTGCACCCCCATCACGTGAGCCTGTGATGTGGAGTCTGGGCACAAGCCTGCTGGACCCCCAACCGCAGGTTACTCAGCTCAGGTGGAGGCAGAGAGTTGTGGGGGGCCCAGGAGTACCCTGGGCCTGGAGGGGAAAAACCCCATGCAGAACTCCTCCCACGGGCACAGAGGGCTGGTCACCTTGCTACGGCCAAGCCTGAGCCCCCTCCTCTCCACGTGTGCCTGGCAGGTACGTGCGGGAGAAGACGAAGACGGGGGTGGACATGCGTGTGGGGGTGCACACAGGCACCGTGCTGGGGGGCGTCCTGGGCCAGAAACGCTGGCAGTACGATGTGTGGTCGACCGACGTCACTGTGGCCAACAAGATGGAGGCCGGTGGCATCCCCGGGTGAGCAAGCGTTTCTTCCCCGGGGGGAGGTGCGGGGGCTGAGGCAGGGGTTGGCAGTGACCGTGCAGCCGCCCATCTGGCTGGAGCTCTTTCCCGGACTCGGCCGGTCAGGGTGGACACCCCCCGAGGGCAGTCATGATTCATTTCTCTGCGGTGACTCCCCAGAAGTGGGTTCATTACCCCCGACAGCCGTGTTGCAGCTAGGAACCCACGAAGTACACACCTCACGGCAGAATTGAGGGGGGCCTTCCGAATTCCTTACCTCCCTCAGTGCTCTGGGCGGCCGAGGACATGTCCTTCCTGCCTCGTGGGTGTAGCGCTGAGGCTCAGAGGGCTGGTGGCCTCCCCTGGGGTCTGCCGGCCTGATGGGCCTGATGGGCCTTGGGCCCGGGCCTCTCGCTGCCATCCAGGCGCGTGCACATCTCCCAGAGCACCCTAGACTGCCTGAAGGGCGAGTTCGACGTGGAGCCAGGCGAGGGGGGCAGCCGCTGTGAGTACCTGGACGAGAAGGGCATCGAGACCTACCTCATCATCGCGTCCAAGCCGGAGGTGAAGAAGACAGCCGCCCAGCATGGCCTCGGCGGCCCGGTGAGTCCCCCACCCGCCCCGGACAGGGCACGGGAAGGTGGGTTCTAGAAGCAGGGCAGGTAGAAGAGTGGGCAGGGGTGTGTGGAGGGGGCACCCTGGTGGGGGCGGGAGGAAGCAGGCTCTGGGGAAAGGAACGGGCCTGGCTCCGGCGGGTTGACAGAGGGGAGGCCCCTGGAGGGGTCTCTGTGGCCCTGGGATAGCAGCTGGTGAAGACAGGTCTTCCCTACATGGGGGAAGCGGTCGGAGCCATGGGAGAGCTGGCCAGGATGCCAGCAGGCGGGGGGCAGGGAGTGGGGTTGGCTTGGTCACCGAGGGGAAGAACGGAGGCCGGGGAGGTTTGCTGGGTGGGAGATGAAGCAAGAACAGGATGGAAGCAGTGAAACCGCCCCGCCCTGTTCTCGTCCCTGGGCTGCTTCCCTGCATCTCCTCAGACCAGGTGCCCACAGCAGCTGCCTGGCTTCTCCGGCCCTGTGCTGGCCTCCTGGCAGGCCATCTGGTTAGGAGCCACCAGGGGCCGCTGCAGAAATGGGCCTTCTGTCGTCCTCTGCTGAACCTGGGAATTGTTTTGGTCCTTGTAACGTTGTACTTAGGAACCCACCCGTCATGAGAATCGAACGAATAAGGAGTTTGGTGCTCTCGGGGTCGACATGTGGTCTGAGACCATCCCAGGGCTGGGGCTTTGCATAGTAATGACAAAAGCAGAGCATGAGCTGGTCTGGGGAGGCTTCAGGGGCTGTGGCTGAAGATGCAGCCCGTGGGGAAGTTTTAAAAGAAAAATACACCTTTCCCTTCCCCGAAAATATATGGTGATGGCCAGCAAATCAAACACAAACGAAGACTCATCCGTTAACTTTAATCACAGCCACTATTCCGGGAGTGCTTCTGGGCATCTGTTATCTCATTCTTCAAGACAACTCTGCGAGAAGGGGGCTGTCATACCCACTTTGCAGAGGAGGAAACTGAGACCCAGAACTCTGCAGGCGAGTTGCAGATCTAGTAGGCAGCAGGGCTACTGGGCCTGGTCCCCCCGCCTGCCAGCCACCCTGCCTCCCAGATGCGCGTGTGTCACTCCTGTGTGCAGCTCACACAGACTCAGCACCGGGGGGGGGGGGGGGGGGGGGATGCACGGGTGTGTGGGCCACCGCCTCACTCCGAGTAATGTAAAATGCCCCGGCGCCCGTGGTGAAGCGGAGGACAGCTCAAGATGCATTGTGTTGCATGTAAGGTTTGAGCTACAGTTAAATGCTCCAAAGAACTCAGAAGAGTAGGCATCGGTCTTTCAGGAAATTAGGAACTGTCAGAGTAGAAAGGAAAGCCTCATGAGAGAAGACTTGACCTTGCCCCCAAATTAACAAGTCCTTTGTATTTGTCAGAGTGCTGCATACAGAACTTCAACATACTCCCTAGCACATGTTAAAAATGTGTCTTCTAGGCTGTTCTACGAGACTGTAATAGACAGTACTTTAGGAAATCACCTACTTTTTTGTGAAGTGCTTGGGAATTTATAATTTCTGGGATATAAAATTTTGTAAGTAGAGAAATGTTCTTCCATTCAAAAATTACCCCCAAATTGGGCTTTACCAGGGACCACCATGAAGTCACAAAGCAGCAGTCAGATAGGTCTTTGGGACACTCGTTCCCGTTCATTCTAATCTTGCATTCTATTGTGCTGATTTGAAATTTGGGTCCGGCATTGTTTGCCTGACACCCCCACTCCGAGGGTGCAGATGAGACCACTGAGGCACAGGGAGCTTGGGCAGAGCGGGCCTTATGAAGCTGTTGAGCTTGAGTTCTTAGCTTCCAAAGGAGAGAAAGGTTGAGCTTGTGGTGGCATCGCTTCACACGTGAGCATGGAAGCCGTGAGCGAGGAGGAAGGGGCCGGCGCGGAGGCTGCTGCCCGCACAGGACAGGTGGCGGTGGCCGCCGGCACACTGACCTTGCCGTCCGGGGTGCCCCGTCACACGCGGCAGCCAGCGCCCCTTCTGATGGAAACATGGACAGCATTCTCTCTTCAACACTTCTTTCAGTGACATGTTGTGGCCATCGAGGTTTTCAGTATTTTGTAAAGTTGATTTTTAACGGTTTCTTAATGCTCCTGCCGGAGAAATTTCTTGAAGTAGGAAGGCTGGGTGAAGGGTTCTGCACGTGGGAAGTTTTACTCCTGTCCCCGCTCACTCACCTCCTGATGCCCCCCGCCCCCGGGCACCCTCCCTGCCTGGCTCTGAACCCGGCTTCGGCCCCCTTCAGCTACGTGGGGGCTCCTGGTTGACCCGAGCAGGGAACCCTCGCTCAGGCGGCCGTCGTCAGGCTCTTATCAGACGTCCAGCACGTGTCAGCCCTGCTGCATCTCGGGGACTTTGAACGTTTAGCTGTGGTAGCTCGTCCCCCACCCCCCCCGCCCCTGGATCCCCATGTTCATGGCAGGGCAATGCACAGGTGAACCACGCATCACGGCTGGTGTAGCTCGTGTGGCCAGCTCGGCGACTGTTCCAGAAGTCTCCTCCTCAGCCACATGTGTATAAGGCGACATCTCCATGGGTCAGAAGCAGTAATGCATGGACGATATGGGGGGGTGGGTGACGCAGGTGTAGTTGGGGGGGGGGGACAGTGGGGTGAAGGAAGGAAGGTGGTGAGGGGATCTCCTCGGGAAGTCACAGCAGCGAGCGCAGTCCCACTTGCAGAAATCTGGGCCCGCGGTTCAGCGCAGCAGAGCGATGGACGGGGAGGAGGAGAATCCTCGCGAGTCCTTCCAGGCCTCTCCCTGCCCACCCTGCCCTGTTGCCAGGCTCACCCAGTCTCCTTGTCTCAAATGCCACCTCTGACGACTCCCGGGTCTCCACCTCCGGCCCAGCAGCTTGCCCGCACTCACCCCTGCATGAGCAGGGGCAGCTCCGTCCCAGGCCCGGGGCCTGCTCATCCCTCCGGCCGCCCAGCTCCCCGGCGGCCCCTTCGTTCTTTCAGCAGCTCAGACCAAACACTGAACACAGGCTCGAGCCCGGTCTCTACGGGACACAAGCCAGCTCTGTCGACCCTCCTGTGAGGGAGGGCTCTAACCGCCCCCCCCCAGCACCCTCCCACCGGCCACCACCTCCCACCCCCCACCGCGAGCCAGGCAGGGCTGTGCCTGTGTGGCCAGATCACAGGTCTCCAGCTAGTGATCCTGCTGCTGACATGGTCCTGCCTTCCCTTCTCCCCAGCAGGCAGTGCTCCCGCTGAAGTGACAGGGGACATCCTGTCGCTGCCTTGGTCTCCGCCTCCCTCGGAGGGAGAGCCAGGTCCCACGGAGGCCGGGAGAGCCCAGGACACCCAGGCCCTTGCTCTGCTGTCACTCATTGCTTTGGCAGCGGCATGGGCCTCCTGGAGGCGGGGGGACATGCCTGCTGCAGGGCCTTTGCACCAGCTTCTCTCTCTTCTTGGGGCTGGGGAGAGGGGGTGGAGGCATCCCCCCGGGAGCTGCAGGATTCACTCCTTTGGGTCATCACTGAACTGTCTCCCTCGCGGGGACACCTCCCCTGGCCTCGTTACCCTCTCGCTGCCCAGCGATCCCTGGGCCCTTTCTCGCTTTACCTCTCTCCAGAGCACTTCCCCCTTCTTCCAGACTGTACTGATTTGACTGACTTGCCTTCCTGCTGCCTTTCCTCACTAGAACGTGAGCTCCACAGTCAGGAATTCCAGTGTATCCCCAGAAGTTTAGGGATTCGGCCAACGCCCATGAATCGAGAGGACTGTTCGGCCGTGTTACAGGGTTTGACTTACTCTGTCAAGGAAGGGGACTCGTCACTGGGGAGACGGGCTGGTGGGACTTAATCAGACTTTTGGAAGGCGTTCGTCAGGTTCTATGACCGGCAAGGACCTCTGTGTCAGGGACTGTGTCAAGCTATTGTTTTAGAAATAGGAGTGGGAACAAGAGGGTCTTTCTCTGCTTAGAAAAATTCCGATAGAAACAGGCACCGGCAGAGTACGGGGTTTTAAAATTAACGTCCTAGAGGAGGAGTCAGGAAGTGACCTTTCTTAGCCTCCCGTGGCAAGATTCCAGACGGAGGGCGGACCGAGCGGGTGTGCCGGGGCGGGCGGGCGGCTGACGGCCGCTCCTTCCCACGCAGGCCCTGCTGAACGGCGCCCCGGCCTCCTCCAAGCCCGGCTCCCCCGCCCTCATTGAGACCAAGGAGCCCAACGGGAGTGTCCACACCAGCGGCTCCACGTCGGAGGAGCCCGAGGACCAGGATGCCCAGGTGCGTGCAGGGCGAGGGCCGGGGCGTGAAGGTTGCCAGAGGAGGTGTCCTGCATGGGACTCGGGCACCTGGCCACTGGCTCTGCTCCTTTTCATCACTGTCCCCTTGGGCGTCACCTCCTCCCCTGGTCCCACGGTCTCCTTAGTAGTTCCTGGGCTGGGGGTGAGTAGGGACAAAAGAGGTGCTCAGCTCGGAGGCTTTTGTCTAGCCCTCCTGTCCCAGAATCCTGTGGCTTTGAGGTCAGTGAGGACATCCATGGAAAATTCTGTAGGGTCTGACGAGACCGTTGTGGAAGTGAGACCTCAGGGTGGGCTCACCTGTCTGGCGAGGTCCAGACTCCACAAGGCCTGGGCACAGATGGGGCCTTTCCAAAGCAGTGAACATGGTCCCCGCCGAGGACGGGGTCCTCGCTGGGAGAACATCCAGGGCCTGCCCTTGACTACGGAGCTGCCCGGCTACGTTCACTGACGAAGGCAGCTGCCCTGTGGCCGGAAGCCCGGCCTTGCCTGTCCTCCCTGTCCCGGTCCCTCTAGGTCAGGCTCTGTGGACTGAGAGGGGACACAGGGCCGGGAGCTGCTGGGTTTTTCTGGATCATCATGACATTCAGCAGCTTTTCCCTAGTGTGATTTTCTTGATGCAAAGTGGAAATGCAGACCCGACGTGACTCAGCAACAGGGGCGCCATGGTTTTAGCAGCCTCTGGCTCTCCTGTCCTCACGCTCAGCCGCACTCTCCCACGCGTACTTCGGGGACACAGGTTCTCGGTGCTGGAGCAGACCTCCCACGTCATTTTACAGGGAAGAAAGCTGGAGCGGGGGAACATGCGTGACATGGGTCCTAATGTCAGCCAGTGGCACCGGAGCTTAAGGCCGGGCCGTCTTGGTTCTGGCTTCCGTGTGCACTCTGGACCAGTACACACAGCTCCGATGGGCCCAGTGTCCCTTGTTATTTAGGCCGATGGCCGTGGAATCAGTCTGGATTCCCATCTCTGGAGCCGAAGCTTACCCTTTATGGGAATAAAAATAGTAGCGGCCCCAGCCCCACCAGCCCCAGCCACACCAGCCCGCTTAGTGACAAGGACGTCCCTTCCTCTCCAAGCACTCCCCCCCCCCCCCCAGACCTTCCCTCCCCAGGTGAGCTTGATGTGTGTTCCTTTAAGAGCTCCCGGAAGCCTGAGGGTTGGGGGTGGTTCACCTCCCCAGCGATAACCAGGGGTGACCCCACGGCTGGAGGCTCCCCTCCTCCTAGCAGCACAGCAGTCTCACACTGCTGGCCCCCGCTCCCCGACGGGCTGCTGGTAGCAGGTGGTCACTGCAGAGCCGCGGGGCCGGGAAACCAGGAAGGACTGTGTCTTTGGGTCCAGACCCAAGCGGGACGCAGCTGCAGGGGGGCATCGGGAACACTTCCCTCCAAGTGGTTCCTAGAGTGGAGGGCCTAGTCCTCCTGAGTGTGATCCTTTTGTTCCCCTCCCCTGACCACCCTCTTCCCCCAACTCGCCCCGCGTCCCTCCCACCCGTCCCCACCTGGCGCACTGGCTCGCAGGCCGACAATCCCTCGTTCCCCAACCCGCGCCGGAGGCTGCGCCTTCAGGAC
The DNA here is from genome assembly GCF_022355385.1 of Mustela nigripes. Lineage (NCBI taxonomy): Eukaryota > Metazoa > Chordata > Mammalia > Carnivora > Mustelidae > Mustela > Mustela nigripes. The sequence continues at coordinate 18,724,481 of NC_081563.1, read as the reverse complement.
CTGGCGGACCGAGTGGTGGACGCCTCTGAGGACGAGCACGAGCTCAACCAGCTGCTCAACGAGGCGCTGCTGGAGCGAGAGTCCGCCCAGGTGTAAGTGGTCCCCCTGCACGCACCTCGTAGGCCCTAGCTCGGGGGTCAGCTGTCCCGGGTGGGGACCCTTCCGATGGGCCAAGACAGGTGTGACATTTATCATTTCCTGGGTCTCATTTCCTTTGCAGAGTGAAGAAGAGAAACACCTTCCTCCTTTCCATGCGGTTCATGGACCCCGATATGGAAACCCGCTACTCGGTGGAGAAGGAAAAGCAGAGCGGGGCTGCCTTCAGCTGCTCCTGTGTTGTCCTGCTCTGTACGGCCCTGGTCGAGATACTCATCGACCCCTGGTGAGGGAGGGCATGGCAGGAGCCAAGAGGCCGGGAGAGGGTGAGGTGGTGAGCGTCCTAGGCCAGGCGGGAGGGAGGTCGCTGCCTCCGCAGGAGCAGGACACTGGGGCAGAAGCTTGGTCTCGTTCTTGCCTCCAGTGGAGCTGCCCAGGTGAACTCAGGCCCAGGTGTGGCTATGACCGTGCTCTGGACCCCCTTCTTCCTGTCTACCCCGGGGTTCTAGAAGAGCACTAGCATCAAAACTCGGACCGAGAAAGCCCAGGGACAGAGAGGGGTCCAGGAGGTGGGAGATCTTGGCTGCGTGGGCCTGAGTGGGGCGGGGACAAGGAGACAGAAGATGGGGACATTCCTCAAGCCCAGTCGTCAGGGCTGATCTGGCTCCCGTCTCTTGCTTCATCTTAGCAGATGGATTTCAGGCTCTGGGTACAACCAGACCCCTGGCACTCAGCAGTAGGTTGTCCGAGGCAAGGAATGTTCTGGAGTCCTCGCCCCAACTGTTGAGACCCAAGTAGAGGGCGGCTGCCCGCCCCCTCCCTCCCCATACCCCCCTCCACCACTGCAGCTCACTCCTATGCAGGGGTCCCTGCTCCCTGTGAAGGGGGGCGGTGGAGACCTGCCCCAGCTGTAGCTAGGGGAACCATGAGGAGCCTTGGATTTCATCGTAGCTTCTAGACACAGTTTCCTTGCCAGTCTGTTGCACCGCTGTATCACCAAGGTTCCAGAAGCCAAAGATGATGGTGGTGCTTGTGGCTTGAAGGTGGTCACATCTGCCACTAACCCCTGGGAGGGCTGGGTCACATGCACTCGTGCAGTGTACAGACGGCGGCTAATCAGCGCCAGGCACCGAGGGGCCAGGACGTGCCGTGAACACAGCACAGCAGCTCCCCGGCCCGCGTGGAGCCGATGCCCTCCTAGTGGGCATCAGAACGGGCGCGCAGGCAGGGGCCAGCGGGGCAGGTAAAAGTGAGGAAGGCAGCAGGAATGCGGGCGGCGAGTTCCATTTTGTCTGCGCCGCCTCTGCCTAGCGCGGGGCGGAGCGGGCCTCACGCACGGGGACAGGGCGGTGTTGCGGCAAAGAGCCAGAGTCGGGCGAGAGATGACCGCGAGCCAGGCGCTGGCCTAGCAGCGGGGGTCTCTCTGGATCCAGATGGTGGGGTTGTGCGAACGGGGAGGATCTCCCAGTCATGAAGGCGGTGTTCAACTATGAAGCTGTGTGGTTGCCCCGGGGTCACCCTGCCAGCACCACCCCCGCCCCGACAGCCGGGCTGCCCCGTCCCAGGCTGCCCCCTCGCGAGCACAGTGCTCACCCTGAAGCACCCCCAGGTTTCCACTGGGCACCCAGCAGCAGAGGAGGGGCACACGTTCCCAGGCCCTGTGCTCGGCCTCCCTCTCGCCTGTGTGGCAGGAGGCAGGAGTCGGTGGCATCGTGGGGACACCTGAGGAGTGGGCGCAGAGGGCCTGCTCTTGTACCTTCTCTCCTCTCCCAGCCCTCCCCCCTCGACCCTGATCTCACTGGTTCCTCTGTCCCCCTCCCTGTCTCTCCCTGTTACAGGCTAATGACCAACTACATGACCTTTGTTGTTGGGGAGGTTCTGCTGCTGATCCTGACGGTCTGCTCACTGGCTGCCATCTTTCCCCGGGTAAGAGCCACTTGGGCTCAGGAGCCCTCCCGGAGGCGGAAGGGGTCCGGACGGAGTTTTGCGTCACCCGACTCCTTACGAATAGACTGTTGTGTTGGGACAGCGCAGGCGTGTGCCCATCCATTCATTCCATGTCACTCACTCGCATCTGCTGAGCTAACAAGGCGCCTACGCCGGAGCCCAGACCAACGGGAAACTGTAGGACAGCAGTGGAGGCCCTGCTGGAAGCGGGTTGGCCCTGGATTGTGAAGGACCAGGAGAGCCAAAGGGACTGAGGTTTCCTCCTGTAAGAACTGGGGTGCCACGCAGAGTTTTTGATCAGAATGACAAGAGAAAAGCAGTGTCTGAGGGGAATGGGTCCAGCAGGTGGCTTGCCGGGTAACTTGGAGGATTTCGGGTGAACTGACCCAGGAAAGGCGGGGGCAGCCAGGCAAAGATGGCTGCCCCGAGACTCCTTCCCCACCACGGCCTCGCTGCTGGGACTTACACGGAGCGGGCTGCCGCCGGCTGGTGCTGCCCACAGCCTCCTGGGCTGGTCACAGCGACTGCTCCAGATAGGGCTCCTGGGTGGCCCTGCTGTGTCACAAACCCCTCCAGAGGGACTGACAAAGAGCACCAGGGTCCTGCTCTACGTCTCAGCTCTGCCAGGTTTTGGTTGACTCGCAGGCAAAGGTCTACATTTTAGGTTCCTGGGAGGTAGGGGAGCAACCAGAGTCATTAGTAGAGACCTTTTATAGGAGAAAAAACCATCAAAAGTTTATGAAATTCCATTCCTGAATGGAATGGAATCCCATTCCTTCTAGGCCTTTCCTAAGAAGCTCGTTGCCTTCTCGACCTGGATCGACCGGACCCGCTGGGCCAGGAACACCTGGGCCATGTTAGCCATCTTCATTCTGGTCATGGCAAACGTCGTGGACATGGTGAGCTCCTGCTGTGCCTGGTGAAGGGACCTCCCCCACCCCCCTGTCCAGTGGAGAAAGGCTGGTGGTCAACCAGTCCTCCCCCACTAGACACAGGTTTAGAGTGGCACTCAGTTTCCTAAACACATCACCTTGGCCAAGTGGAGGGGATCTTCTACCCCAGAAACCTGAGACTGACCTGTTTCCCCCAGCTCCTAGCTCTCTCAGAGTCCAAGGGCTCAACCCTAGGCCCCAGGCCCCGTGGCAGACGCTGACTCATTGAATCTTTCTAACATTCCCAAGACATTGGTATCATTATCTACAGCTGCAAAGCTCAGGTTAATTCACTTAAGGTCACAGTCAGTAAGTGACAGAATCAAGGATCAAGCAGTTCTAGATCCCAGTCCTGTGAGGAAACGCTCTCACTGCTCAGGGGGCACAGTGCTCGCCGCTGGCAGCCCAGCACTGTGGACTCAGAGCCACCAGGCAGCGACTGAGCCTTAGCAGCTTGGAGCTGCAGGGAATGTTCTTGTCAGTCCTCATGGTCCCCAACAATTTTGGCTGTACTGTATACGTGCTCTTAAAAAGTCCTACTTTTTTCAAATAAATGTTACATCATTTGCTTTATTTTCTCTAACAATTTAAGCCCCGGGGTTGGGGAGAACCTCACTGTGGAGACTTGTTCTGTAGCAGCATAGGTGAAAAGGCCCTTAGGCCAACTGCTCCAAAGTCCAGTTAGAATGCCACGTTCGGAGCTGCAGAACCCCACAAGCCTGGGTCACGCGGCGCCCGAGTGCAGGGAAGGAAGCCTGAGCCCCTGGCCTGCCTGAGCACCCCTGGAGCCTGACGCCGGGTCTGGGGACCACTGTTTAGCAGGGTCACGGACACTGTGCAGGACAGGATTTCGAGATCCCGTCGCCAGGGCAGGGTGAAAGACCAGGGCGGTAGGACAGCTTTTCACTGAGAACTTCCCCGGGGCTGGCCGAGTACCGGCGGGTGGAAGTTCCGGGAAGTAGGTTTGCTGCGGCAGATGGACGGACTTGCCATTGACTTACGTCTGCCGGGCAGCGGGCCCAGGCCCGGAAATAGAAGCATCTGAGCAGAGACTGGCTGCCAGGCGGCGAAACCGGGACCGAGGCCCCCTGGCTGGCCCCTCGGCCCCTCCTTAAGCAACAGTGAGAAGGGACAAGCGCGCATTGTACGGGAAACCTGAACGCTGGACCCCTCGCTCTGGCGGTCCCGCTTGCTGAGAGCGCTGCTGGGCGCAAGCCTAGCCTCGGGGGGCTTTCTGTAAAGGTGGCGACACTACAGATACTCGACGATTTTCATAAACATCCAGCAAGATACGGTTCAGTTCTTAGTGAGAACTACTAACTTGCATTGTTCCTTGGTAGCTATCCCGTCTGTCAGTGTTTCTGAGGGAGCTGTGGGACGTGGTGGCCACGACCCAGCCGCCTCTGACCGGTGTCTGCTGTCCCCTTGCGCTCCGTGTCCTCCTGCCCCCGGGTCCTGGCCTCCAGCTCAGCTGTCTCCAGTACTACACCGGGCCCAACAACAGCACTGCAGGGCTGGACGTGGAGGACGGCTGCGTGGAGAACCCCAAGTATTACAACTATGTCGCTGTGCTGTCCCTCATCGCCACCATCATGCTGGTGCAGGTCAGCCACATGGTGAAGCTCACACTCATGCTGCTCGTCACGGGGGCCGTGGCCGTCATCAACATCTACGCCTGGCGCCCCATCTTTGATGAATACGACCGCAAGCGCTTTCAGGAACACGAGTAAGATGAAGCCTGTCTGGGGATCTGTATCATCTCCTTCCTCCACCCCAAGTCCCCACTTCGAGGTCCCAGGCCTGGGGCTCATCGGAGGATGATACGGGAGTCGGGGTTCGCGACTAGTGGGCTGTGACCCTGGGGTAGATCCTTTCATTCTTGATGAGCAGACGATCCTGGCTCCCTCCGTGTTTGGCTGTTGGATGTCAGCCACTTGTCCCCAGGGAGGAACTAAGGGCGCTACATTCTGTCCCGCAGCTTTCCCGTGGTCGCCTTAGAGAAGATGCAGGGACTTTCCACCCCTGGGCTCAACAGCACTGGCAGGTAAGGGCAGCGGCTTTCCTCTTCTTGGTCGGGACTTAGTCGCCCTCTCTTCTAGAGACAAGAGAAGGCCATGATCTCACCCCTTCAGAGGCACACAGTGTGGGATTTTCATTAGAGGAGGGTTGGAGAGAGGCAGAAGGACACTGGTCTGGACACTCCAGGGCCAGAAGGACGCTGGTCTGGACACTCCGGGGCCAGAAGGACACTGGTCTGGACACTCCGGGGCCAGAGCGAAGCAGGGGAGCAGCAGCACTGTGCTTTAGCGGGCGGGACAGGGCTGGGTTGAGGTGAGGAGAGTGGGAGCCAGTGGGATGGACAGCAGAGGAGGAGGAAGGAAGACTGCACCCAGTCTAGAAGGTTCGAGGATGTAGCTTTGCTCCCTGCTGCACGGCTGTCTCTGGGGCCACAGGCAGGCCAGTTTTTTAGTCTATTTTACATCTTAAAGAGGATATTGGACTAGAAGCTCTCCAAGGTCCCTTCTAGCTCTTAACATTTTGATTCAGTGACTTGATTAGACCTTCAAATTAAAAAAAAAAAACAGATTATGTAAGAGAATTAGGGCAGAAGAACAGAATAGGCCCTTCCTAAAAGAAATCTAAATGGCTACTAATAAATGAAAGGCATTCACGTAATCACGGATGTGAACATTAGGACCACAACAAAAGACCACTACGCACCTATCAGCTGGGCAAGGACGGAGAAGTCTGGTACTATCAAGTACAACAGTGACGTACTCCTGATGGGAGTATAAACCGGTACAACCATTTTAGAAAACAATTTGGAGTTATTTAGTAAAGTTGCAAATAGTCCTACGACGCAGCATTCCCACCGAGCCCTACGAACATCACAGAAATCCGTGCGCACCTCACCACTCCAGGATGTGCGCACAATCGTCCAGCCCCGTCGTTCATCATAGCTGCACATACACAGGAATACACAAAGCAGATGAGAACCCAAACCACATCAACAGCAAATGGCTCCACAAGCTGTGATACATTCATACAACAGACTACTGTATAGTAATGCAAAGGGTAGCTCCATCCAGAAATGTGAAATTATTAAAAAAAGAATCATACCCTCGTATGTACCCTCGTCTCATCACTGCAACGCCAGGCTCTCCTTTCTCCAGAGACTTCCATGGTTGCACCTATGGTGTTTTCTTAATACCTGGGGAGCCCTGAGGTGGATTCTGGGAGGGGCCAGGGCTCGGCTGCCTGTTAGGAGCCCAGTGGTTGAAGAAAGATTGACGTGTGGGAGTCTGGACTTGCTGTGAAGGTGCCTAAGGAGCTGGGAGAAGTTTCTGGCCCAGGGTGACAGGAAGGGCCCAGTCCCATTGGAGGGAATCAAGCTCTTCTCTGGCCCACAGGCTGCCCCTGGTGCCCTCTAAGTACTCCATGACCGTGATGATCTTCATCATGATGCTGAGCTTCTACTACTTCTCGCGCCACGTGAGTGCCGGCACGCCCCCCCCCCCCCCCCCCCCCCCCCCCCCGCGCCCGCCCCCCCCCCCCCCCCCCCCCCTTGCACACAACCCGGTGGGGCCTCCTGAGAAGCTCAGGATCCAAGAACCCGAGCTCCTCGGGAATGCTGCTTCCCTTGCGCAGCCTGACATGTGGGCCTGCCTGAGCCTTCACCCCCTCCATTTTTCGGTTTCCTGCCTGTAATACAAGAGTCTTTGCCTCTTCCTCCTGACCGCCTCCGGGATGCTGAAGCAGAGCACAGAGACTGAAAGCTGAGAGAAAATCTGTTTCCTAGGTCAGGGCCCGTGGGTTTTCACCCACCCTGGCTCTGGGGGTCACTAAGACACCATGGAGCCAGAAGAGAAAGGGAAAGAAGCTGAAGTTTTGTTTGCTTAAAAGGAAGAAGAAAAAAAGCAAGCAGACCTGGGTGGGGGTGTGTGGAGTAGCTCCCCGAAAGCCCACGTGCCCCCCAGTGGTTTGCCAGGGGAAGTACAGCCTTCCCTAGCCACTTGTTGGCTGATGGGGCCCGCTGGAAGTCGGGGCTCCACCCCAAGGCTAGGAGGTCCCCACTGCTGCCACCAGCCTCCTAGACAGACCCATAGCTAGAATGAGGTCCCAGAGCTAGGCCCCCACATACCCAGAAGGCTCTTGGAGCTCTACACAACCACGGCGAGGCCGGGAACCCCACTGAGGTGTCGGTGCTTCTCTCTGTGTCATCTTTCCTTGGCCACTTGGCCGTCTTCCTGCGGGTGTTTCCCCCGTGGAACCCCTCCGAGTTCTGCTCTTCACCTTTCCATCAAATGGCCAGCTGAAGCACACACCTTGCCCGCGTCTGTCCACAGGTGGAAAAACTGGCAAGGACACTGTTCTTGTGGAAGATTGAGGTCCACGACCAGAAAGAACGTGTCTACGAGATGCGGCGCTGGAATGAGGCCTTGGTCACCAACATGCTGCCTGAGCACGTGGCCCGCCATTTCCTGGGGTCCAAGAAGAGAGATGAGGTGAGGGGTGGCCTCACACGGTCGCAGGCAGCCAGGACGCTGTGTGTCTCCACCTGGCTGTCGGCGGCGGACGCGAGGCCGGCAGTGCACAGGCTTCTGGGACGTTTTCCGCGGCCACATGTCCCTGGAAGGCCCCACCCTCTGCCAGGGGTCATCTCCTCACACGAGGGTTCTGATGCCTCATTTCCCGACTCCATCCACCCTCCTCCTCACAGCCAGGGCTCTTACAGGGCCCAGGGAAATTCATTCGAAGTCGCGATGGGCCACATCCTTACAAGCTGCAGTCCATCCAGAAAGCGGAGTCCACCGTCCTGGGGGTGGGAGGGATTCATTCCTGGGCACCGACCCCACCAGGCCCTGCCTCCTTAGGAGCTGTACAGCCAGTCCTACGACGAGATCGGAGTCATGTTCGCCTCCCTGCCCAACTTCGCCGACTTCTACACGGAGGAGAGCATCAACAACGGCGGCATCGAGTGTCTGCGCTTCCTCAACGAGATCATCTCAGACTTTGATTCCGTGAGTGCCCCTCCTGCCCCTCCCTCGCCCTGTGCCAGCCCGTTCCGGGTTCTAGCGCAGGCCGGGCCGCAGCAGTCGGAGAAGCTGCAGCTACGCCAGCGGCTCGATCTTCCCGTGTGCGCCTCTCCCGGGAGCGCAGGAGCTTCTGCGGCCTGGCGGGTCTGCGTGGGGCAGGCAGGAGCGGCGGGGGGGGGGGTTACCTACACGATCACAGCGGAAGCACTGGCCCAAATAAGATTCTGAGGCACCCTCTGCTCCAGACCTGATTGAGATTCCGTAACTGTCTACTGGGTGACTTGTGTTGCCGAGGAAATTACTTTTCCAGGTAGGTTCAAGCACCCTAGGGGCCTGGCAGTTTTGTCGCATGTTAAGGTGACAGAAATGGAGTCTCCGTCGGCAAGTCTGACTAACATCATGTGACCGATAAGTGGCAGAAGAGCTTTGGTGGAGTCCTGTGGGGCTGCTGTACACAGGCATATCTGTCACTTAGTTGACTCGTTTATCTCCTCGGACTCTGGTGACCTTTCTCTCCTCTTTACTACTGGCCTCAGCTGCTGGACAACCCCAAATTCCGGGTCATCACCAAGATCAAAACCATCGGCAGCACCTACATGGCAGCTTCAGGAGTCACCCCAGATGTCAACACCAACGGCTTTGCCAGCTCCAACAAGGTAGCTAAGCGCCCCCCCATGGCTGGAGGGGATGGGGCGCTGTCTCCTGAGGCAGGAGCGCGGCAGTCCACGGCTCGCATGCGAAGCAAGGAGTCACCAGGGTAGCTGACGTGAGCGAGCACTGCTGGCTCAGTGGGTCACACACACACCAGCACGTAAGGCAAACTTAAAATTAGGTTTATTGGCACAGTTTTTTTTTTTTTTTAAGTTTTTTTTTATTTGTCAGAGAGGGAGAGAGAGAGCAAGTGCACAACCAGGCAGAGAGGCAGGCAGAGGTGGAGAAAGAAGCAGGCTCCCTGCCGAGCAAGGAGCCCAATGGCGGCACTCGATCCCAGGACCCTGGGGTCCCTTTACCAGCCCAGTTTAACGGGCAGAGAAAGAGTAGGCTACACAGCCCCCCTCCACCCCTGCAACTGGTGCCCAGCTTAGGCCAGGCAGAACTGCTCTAACCGTGGCCATGCTCCCTTTACGCTCTAAACTTTCTTTCTTTCTTTCTTTTTTTTTTTTTTTTTAAAGATTTTATGTATTTATTTTGACAGAGAGAAATCACAAGTAGATGGAGAGGCAGGCAGAGAGAGAGAGAGAGAGAGAGAGAGAGAGATGCGGGACTTGATCCCAGGACCCCGAGATCATGACCTGAGCCGAAGGCAGCGGCTTAACCCACTGAGCCACCCAGGCGCCCATATGCTCTAAACTTTCTAAAGAGCTGGGGAGTAAGCAACCATCCACGCAATTACGTGACAATGAAAACATCCAGGTTGGGGGAGCAGTTCTGATAGAAAAGGGGTCTTTAGAGCTCACTGGCCTGCATCAGCCTGTTCTTTTGTCTTGTCGGACTTGCAGAGCTAGCTGTTTACGAGAGGAAATGAGCTGTGGGGGCCCAGGGCCCAAGAGCTGTTCTTAAACTGTTATCATCCTATTTTGTTTTTCAACTGTCCTATACAAGTACTACTACCATCTCCATTTTATGGATGAGGCTAAAGAAACCCAAGATGGGTCATGACCTTCAAGGGCTTAGAATCTAGTTAAGAAATCAAAATGAGGACTACCCCAGACATGAGCCCAGGCAAGGCGATGAGGTAGGACTCCTGATCGGCCACATAGCAGATGGGAAGCAACGTAGCTGGCCAGGATTGGCCCCACCCCACCTGGGGACCCTCGGGACCCTAAGGGATCCAGGGGAACTGTCAGTGACGAGCCAAGGTAGAGGTCACGGCCTCATTTGTGGGAGGTGTAGGAATTCGCCTCCAGAATGCCGCGAAGGGAGGAAGGTGTCCATTCCGGCTCCTCATGCTCTCGCCACTGCTCCCCCGCCCAGGAGGAGAAGTCAGACAAGGAGCGCTGGCAGCACCTGGCTGACCTGGCAGACTTCGCTCTGGCCATGAAGGACACACTCACAAACATCAACAACCAGTCCTTCAACAACTTCATGCTGCGCATCGGTAAGGGTTCTCGGGCCTGTGCGCTCCTTGCCATGCTCCGAGGCAAGGGCTTCAGCACATCCTGGGCAGGAAGGGCCAGAGACTTAGCCTTGGAGGCGTTTAGGTTGGGGAGGGTCGCACTTGCACAGCTCTGGGACCTTAGGGATCTCAGATGATCAGACGGCACATCTGGCAACATGGCCATACCTCACGGTGATGAGCCTGCCTTCGGAGCGTGGCTGCGGTCAGGCTGCCTACTCTGGCCCCCCAGGGCAATCCTGCATGCCTGTGGAGAGCTCTGCTGCCTCAGTCCAGCGTCTTAAGAGTTCATGTCCCCTGCTGTCCCCTCTGTGAAGAGGTGGGGGTGGGATTCTCACTCCTGGCTGAGCTCACAGGACCCCTGCAGTGACAGATACGCGTTGAAACTGGCAGCTTCTGTGCTGCATGAGTTAGCATGGTGGTCAGGACAGGACAGGACAGACGGGAGACATATCTGCCCTCTGGCGGCTTAGAGACGAGCTTCCTGAGGACTCTGTTCACAGGCTTGGGAGCCTTGTGGCTGGGATCAGGTGGTGAATTCTCCGGGAGAGGAGCTGGTGGCTTCTGAGATGGGATAGCGAGTGGGATAAATCATGGCTCGCGGCTGCGCTCAGTTTTCTATCCCTCCACCAGGCATGAACAAAGGAGGGGTCCTGGCTGGGGTCATTGGAGCCCGGAAACCACACTATGACATCTGGGGCAATACGGTCAATGTGGCCAGCAGGATGGAGTCCACGGGGGTCATGGGCAACATTCAGGTGAGGCCTGCAGCGGAGCAGAGCGTGTGCGCAGACGCAGGAGCCGGGAACAACATCGGACTAGCGTGTGTTGCCATGTGCTCCTGCCTGTCCGTTGGCCCGGGGTATCAAGGGGGTAGCTCTGGAAGGTCACAGGCAAGGGTGGGAAATACTTCACTCCCCTTTGCAAAATTTAGGCTTAAGCTCTTGGTAACCCTATCCTTTTGGTATGAACTTTCTAATCTCTTGCACCACCACCAACTTCCCCCTGAAGCCACCCCGAATCATGCCAGCTGGGTCTGGCAGAGAGTGCCGACAAAAGAACAGGGAGCGATGCTGCCAGAGACAACCTAGGGCTGTCCTTTGGGTCAGCGAGCGCTATTGCTGTGAGAGAGGCCCCAGGCAAACTACCCTGGCCCCCTCATGCGCAGAATAAGGGGCCTGGCCGAAGACATCTGGAAAAGAGCACTACAGGCAGACTCATCGGGACCCGCAGGCCCCATGTGGATACCTCTGGGCAGCCCCGGTCTGAGCTCACACAATGTTCTCCCTCTACAGGTGGTGGAAGAAACACAAGCCATCCTTCGAGAGTACGGCTTCCGCTTTGTGAGGCGAGGGCCCATCTTTGTGAAGGGGAAGGGGGAGCTGCTAACTTTTTTCCTGAAGGGGCGTGATAAGCCAGCTGCCTTCCCTAACGGCTCCTCGGTCACCCTGCCCCACCAGGTGGTGGATAACTCCTGAACCGCCTCCAGTTTCACCACAGTCCAGATGGGAAGGAAGAATCTATTTTTTGGAATCAGAGAAAGGCCTTGGGAAAGGACACATGACCAAGTCCCGACATTCCCAAACTGTTGAAGTGCACACTCACATAGACTTTAGGTTTAAAAATCTCCTCAAGCCTTCATTTGTTCATGGATACGTGAGCTCTGAGGGTGGCCATACTCTTCCTCAGTGTGCCTGTAGCTTCCTCAGAGAGTAGGGGTCTTAGGCTTAGTACTGGAACAGAATCTTCCAGAGCCCTGGGTCTGACCAGCCCTCCTTCCCCCAGAGAGGCCATGGCCACTGTGAGCAGGAAACGTGTCCGAGGTGGAACAAAGCTGCCTTTGCTTCTGGGCTCGGAGCACAGACGGGAAAGCTGTGCTTCAGACGAGGACGTGGTGGGACAGGATGGCCGAGCAGGCAAGTGTTCTGCTCCCCAGTGCTCACCTGGAAGCAGTCTTTCAAGTTGGAGACCTGCTCGTCTCAATCTGGTCCGGGTTAGGTGAACTGGCCCTCATGCTATGTTCCTGATAATCTTGAAAGGTTCTTCCGGAACCCCTGCCACCTTAGTCATGACAGCAGAAAGTGCAATATTTCCTTTTACCTGGTGGGAGGGAGGGAAAGGGAATTTATTTCTGAGAGAAAAATATATAAACAGATCTTCTACATTTATATTTTTAACTTTCTGTTTAAAAAAAAAACCACTTTCCGATATTGCCTTGCCTCTTGAGCTCTTGCTACAGTCAGTCGCCTTTGCTACTGCTTTAAAAAAGAGAATTTACAGGTATTGATAAAGAACAAGACTGTTTTATTAAAAGCTTTATTCAACTTGAATGTGATCATTGTGAAAATTCTGTGTAGTACTTTGCTGACTCACACCGCGCATCCTTACCAGGTGCCTGGAAGGCAAGAGCCTGAACTAAGACGGCTGATCCTGCTCAAGCCCCTTTCTTCCACATGGTGGTCCCAGCCGACTCGACCCGCCCCACGGGCGCCCACACGCGCAGGGTTGCTTCCTGGTCACCTGGTCTAGGAAGTGACCGTGTTAGGGCAGGATGCGGCTGTGGGCCCAGGGCAGGACGGGGAGTAAGGACACCTACTTGTGCCTGGGCAACGTGCGGACAGGCTCTCAACAGCTGGACCCTGCCAGACGCAGGCTTTCACATCCGGGCACCGTCCCTCTACATATTCCCATAAGGAACAAAACATGTCAGCAAGGCTGAGGCCGGGGTTATAACGTAAGGAGAAATGATCCTTGTAACTGAGATCAGGAGACGGGGGGAGGCAACTGTGCAGCTGTGGCCAAGAGCCTGCAGGAGAGCGAGGAGGGGAGGGTCTGCGGCCCCTGACAAGCACGGAGTAAGAGCAGACTTCGGATCACGCTGTTTATAGCTGACTTAATACACTCAACTCTCTACTAACATGTTTAGAAACAAAGTATTAGCTACATACAGCCCTGATTATCCATGGTACTTAACACGTATTCTTTATAAAACAGTAGCCTAGAACACAGGGCTTCAAACTAAAGATCACTCTTTTCTTAGCCATGTGATTCCTGTCATATCAGGAACCTGGAGTGTTCGCTCTAAGAACTTTCTTTTCAAAAGTCTCAAGAAAATGAAACAGAATTACTTAAAGCTCTCAAAAAAGCTAGGAATACTCTCTAGTTAAAAGGTACTTACTCCCTCTTTGACAACACGCCTTCAACTGCCCCATCACATCCTCTGGTTTTCAGCTAAAACACGATCAGATCGACACCAAAACTGTCCGAACCGCCCCGACCACCCTGATGGGCTGCGCGATTGCTCTCACTGCAAGGATGGTCCCCAGGCAGGGGGTCTGAACCTTTCAACAGTTTTCAGTTCACAGGACCTAGCCTGGGGACTGTGCACAGTATTATTTTACTCACTTTTTGACATGTTCCCAATGAAAATATTCTAGGAGACCAGGCTCATATCCAACTTTTCTCCTTTTCTTGCAAATGAAGTAAACACTTGATGTAGGGGCTTCGAAAAAAACAGATTTTCATGGGATGCTCGCTGTTCTTCCCACGAGGGGGATAATGCGTCCGTTCCTAGAACAGATTATATCGACCTCATTTAGTGCGACTAAATGAGGAAAGAACCCAGATCGCTGATGTTCTGGACCCATGTAACCCTTTTTTTTCGGTCTGGAACTGAAACTGCCCTTTATTGGACCAATGACATTTTAAGCCCCAAACAGACTCTGCCCAGAAGTCTAAAACCTATAGTGTAAAATGTGTGGCAGCTTTGAAACTTTCCAACTTCCTAAAAATACTTGATCCTTTTTTACATTATGTCCCATGTCACATTACTCTGGTTCATTTAACCAAAACAGTTACACAATCTCTCTCAGCCAGTGCTCCAGAATTCCCATACACCGAAGGGTCTCTAGAGAGCTAAGTGTATACTTATTTGTCTAATTGGCTGCCTAGTGAAACGAGTCTACTGGCGCGCTCGGCGAGTGACCCCATGACTCGGCCTCATTAGCTGTCTCTCGAGAGGGGTCTCCAATGACGACGCACATGAACTGAAGGAACACTGGCCGAGTCCGACGGGGCAGAGGAGGTGGGAACTAGGGTAATTATGTTTACATAATTACAAAGAGGAGAGGAAAAATGGTAGAAAAAAGGAAAATAGTCTTTGTATTGTACTGAGTAAATGTCTAGAGTAACAGAAGACTGGGGCTCCGGGAGAGAGTCCACCATTTTACCCCGTTTCATTCCACCTGAACCCCACAGAGCACGTCATCATTTCTTTGCCAAGGCGTCCTTCCTCTCACCTTGGTACGTAACGGTGACGTCAGTTGGCAGGGTTGTCGTGAGGTCCTTATACCGCAGTCTGGCACAAAATGGGACCGACTGACCCTGCGGCTCCACTTTGTAAGTGAAGGAGAGCAAGTTGCACAGCGAGTTTCTCCGCAAGGGCCCGGCCAGGAAGGCTGCAAAGTCACTCTGAGGAGGGTGGGGGTCAAAACAGACACAATACGGGATGGTGACAGTTCCAAAGGCAGTGGGTGGCTGTGACACTTCAAACATGTCTACAAAAATACGGCCCGTGAATCAAATTTCAGAGAAATAAAGGGCAGAAAGAAGCCTGTGAAAAGGACTAATGATAAAGACTTATAAGATAACCAAGAGTTGGCAGCATCCTAGAAAGGGCGGCAGGAAGCACTGAATAAACGCCCAGGGCACGAGGGAGATACACGGCCTTTGTGCGGCCGGCGGAGAGGCTCTGTGTCCGCCTTCTCGTATCCGTCTACCCGAAACCCGAGAGCGTCGGAGGCACTCGGAATGCAGGCAAGCCGGGGCGGGGAGAACAGGACACGAAGCTGACAAAATTCCCATATTCCTTATCTGCATTCATTTTCCATCTATGTAAAGAAATTTGTTTTAGCCCAACCCTAGTTCCATTACATCCCCCAAAAAGGCCAGAGTTTAGACAAAGATGGACAGTACCCCCTATGTATTATCCCGCTCCGCATCTATACCCAAGCTTCGGCAAGGCACCCGGCACAAGGCAGATTCGATAAACCCCTGCTGAAGTGAAAGCACAGAAACTACACGGACATACGCTGGAGATACTGTGGGTTGATTTCCCAACCACCGCAATAACCTGGAATTTTTTGGTTTCCTAGGACAATTATGTTTATACTACACTGTAGTCTATTAAGTATGTAATAACATTATGTCAAAAAAACTAGTGTATACATTTTAGTTAAAAAATACTTTAATTAAAAAATACTTTATTGCTAAAAAAAGGCTAACCCTCATTTGAACTTTTAATGAGTTGTAATCAATGATCAGATCGCCATAACAAATAATGAAAAATTTGGTAATGCTGTGAGAATTAGCAAAATGTGACAGAGACACAAAGTGAGAAAATACTGTTGGACAAATGGCACCAATAGGCTTAACACACGCAGTTGCCACAAACCTTCGATCTGTAGAAAAATGCAATTATCTGCAAAGCACAATGAAGAGAAATACCAGAAAACGAGCTGTGACTGTACTACTCTGTGATGGGAAGACAGGGTCAAGTATTCAAGCCTGAGGACCACCATCAGGGAGTATAAATAATCCCTTAACCAGTATCCATGCTTCAACAGCATCCACCATTTCAAGAGGGGAAGAAGGTGGAAAACAGCTTGTATATAAATAAGAAACATGCACCATAAGGATAATGGTCAAATTTCAGGCTCAGAATTAAAAAGCATTTTAGAATACGAAAGAAAACTTGTTCGCCTTCCCCCCTTTCTTTCCCCTTTTTAAGCCTATTCTGAGCTCATAAAATATAAGATCCCAGACAGGGGCACCTGGGTGGCTCAGTGAGTAAAGTGTCTGCCTTCAGCTCAGGTCATGATCCCAGCATCCTGGGATCAAGCCCCACATCCAGCTTCCTGCTCAGTGGACAGTCTGCTTCTCTCTCTCCCTCTGCCAGTGCCCCTGCTTATACTTTCTTTCTTTCCCCGTCAAATAGATAAAATCTTTAAAAAAAGACAAATAAACAGGGGCACCTGGGTGGCTCAGTGAGTTAAGCCTCTGCCTTCAGCTTAGGTCATGATCCCAGGGTCCTGGGATCGAGTCCCCCATCGGGCTCTCTTCAGCGGGGAGCCTGCTTCCCCCCCTCTCTCTGCCTGCCTCTCTGCCTACTTGTGATCTCTGTCAAATAAATCAATCTTTAAAAAAATAAATAAATAAATAAATAAAAACCCCAAAACCCCAGACAAATACCTGAAGTCGATCTGCCTGGTACTTCCTCCCAGCGTAAGCATTTAGGTATTCACAAAGACAGAACAGGAAGTGCTGAATATTAGTCTGTAAGTATTTTGCAGAGATCTCCTCGAGGGGAATGAAGACCGGAATGGAATGGTGATGTATCCGAAGTGGCTTCTGTATGACAAGGTCGACGAAATAGGAATCCAGCAGATTTCCCTCAAAAGCAGTGCTGATGCAGACACAGAACCCTCGGCTGGTCAGCTTCCCACTGAGCCCTGCAGAAAACAAGAGAAGCCTCTCAACAGACAGCAGCACAGGGAGTGTCTTCTTCAGCTGCGCACCCCTTCGCTTCAGCACTGCCGTGTACATACAGTATGAGCTCAAACTGTATTGAAGGAACATCATAGACACTTTCTGTTCACTCTGGCTCATTTTAAGTTTGAGCTGCTAAAACCAGAGAAAATGGTGGAAAAGATCAAACATCTTAATATCAAATTATGGAAGAAGAGATTTCGAAATTTTCATTTTACCTCTTCTTTTTCTCTGAGTGTCAATTAATGTACAATAGTCCAGTTCCTTCCACAATCCTCTATGCCACAGATAATGGGCAAGATAAATCCCCATTTTAATGGGGAAACAGAGACTTAATGGGTTCGAACTATTTGACCAGTGGCATTAAGGCAGCCAGTAGCAAAGGCAGTTCTAGTACCAGTTCTGATACACACTGAATAGCTAAAATGAATCCTCTAAGCTGGCCACGAACCAATCTTCTGCAAAAAGAGGCCAATTTTCTAGGTCAAGATGCCTACAGAGAGTATGCCAGCTTTGTATGTTATGTTGAGGAAGGCAAGCTCATGAAATAAGTCCAGGATCAATAATGTATCTAGCAAACCAACTCACTAAAAACAAGAGATTCGGACTGAAGCAGGTCAGAAAATAAATTATACCTGTGAAACGATACGCCCGCAGGATGGCTTTCACATTTTCTCGTCTTCTTTCCGCAACTTCTTGCTCACTGATTTCCAGGGTTTGGTCAGGTTCTACATTGGCAGCAGATGCTTTAATCTGCAAAATATGTAGTAAATCAAACTGGGTAGGGGCATAGCACAGAGTTCTTACCCTGACACAAGTAGAAAGAAAGCTAAATGCGGAGTTTGTTTTTTGTTTTTAAAGACTTAATTTATTTATTTGACAGACAGAGATCACAGGTAGGCAGAGAGGCGGCCAGAGAGAGAGGAAGGGAAGCAGGCTCCCTGCTGAGCAGAGAGCCCGATGCGGGGCTCGATCCCAGGACCCTGGGATCATGACCCGAGCCGAAGGCAGAGGCTTTAACCCACTTAGCTACCCAGGCACCCCAAATGCAGAGTTTTTAAAATTATTATGTAATATCTCAAGAAATGCTACAGTGACCAGGTAATGCTATGAATTCACAACAGAGGAAGAACCTTGTGGGTTACAGAAGTAGAAACTGTGCTTGCCTGAAGAACAAATTAAGGCTTTGGTGGGACTGGAGAGTATTGTGAGAGGAATAAGACAAGGATGTGAGGGAAGTCTAGGATGAGTATAGGGTGAGCAAAGCAATGAAAACATGACATACCACAACTTGAGGGATATAGTTAAAGCCATGTGCTATGGACTGAATGTGAGTATCCCTCAGAATTCATTCGTTGCTGGTGATTAGGTCACAGTGTTAGAGCCCTCACGAATGGGATTAGTGCCCTTGTAACTAGTGTCCAGAGGGCTAGCTTGCCGCTTCTACCATGTGAGGCTACATGAGAACAGTACCATCAATTGGGAAACAGGTCCTCACTAGATGGACATTGAATCTGCCGGGTCCACAGTCTTGGACTTCCCAGCCTCTAGAACTGTGAGACCTAAGTGTTGCTGTAAGCCACCCAAATCACGGTATTTTTGTTACAAGAGCCCATATTGACTAAGACACTGTTTAGTGGGAAATTTATAACCTCACATACAAAAAGGGGAAAAGAAAGACTTAAAAAAAAATTAAGTATTCATCTCAGGAAGCTAAAAAGCAACTTAAATCCAACAAGAATGATAGAATGATGAGACGATATCAATGAAAATACAAACACAAATGCAATACACATGTACCAACAGAGAAAATTAATAACACCAAAATTAATAAAACTAATACAAAATTGATAAAACTTAAGAGCGATCCAGAAGAGAAAAAGAGTAGAACAGTGAACACAAATTACCAATAATAAAAACAAAAATTACCAGAATAAAAAATGAGACCATATTACTGACTAATCCTACTCACAAGCTGGTAAGTTGTTTGAGAAGGTTCAAACAACTTTATAAAAGTGAGTTTAGATGAAATGGACAAATTCCCTGAGAAATGCGACTTATCAAAGATGACCCAAGAGGAAATAGGAAATATAAAACCTTTATATTAATCAAAGAAATTGAAACAGATGATTTTATTATTTGACAGAAAGATGGAGAGGGCAAGAGCAGGCACAAGCAAGGGGAACAGCAGGCAGAGGGAGAGAAGCAGGTTCCCCTCTCAGGAGAGAGCCCAATGTGGGGCTCGATCCCAGGATCCTGGGATCATGACCTGAGCTGAAGGCAGATGCTTAACTGGCTGAGCCACCCAGGATTCCCCAAATTAGAAATTTAAAACCTTCCCACAGGGGAGGCCTGAGGGGCTTTCCTAGGTAATTCTTTATAAAAATTTAAGGAAAAAACCACACTATTTTATATAAACTCTACGATCAAATTGAGGAAAAAAAGGGAAAACATCTCAAAATTTGCATTCTGAGACCAGGTTAAATGTGCTGCCAACACCTGACAAGGACATTAAAAAAAAAAATCATAAGACAATCTCATGAATTGAGATGTAAAAGTCCAATTAGCAAATATCAGCAAATAAAATTCAGCATTATATAGAAAGGATAACACATCAAGCCAAATTAGGTTTATTCCAAAAAAGTAAGCCATTATCAAACACCAACCAATATGTAGCACCACATTAATAAAAGAAGAAAAACATGACAACTTTAATATATGCAGTAAAAACATTTTAAAAACCTCAATACCTGATCACAATTAAAACTCTAGCAAACTAGCCATACAAGAGGATTTCCTTAATCTGATCAGAGTATACAAAATTTAGAGGGAACATGTTAACCCTAAGACTATTTCTACTCAACAATATAGTGAAGATCTCAGCTAACAGAATAAGGCAAGAAAAACAAGTTACAAGGATTGGCAAGCAGTAAAACTGTGATCGTTTGCATATGACATGATTCCAAATGTAGAAATCCCCAAAGAATAGAGAGAGAAATAGAATGTAGATTTAGCAAAGTTGTGAAATATAAAGTCAGTATACAAAAATCAAATATATTTCTACACAATTTGAAAATCAAATTTCTAAAAAACAATCCATATATCAGAGGTCATCAAAATGTGGCTTGTGGGTCAGACCTAATTGGACACTTATTTTTGTAGATAAGGTTTCACACCCATTAAATTACACACTGTTTGCGCCACTTCACAATACAACAGCAGAGCTAAGTAGCTGCCCTAGAGACCGTCTGGTTCACAAAGCTTCATATACTGACGATCTGGCCTCACACAGGAAAAGTCTGCTGACCCCTGCCTTATATGGTAACAACAGGAAAAATCAAATACCCAAAGATAAATATAATGACTGATTTAAGACCTCTACACATAAAACTACACACATTGCTGAGAGATTGAAGAACTAAATAAATGGAGAGAAAGATCATATACACTGGCTGGAAGATGCAATACTGAAAATATTTCAGTTCTCTCCAAACTGGTGTACAGATTCAATGCAATCCCAAATCAAATGTATAGGTTTGTTTTTGGAAACTGATGGCTGATTCCTGAATTTATGAAAAATTCAAGGGGCCAAGAATAGCCCAAGATAATTCTGAAAAAGAGGACATATATGACAGATGTATATCATATAGGACATATATACAGTAAATGAACCTCTGGTACTAGCACAAACAGACCAATGGAACAGAAGTCAGAAACAGGCCCGCGAGGGACCAAAGATCCATTACAATACAATGGGGAAAGAGTGGACTTCAGAAAGTGATACTGGATGCAGTGGATATTCATATGGAAAACTAAAAAAATATGCCTTCTATTGCATACCATACACAAAAATCAATTCCAGATGAACTGTAATTCTGAAAGTACAAAGTATAATAGAGCGTTTAGAAAATACCACAGAATAGCTTCATCATCTTAAGTTAGGCAAAGATTTATTAAAAGAAAACAAAAGCAGTAAGTCAAAAGTTAGATTCCTAAATCAAACTTCACTGAAATGAAGACTTTCTTTTCATCACAAGACACCATTAGGGAGTGAAAAGGTAAGCCACAGGCCAAGAGAAAATTCGTAATAAATATCCCAAACAAAGAATTCATATTAAAAATAAGTAAAGATTCTACAATGCAGTAAGAGATAGACAATGCAATAAAATTTCTGTGCAAGCCTTGAAAAGCACATTTCACAACAGAAGACTTTCAAATTTCCAATACAAGCCCTTAACAGCATTAGTTATGAGGCGAACGAGATTCTAGGACACTCCCACCAGAGAGACGGATTTTTTAAACTGACAATATCAAGTTCTGGTAAAGATGCACAACAATGGAAATCTCATACCCTGCTGCTGGGAATGTAAAATTGGTATAATCACTTCAGAAACTGTTCTGCAGTATTTACTAAAGACAGTATACATACCCTGTGACCCAGCAACTCTACAAGGTATATACCCAATAGAAAAGTATATATTTCCATCAAAAGACAGAAACAAGAATGTTTCACAGCCCCAAAGTGAAACAACCCAAATAACCCAAATGTCACCAACAATACAATTTAGTAAATAAGTTGTGGACTAGTCATAAAATGAAATTACTATACAGCAACAAAAAAGAATGACCACTATATGCAGCAGTTTGGATCAGTCTCACAGAGCAGTCAGGGGAAAAAAAAAAAAAAGTCGGACAAGAAAGAGTTTACACTTTTTACATTTATATAAAGTCCAATGATGTGGTGTTTTATGAAGCATTTTCTTGCCTGTGCAGGAGTTATTAGAGCAGCAGAGGTACAGAAAGAGAAATAACTAGCAGACTACTGCAATAATCCTGGCACCCAAATCACCTAGTAAACATTTTACAACATGTGGATAATAATTGAAGGACAAAGACAATCTAAAGGAAAATCTGACAGGTCATGCTGACTCTGGGCTTGAGAGAAAACTGAAAAGAGGGAAGAACTGAAGTTCACTGTGTCGTTTCAAGTGTGGGTAAGGGAAAGATGGCGCTAATGACAAAAGTGCCAATGACTCAAGTCAGGCTGAGATTGAGGTAAGACCCGTGCGTCTGAATGCGGGCTAAGAAACAATTCAAAGAACCTGCCTGGCCTGTCAGTGGTGTCTGACAATTACTGGTTCATACTGATATTAGCTGACTCTACAGGGCTGATCACTTGAGAGGTCGAGGGCTGAAATCAATCCAGGAAGATCACAGGTGAAACCCAGTATACAAATCTGCTAATTCCCAGATCCTGCCTGCTCTTTACACTCTCGGAAAACCTGCTAACGTTACCCTTGCACTCACTCTGGCTTGACGCTGCTTTGCTTCAGCTCTCAGTTCATCTCGTAGACATCTCAGTTTATGAATCTTGGTCCTAAGAGCGCCTTCAACGGCCTGTGCTCTCTGCAGATCTTCTGAGTTTTTACGGGATCTATTCACTTGAATCTCTAGTCTTTCCAAGTGAGCTAAAACACCTGAGGAAAGAAAAAAGGCCATTTCACAAGAAGCCAGGGATCTCTAACTCTGGCAACAGGAAGCATTTCAGGGGGAACAAAGGGTGACTCTTTTCAGAATTTGGGTCAGCTAAAATGTTGGACATTAGCCACAATTTATAAAACCAGAGAAGGTGACAAGAGAAATCAATGACAAGCCACCTCATAGCTCAGCACTAATGTACAAGCAGTCCCTGACCAGGACACTGTCCAAAGAGAGCATTTTCTGAATATAACTCATCTCACTTACCCATGATAATAAGGACCACGGGAAAACGAGGTCACCAAATTCAGACTTTCTCAGAACCTTTTCTTAAAATGTAGAATGATTTTTTAAATTGTCTTTTATGCATGTTTTCCCAAAGCGCTAATGCATAACTCTTTGGATTTAGACATCCAGAGACTTAAATGAAGTACTTTAAAGCTCCGAAAAGTATTACTCACACAGGACTATAAAGACACACACGAGAGGGAACTGCCTACCAGTACCACTGGGTATCGGAAAGGAAAACAAGTTCGTGGTTGGACAGAAATTCAGAGGCAAATCTCAGTTCCCAAGAGCTTAAAGACCAACACAGGAGAGGTCACAGTTTCAAAATGCCAATCAAGTCCAACAACGAACCGCCTGCTGAACATTTCCTACCTCTAAAGAGTCTTGTGCTAGAGGCCTCACTTGCAAACCATGTAAAGACTGAAAGCATGAAGAGAATGAAGTCCTTCTCTAATCTCTACAACCACCACCGTAAGGCTATCCTTTGCCTTCCCTTTCCAGATGAAGAAATTAAGGCAGAGAAAGGTAAAATAACTTGCCTAAGGCCACAGTATTTCTCAGGGCAGAGCCCGGACTCAAACCTAGGCCTAACCAACACCAAAGTCACTGCCTGGCATCGACCCTTCCACAGGCATAATGCATAGATGACCCCAAAAAATCCTGGAAAGAGGCCTCGCTGGCTAGAACTGTAACTCTGAATATAAACACTGAGCACATGGTGAACTCTACCCTATCGGTTTAGAAAGGGCCTAAAAAAGAGCCTAGAAACGTTTTAAGTGATTTTCCTTGTGCCAGGAATGATCTTATGTCCCTTTCAGTCTCCTGTCTGTTCCTTTCACCCTAATGCTCCGAAACAGGCCAGGTCACGCCCGTCAGAGGAGGAAAGGGCTCCTTTAACCTAGGGGTCGTCTTGGCAGCCGTGGTGGGGAGGGGAGGCGACCCTGTGAAGGGGAGGGGACGCGACCCTGTGAATACCTCCTTTGGACTTGCCGTCATTCGCCCACTCCATCTCCTCAGATTTCCACAGGCGCCCCTGTGAAGCTGGGCAGGCAAGCGGTAACAGACACCCAGATTTCCTTGCTGGTAAAAGAAAAAAAGGCAAGAAAGTCACACCTATTCACGGCAGGACGCGCACAACTCAGGAACGCACCGTCGGCCTCCGGACACCTACCTGCTCCAGAACACGCCGTTTTAAGAAGCCGTTCACCCTTCCACCCTAGTCACGGTCCCGTCCGTCACCAGGTCTTACGTTTACTCTTACCTCCGCTCCTCTCGCTTAGGCAGGACGAGGACGAGCAGTTCCCGCCGTCCACGCCTTCAAAAAATCAAACCAGTCGGACCCAGGGTGCTTTGCGCCGCCGCCGTACAAAAACATGGCTGCCCTCAGGGCCCCTCCCTCATCCCGGCATGCACCGGGGAGCAGGGCCGGCCTTTCGGTGGGCCAGGAAGATGGCGTCCTCTGGCCCAGAGCCGCAGATCCTAGTCCAATACTTGGTGTTACGAAAGGATCTATCGCAGGCCCCATTCTCCTGGCCGGCGGGCGCACTGGTAGCGCAGGCCTGTCACGCAGCCACCGCGGCCTTGCACATTCACCGCGACCATCCCCACACGGCCGCATACCTCCAGGACCTGGGGCGCATGCGCAAGGTGGTCCTCGAGGTGAGGCATCCGGCGGAGGGGGAGGGGCATCGAGGCCGTCGAGAGCGGAAGTGGGTGTGGTGTTGAGGCTGAGGCTTAACTTCGTAGCGCGGGTGCGGCGATAGTTGGGAGGGGTCGTTTACGTCTAAGTGTTGGAAATGGTTCGGGGGCTTCAGCTGTTTCCCCGGGCGTCTTCCCAAGGCTGGAGCGGGTCTGTGTAAAGAGTGGACTTCGGTCCACTTATTAATGCTTCCCGCACCCCTCCGCCCTCACCCACGGATGTCTTAGGAGGTGCCAGTGAGGGTGGAGGCCGGTGGAAACGGGCCCTGCCCTTCTACCTGTGCACTGGGCCAGCCTTTTATTGCATCTCCCGAAGGTACTGTCACGCTCCCTCCCGGAAAAACCGATTCGGAAGGGACAAGGACACGGAGTTCCTATTGCAAGTAAAGTGAATCTGAAGCATTACCGGGATATGACGCCTAATTATTTGAAAGTTAATGTGTACTTAATGTAAGTTGAACCTAGCATCATAAATACCAGACACAGGGCGCCTGCCTGGGTGGCTCAGTGGGTTAAAGCTGCTGCCTTCCGCTCAGGTCATGATCTCAGGGTCGTGGGATCGAGCCCCCCATCGGGTTCTCAGCTCAGCAGGGAGCCTGCTTCCCCCGCCCTCCCCACCTGCCTCTCTGCGTACCTGTGATCTGTCTGTCAAATAAATAAAATCTTTAAAATACATACATACGTACGTACGTACGTACATACATACCAGACACCACCGGTGAAGACAGAGGTAAGGTTCTTTTTGCAGATAGCCAAACAGATCTTACCCTCACTTTTACCCTTTGTCAGTTCTGCTGCTGCTGGAAATGTATCACGGGAAGATAATCAGATGCGCCGAGGCGCACTGTATACTACAAGAATATAAATAGGAGCACTTTGTAATAGTAAAAAATGTGGAAATTACCAAATTTTCAAAACTAGTGATTGGTTCATTTTATGCCCATAAAATGTGCTATAATAAAGCTAGCGTATCGTGGTTTTGGAGCATATTTAGTTGGCATGGAAGAGTGCTCATTATGGGATGCTAACTGAACTGTATTCTATACAAAATGATCCAGATTTTGAAAAGAAAAACTAAGGAAGTACATCCGAATATTAAGCTAGTGGTAGGATTTTGGTTTGTTTCTAATGCTTCTCTATTCTTTTTAGTTTTCGATGTGAAGCACATCTTTTACTTTACATTGTAAAATTTATTTTAAACAAACTAGAACCCTGAGGTGCAGTAATACTTTATGGCTAGCTGGCACAAACCGATTTATCTGTCAAGAGAAAAACTTCTGTTGGGTAGTAAAATATCAGGCAGTAATTTCTATGGGGAAATGTCTTGAGAATCCGAGTAGACAGAAATGAAACAGATTTTTAAAAAAAGATATTATTCATAGGGGCACCTGGGTGGCTCAGTGGGTTAAAGCCTCTGCCTTCAGCTCAGGTCATGATCCCAGGGTCCTGGGATTGAGCCCCACATCAGGCTCTCTGCTTAGCAGGGAGCCTGCTTCTTCCTCTCTCTCTCTCTGCCTGCCTCTCTGCCTACTTGTGCTCTCTGTCAAATAAATAAACGAAAAAAATTTTTTTAAAAAGATATTATTCACTTATTTGTCAGAGAGAGAGCACAAGCAGGGGGAGCAGCAGGAAGAGATCGAAGCAGGCTCCTCGCTGAGCAGGGAGCCTGATGCAGGATTCAGTCTGAGGACCTGGGATCATGACCTGAGCTAAATGCAGACGTTTAACTGACTGACACCGTGGTGTCCCAGCCGATAGCTTTTTGTTTGTTTCTTTGCTTTAAGATTTTATTTATTTACTTGAGAGAGAGAGAGGGCATGAGAGGGGAGAGGTCAGAGGGAGAAGCAGACTCCCTGCTGAGCAGGGAGCCTGATGCTGGACTTGATCCGTGAGCTCCAGGATCATGACCTGAGCTAAAAGCAGTTGTTTAACCAACTGAGCTACCCAGGCACCCTAGCAGATAGCTTTTTATTCAGACTCCTTTTGTAGGAAGCAGCTCAAGAAATTATGTGGTTCAGACAACCCCCTCCCCCTCACTTTTAGGCAGATAATATATTATTCACCCCATTTCTCAGATGAGAGATCTGAAACCCACAGAGATTAGGTGACCTCCCCTAAGTCTGAAAGACGTCTGATGATTCCTAACTAATAGCCATACCCAAGAAAGGGACCAAGGAATCACCCCTGAGTAAATTAAAGTGCTGCTGCAGCCATAAAGACCAATAAAATACAAGACCATGCCAAGGCTAATTCCATTTCTTGGGTGCCTGCTATGTGCCAAGCACTAGTCTGAGCCTAATTTCTTTGAGTCATCACTACAAAGAAAGTCCCTGCTAAGTCACGTAACTCATCAAAGATCACACAATTACTGGGACACTTGGGTAGCTTGGCTGGTTAAGGGTCTGACTGTTGATCTCAGCTCAGGTCTTGATCTTGGGGTTGTGACTTCGGCCGAATTGGGCTCCATACTGGGTGTGGAGCCTGCTTAAAATATACACATGTACAGAACACAGTCAGTAAGGGGCAGAGCAAGAGTTTGGGCTTACTCTCACTGTCCTGTGCTAACGTCTGGTGCTGAAGGAGGGAGGGGAAGTCCATGAGTTCTTCAGCGTGGCTGTGCCCAGAGGACTCTAGGTAAAGAGTGACAATCTCAATTTCCTCTATTTCAATGACACATATCTCTAGTTACCTTACTGGCTTCTGCTTTTCTAGGCAAAAAAGAAGGGGGAAAAAATACCTTATTCTAAATAGCACACTAATTATCATTATTTTCTGAGAGCTAGCTCTAATACTTCCTGCTAATGGGAGCCAGCACAGTGATAAGGATGATGAGACACAGTGGGAGAGGATGTGAGAGATTTGCCTGTTGAGCCACCCAGCGGGCATCTGTCCCAGCAGAAGGAAAGCCCTTCAGGTTTGGTCAGGTGGGAAAGCGGGGGAGGACGGAGATGGAGGCGGTGTGTGTTAGAACTCCTTTCCTACAACTCATTTTTTTTTTTTTAAGATTTTACTTATTTATTTGACAGAGAGATCACAAGTAGGCAGAGAGGCAAGCAGAGAGAGAGGAAAGCAGACTCCCTGCGGGGCAGAGAGCCCGATGCGGGGCTCGATCCCAGGACTCTGGGATCATGACCTGAGCCGAAGGCAGAGGCTTTACCCCACTGAGCCACCCAGGCACCCCCTTTCCTACAACTCTTAAGGTCAAAGCTGGCTGAAGGATTAGGGATAGCTGGATGGACACCATCCATAAGAGAAGTAGAGCATAATTACAGTCAATGCATACAGTATCTCAGGAGGGAAGAGAAAAATCGTTTCCATTTTAGAAACAGATTATACCTCTCCCTCTCTGACCCCCCAAACCACTTATCTAAGGTCCTTCAGAGAGTGAACAGCAAATGGGGCAGTGAAGCTCTTGCTTCTGGAGACTCGCTCTCCAGCTCTTTCATTGAGAAAACCTATTTCTCCACTTTGAGTCAGGAGGAACCCCCCCCCAGCCCCCACACTTTTTTTTCATTGCCTCCCGACACTTCCTCAAAGGGCCATTCAGTCTGTGTTCTGTGCTCTGCTCCTTGTAGGCCGCCGATGAGCGCACCCTGAAGGACCTGGCTGAGACCCTACAACAGAAGAACGTTGACCACATGCTGTGGCTAGAACAGCCGGAGAATATCGCCACTTGCATTGCGCTCCGTCCCTACCCCAAGGAAGAAGTGAACCAGTATTTGAAGAAGTACCGATTGTTCAAATGACTAAGGTTAGCAGTTGCCTTGATGTATTTGAGCATCAGCTGGATCCAGAAACTTCTTGCCATCCATCCCTAAGCATCATGTACTCCTCTCAAAGGCAACTCACCCTTCCTTTAAGTTACGAATGTTTCTTGAGGGTCAAACCCATGTTCTTATTAAAGTTGTCATTAAGAAGTACTTCCTCCTATTCTTAATTATTAATTAGTTCCGATGGGCAACTGATTAATAGTAGGTGAGCCGCAGTATTGTCTATGCGGCGTTGCTCAAATGGAAGATCTGGTTAGACTCCTCTCCGGGGGTCAAGGAAACGAATACCCGTCCTTCCAGTCATCCGGTCACCCAAGTTTAAAACTTTGCCTTTGAATTCTTTATTTCTTATTCACATCCAGATACCATATTCATTGAATCTCGGACACTATCAACTTTAAGATACACCATTATTTTACATGTTGTTAGGAAAGAAGAGACGCTGCCAATTAAGACATGCGATTAACCATAAAATGTATTTCAGTTTCAAAGATGTTAAACTGTACATATTCACACACACAAACACACAAATACATATTTGATGAAATTTGTCAAGTACCGTATTGTAGTTTTTGGTGCTACCAGCCTGCATTAGGCTCTCATTTTGTTCATCTGAGTGTCCCACTGGTCTGCTCACATCTCATGTGTCCTGGCTACAATCCAGCAGGCTTTCTGCCATAAGGTTTATTTAAGATCACTGAGCACCCGGTTCAGTAGAGACTCCTACCTCGCCATAGAATAAAGTAGGGACTCTTCAGCTTAGCCTTCAGATCCTCCACATGTGCATTTCCTACCCAGCATTTTAAGCTTGTCTTCTACATTTTCCGTACACAAACTTGATGCTTCAACAAAGGCACTCCAGTTGCTGCCTGCCGAGTCAAGCATTGGTATTCTTCCCTCCCTGTTCCCACCTCTGGACTTGAAACGAATTCTGGCTTAAGTTCGATCCCCTTCACAAAGTCTTAGCCAGCCCAAAATGACAGGTCCCTTCTCTGAACATCTAGAACAGTCTACAGTGTTTTACACAGAAAGATTTGGAAACATCTACAGAAGACTGCTTGGACCTCTGTGAAGCAAAGGTTTTAAAGGGTAATTTGCTCAACAAATACTTGTTGTAAGTCTATGGTGGGTGGCAGGTTGTATTAGGAGCTGAGAATATAAGGTTGGACAGAACAATTTTTGCCTTCAGATAGCTGAGAATCTAATGAGAATACAGATACATAGATAATTCATACAGAAAGAACTGTGCAAGGAAACATGGGTATACTTGCCCCTCCTCTCTAGACACCAAAACAAATAAGATACTAGATACAAAGATTTTCTGTTCTAAGAGGTGGTCATTTGAAACTGGGAGAGTGGCTTGGAGAATTAGTAGAGTGCTGAGGGCAGAACCAAGTCCAGGAAACCACATCAATAGAGTTTCAATCAAATGCATTGTGGAATTTCAGTATCTAAGTACTAGAAACAGGTCGCGTTTGGGAACATAACGGTGAACTTGTTGGAAGCAGGTGAGGGAGGCCATGGGGTGGGAATCCGACTGTCGTCTATTGAGACCAGAATGGGAGAGGAGGTAAGAGGTGGGGACTGTTCTTTTAAGAAGTTCAGATGGGAAGTCGTAATGTTCGAATGGGGGCCAGAAAGATGAATTCTGGGTCCCACAGGGGGACTTTTCTTAGATGTCTAAGCAAGTTTATGGATGAGGAGAGGGAGGCTGGGGAGAAGAGAAATCGAAGTTCCTAAAAGGAATAACTGATAAAGGAAGTCCAGAAAAAGGGGGAAGAGGTGGGGTCCAGGACATAAGGAAGGACCGGCCTTGAGCAGAGAGAGAAAACTCTGAGACTGGAGGAAAGAAGTGGGGAGACGCAAACATAGACACGAGTCTATAAACCAGGGAAGGGAGAGAGTTGCAGTTGACCATCCTTGTTGACTTCATTTTCTTCTATGAAGCGGGAGGGACATGCAGCCTTTCGTAACACGGAACAGACTTCCTAAGCACTGTATTATATGGCACAGCATGGTGGTGAAGGCCTCATACTCTGGTGTCCTATGGCCTGAGTCCAAATCCTGGCTCTCATTCCTTCAAGCTGTGTGAATTCAGAAAAGTCATTCATCTTCCCTGACCTCCGGTTCCTTCATCTGTACAATAGGAATTTATGGGAGTGCTATGCGGATTAAGTGTGTTAGTACAAACAGGTCCCCTTAGAACAGTGCCTGGGCACTTGTTGCTAGAACCTATGCATAAAAAGATAAGACACAGTCCTTGAAGAGCTTTCAGTCAAGCTTTCAGTCAAGTAAGCCTGTTTTCTGCTTGAGAGGGATGCCATCCAGTTGCTGCTATTAGGAAAATGTTTCTAAATGACACCATATCTTAAAAAACTTTTTTCAAAATTCTGAATTCTGCTGCAAGACATAGTGATAAAGCTGAGAGAGAGAGAGAGAGAGAAGTCAATAGAGCTGAGAGAGAACAGCTTAGACAAATCCCTAAAGCCGAGATCTGAGGACAAATAGCATAAACTTGTACCCAAGAGGGTGAGAGGAGAGGTATCCATGGTTGATCTCGAGTGAATGCAAGCTAGTACCAGGGAAGTAGCACATCTTATGAGCATCAGCTCAGACCATTGTCATTTGAACTAGATCAGTGTTTTTTGAAGTGTGGTCCCTGGGTCAGCATCACTTGGGTACTTGTTAGAAATGCAAATTCTCAGGCCTTACCCCAGACCTACTGAACTGGAAACTGGTGCTGTCTAGAAGCAGCCTGGACCCTGGAGGAAGCTGGCTGAAAAGATGAAGAATAAATATGTGTGATTTAGAACCAACCCATTATGGTGGTGTACAACGTGCCTACAGAAAGGACTGAGACAAAGAGCAAGACTCTAGCACCAAGTACAGTGTAACTGGCCTTGCATATCAAGTTTACAAAAAAAAAAAAAAAAGTGATGTATTCTCCAAAAAAGCAAAGATTGTACTGGAGGTCCCAGATAGGTGATATATCCTTGAAAAGAATATCCTATGCTTTGGTAAGTTTCTTATATGTGAAAAATGTTTTGTAATTAACAAAAGACTTTGCTAAGTGCAAATCAATCCTGGCAGTTGCGTGCAATGCAGGCCACCATGTCTCAAGTTTGCAGATACAAAAAGGCTTTGACTTGCCTGCGGTCAAAGTCAGTGGCAGATCTGGAACTGAAAACCAGGTCTTTTGTCAGTCTCATTTTCTCGTAACCTCCCCTAGTTGGCTACTAATTTGGGTTTCAGCCACCTAGCTACTAGAAAGGGGTTTGAAAAGGGGTCATGAGTAGTTCAAGTGCTGGGAAGCTGTATCTTCCATTTTAAATTGGTTAATTGACATTCCGGATTATAAATCAGCCTCCTGTGACTGTGAGTTGTGTGACTCAATACCCTAGAGTCCAATTATCACTGGATGAGCTGACAAAATCGAGTTTCTGAGCTGGTAGCACTGAGAACCCGTGCCTCAGCCATGGCTTCTCGTGGGGCTGGCAGGATGCAGAGGGCTCCCCTGGAGGGGTATTTAAAATCACGTTTTATTGTCATTTAATCAGCATACATCTTCCCCCATGGATTCTGAGATGCCATCCTGGGAGTGTGCCCTGCTTCTTGGTTGAGAATCTTGGCAATAGCGAACCACAGTCCCTGGCGGGAAGGTATCAGTATGGAGACATGGCTGAGAACCACAGCCCTCGGCAGTTTTAGCTGCTGTCTGATGTTAAGCTTAACACAACAAACCCAATTTCTCCTCTACTTCAAGATCCAGGTTTGGTAGGTCTTGAATGCTGGCCTAGGTCTGGCTTTTAGCTGTGGGGGTTTTGCAAGGGCCGAATAGGTAGCACCCAAGTTCTGAACATAGATTCTTGATAAAAATGATTAAAAAATGGATGGAGAAACAAAATGTCACTTCTATTATCAATGGGTGAGAAGATACAGCTTTATCTGATAGCCTAAATGGGCTTGATAATTTCCCGTCCTAAGGAAAGCAAGCAGACAGAGGAGGTTTCACTGAAGTTGCAGAGTACGAAGAGAACAAATTCCCCACATTCAATCTATTAAACTTCGAGAGATTAGTTCCACCCAATTGAGAAACATGGACCACAGGCAATCATCTAGCAAGTGGGTTATTCATTCAACCCACACAAGGAAGAGTAAGGGCTGAAGGAACCAGGAGCTCTATGTTCCTTAATTCACTCAATAAAGGCATAAGTGGACATAAGGATTCCGCCTCCTCCCCAGCGTTCGATGTAAGGAACTCCGGAGAAGTGCCAATGATCCAAGAGGAAGACTGATCTGACAACATGTACAGGATGTATTTGCTATGAGTGGAGAGAAACTTTGGGGCATCAGTAAGGAGACTCGTGGAAATATCAAGGCATGACTGTGACGACGTGGCTGCAAAATGAAAATTGAACTATAAGAAACAGGATCTTACTTCCTTATGGTACAAATGACAAAGGCCAGGCAAGTGACTACCTCAGAAGACCTGGTTCAGGCTGAACTTTGCTACCTAATCGCTACGTAATTTTACCTCACCTGTGAATAATTCCTGACAAGAATTATTTAAACAATCAACTCAAATTTAAGGATTTATTTAAAAAATACCTTCTAAGCATATGCTATAGAACTATCATCACATAGACAATTTTGTCTCTTTCAATGCAATCATGATGCTTGCTTACTTTTTTGTCTCATCTTATTGCCTTATGGAGACGTCTAACTGGTCCTCCCACGGGTGAGGACCTGTAGCCCAGGAATGGCAGTGTGAACTCCTACCCTTGACTTGCTGTTGAACATAATGGGAATTTTTTAAACCTTCGGTGTTTGGTACATTATTTGTTGAGCGTCTCAGCAAATACTTTATATCAGATCAAGGAAGATTCCCCTCTGCCACAGGCCTGCTAATTTAAAAAAAGTCATTTATGGGATTTTTTTTTTTTTTAAAGAGCAAGTACATTTTCTGCATTTGCTGAGATAATCATGTAGTTTTTCTCTATTGTTACTGTGCGAAATCGCATTGCAAGACTTCAGATACTGAACCATCTAGTTCCTGTATAAACCTTACTTCAGAATGATTATGTAATGTGAGAGAAGTGGCCTAGTTAAGAGACCTGGGTTCCAGGGCGCCTGGGTCGGTCAATTAAGCATCTCAGTCAATTAAGCGTCTGCCTTTGGCTCAGGTCATGATCCCAAGGTCCTGGGATCAAGCCCCGTGTTGGGTTCCCCGCTCAGTTGGGAGTCTGCTTCCCTCTCTACCCCTCTCCTTCCGTCCCTCCCCTGCTTGTGTGTACTTGTGTGTGCCTGTGCACTCTCTTAAATAAATAAATAGATAAATAAATAAAATCTTTAGAAAAAAAGAGAGAGAGAGCTGGGTTCCATTCATCTTTTAGCCTCCTGGTTTTAATATAAGCCAACAACTTCCAAATTTGTGTCTGCAGCTCCAACTACCCCCTAAATTTTAAACCCATCTATATCCAACAGCTGATTTGATATCTCTGCCTCCAGTACGTCTAACAGGAATATCAAACTGATCATGACAGAAAACTGATTAAACCTACTTCTTTTCCCCATCTCTGTTGATGGAAGTCCCATCCTTCCAGTTTGGCTCAGGCCAAAAACCTTGGAGTTTCTTTTGATTCTTCCCTCACACTCCACATCTAATAATGTCTGCAAATGTTGTTGTTCCTACTTTCAAAATACATCTGGAATCTGACCACCTCCCCCGATTTCCACTGCTATGATCCTGGTCCAAGTCATCATCTCTTGCCTGGACTATTGCAGTAGCCTCCTACAGGTCTACTTGTTCCTGTAGTTGCTTTCTTTACAACTATTCTCAACACAAAATCCCAAGCGATTCTTTAAAAACCCAAGTAAGATCACATCACTCCTTTGCTTAAGATGCTCCAATGGCTCCCCATGTCAGAACAAAAGCCAAAGTTCTTGCATTGGTCTACAAGACCCTTCACCATACTGGCCCTTGCTACCTGTTTGACTTCATCTTCGGCTATTCTCATTCATTCTGCTCTAGCCTGAAGACTTCACAACTCTCTTAGAGAGCTTTTTCTCCCGATTCCCATGGCTCACTCTCTCACCTTCTTAGGTCCACTCAAACATTACCTTCTCTGAAGACCTGTTCTGTCCTTCCCGTTTTAAATGGTCACCACTCTCTTCCAGAAACACTCTCTGCTCTTCCTTCCCTACTTAATTTTTTTCACAGCACTTAGCACCTGACACACTGTGTATTTTGCTCATTTGTCAACCAACCTTTATTAGAATGCAAGCTCCGTGAGAACAGGGATTTTTATCTTCCTCATTAATGTAGCGCCAGTGCCTGGAATAGTAATTGACAAATAGTCAATGGTAGGCAAGAAATTAATATCTATTGACTGAAAATATATATTACAACTTCTTTAAAATATTCATTCTTTGGCTAAAATTGACAAGTTAGGGAATGACAGAGGCTGGCGAGGATGCGGAGAAAGGGGAGCCCTCCTACACTGTTGGTGGGAATGCAAGTTGGTGCAGCCACTCTGGAAAACAGCATGGAGGTTCCTCAAAAAGTTGAAAATAGAGCTACCCTATGACCCAGCAATCGCACTACTGGGTATTTACCCTAAAGATACAAATGTAGTGATCCGAAGGGACACGTGCACCCAAATGTTCATAGCAGCAATGTCCACAATAGCCAAACTATGGAAAGAACCTAGATGTCTATCCACAGATGAATGGATAAAGATGTGGTATATATGTATACAATGGAATACTATGCAGCCATCAGAAGAAATGAAATCTTGCCATTTGCGACGATGTGGATGGAACTAGAGGGTATTATGCTGAGTGAAATAAGTCCATCAGAGAAAGACAATTATCATATGATTTCCCTGATATGAAGAATTTGAGAGGCAACGTGGGGGGGGGGCTTGGAGGGTAGGAAAGGAATAAATGAAACAAAATGGGATCAGGAGGGAGACAAACCATAAAAAACTCTTAATCTCACAGAACAAACTAAGGGTTGCTTGGGGGGAGGGGGAGGGTGATGGGGTTATGGACATTGGGGAAGGTATGTGCTATGATGAGTGCTGGGAAGTGTGTAAACCTGGCGATTCACAGACCTGTACCCCTGGGGCTAACAATACATTATATGTTAATTAAAAACCAAAAAAATCTTTTAAAATATTCTTAAAAGAATATTTAAAGTAGTAAATAGTAGTAGTAAAGTAGTTCTTTAAAGTAGTTATCATGCAATGCTTTAAAAAACAAACTCTTAAGTCTGAAGGTTCCCAAAGCTAACCACAGCTTCATTTTAAACTGGAAATTGATAGAGTGACTGAAGTCATCTCTTTATTTGGGGTTATAAAAATCACATATCAAAGACAGATTTTAAAACCTGGAACTGGTTCATTACACCATGTTTTCTACTTTATATGCACTTGAAAATGTCCTTAATAAAAGACTTTGAAAAAACTTTCAAGAGAAGGTAGGATGAAATTTTAGTCTAAGCTTAGATGTTCATGAGTCTTTAAATAAAGTATGTTCTATGGTAGATCCTTTTTCCCAGCTGGTTTTGGTTGAACTTTAAAAGTCTAGCTTACTAGTTAATTCTCATTTAAAATGCAATTACTAACATCAACACATTAAGTGGAAAGCTAATTTTAAAATTAATGATTATTTTGTGGAAGTTTGCAAGTTAAAAAAGAATTCAGCCTAAAATTTAGTACAGGCAGGTATATAATAAATTACTTTAGATTTGAAAACAAAGCAGAACTGAGCAGGACTGACTCTTCGGGTACGAGGAAAGGAATTCCAGGTAAGACATTTGTTCTGTTAAAGAAAGGTCTTCCTGTTCATCGACCGGTTCCATCTGTCTGCTTTTCAAATTGATGAAGTCACTCGCCTTCCAGAGGCACTGGTTTTAAAGGCCAGTTGAAAAGCTATTTCACGAAGAGCCTTCTTACTCGTATTTAATTTTACCATGAATCACTTCTCAGAGTGATTCTTCTATTCTAAGTGAAAGAGATAGCAGGGCATTCTACAAACAGATAGTCCCTGATTTATTATGGTTGGATTAACGACAGTTGGACTTAAAAATCTTCAACTTTATAATGCTGCAAAAGCAATATGCACTCAGTAGAAACTGCACTTTGAATTTTGAATCGGTTATTTTCCCAGGCTCGTGATAGGCAAGTACAACACTCTCTCGTGACGTGACGCTGGACAGCAACGTACACCTGTCAGCCATGCGATCAGGAGAATGGACAGCACACCGACCACCCTTCTGTACCCATACAACCATTCTGTTTTCCACTTTCAGTAGTCAGTAAATTACATGAGATACTTGACATTTTATTATAAAATAGGTTTTGCGCTAGATGATTGTGCTCAGCTGTAGGCTAATGTAAGTGTTCTGAGCACACCTGAGGTAGGCTAGGGTAAACTCGGATGTTTAACAGATTATCTGTATTAAATGCATTTTCCAGTAATGTTACTTTCAGCTTATAACAGATTTATTGGGACATAACCCTATCATAGTCAAGGGAGATCTGTACTCATTTGGGGAGAAAAAACTGGAAGGGATTGTCTCCCCTGATCTGCCTTTTCTATTTTTTTCAGTTAAGACTGTAGTTAACCAATCAGCTGATTTTCAGTGAGGAATTAATTTCTGAGAAAAGTAAAGGGTTTAATAGAAGCATGTTATGTCATCTATAAATACAAAGCTTGAGAGCATGATAAAAGTATTACTTTTGAGTAACTTACATGTACATTAACTTTATAAAAACACCATAGAGGTGGAAGTATTAAAGGTAACTACTGATGTTCTTCCAATTCCCCAAATATGTGGGGCTCACATTTCATGACAAAAAGGGAATAATCATCAGGGTAGAATTGGGACCTCATCTTGAACTCTTGGACACTTTGCAACTTTTCCTTAGCTCAAAAATCCGTACTCTAGAACGACAACTCAGAGCCTGCTCTGTCCATCAGCTCCTTTCCCTGATTTAAAATATTGCTTCTGAATCGATTTCTTCAGTGAGCTGTCTAGAGGTTACTATGTGGAAGGCTCGGAGGTGGGAGGTGGAGGGAAAGAAAACGAGCCTCCTCTTTGAAAAGCTTACAATTTAAAAATAAAAATCAAAATCTTATAATTTGGTGGAGAGAAACCAATTTACATATGACCAACTGCCAATGCAAACCCAAACACTGCAGAAAGACAGTAGAGAAGAAAGGGGTTAATTTAAAAGTGTGGGCCAGCGAGGGCGTCTTAGAAAGGATCCGAATTGAAGATTTGAAGGGACAAGGAGGGAGGAGAAAGGAGGAGCATTAAAGGCTGCGGAAAAGGGATGAATATGGTAATTAAGTGAGAACAAATGTTGTCAATTCAAAGATGAAGACCAGATCAGTGTGACATAGAGCATAATGAAACTTAAAAGGCAGGTTGAGGGGTGCCTGTGTGGCTCAGTGGGTTAAGCCTCTGCCTTTGGCTTGGGTCATGATCCTGGGGTCCTGGGATCAAGCCCCGCATCGGGCTCTCTGCTCAGCGGGGAGCCTGCTTCCCTCTCTCTCTCTGCCTGCCTCTCTGCCTACTTGTGTCCTCCCTCTGTCAAATAAATAAATAAAAATCTTTAAAAAAAATAAAAAGAAATAAATTAAAGGCAGGTTGATTTCAAACCAACTATAGGCAGGAAAGAGTCATTAAGACTCTGAAGGTTGTGTTCAGAAAGACTTCTCTGATAGACCATGTGAGAGTTGAAGGTAAAAGGCGTGGAGGTGGTTA
Organism: Mustela nigripes; assembly: GCF_022355385.1. Taxonomy (NCBI): domain Eukaryota; kingdom Metazoa; phylum Chordata; class Mammalia; order Carnivora; family Mustelidae; genus Mustela; species Mustela nigripes. Next base: position 18,686,799 of record NC_081563.1, on the reverse strand, counting down.
CTGTAATCATCCAAAGAAAGATAATTAAGTCATGAATTCAGTCTGTGATTAAGGAGGCTAGAAAGGAGAAGATAGCTGTTATGACACTGCAAAGGCAACTGTTAGCGATTTGGTGAGATGAGTGGGAGGAAGTTGTTGAAAATGACCACTAACAGGATGGTGATGCAATGAATCCAGATAAGGGACACAAGAATGTGTTTGTGGGGAAGTGATTTGGTGTGCGATTGAGTTTTGAGGCGCTGGGCTGGGGTGGTGGGATCCGTGTACGTGGTAATGTTCGCCAGCGGGAAGTTCAGGCCTGGATCTCGAGGGCGATGGTGGCTGGATTTAAGATGCGCTATCAGCGTAAGTGGTGCTGAGATCAAAGAAAAAGACGTAGTTGCTCCGGAAGAGCACAGGGACTTGCTTGAGAACGGTCACCCTCACACAAATTTAAAATATGAAAAAAAAAATTCAGTAATTTAACAAACCCAAAATTAGAGCCCAGTTTTATTTTCAAAATGGAAACCCCTACAAGCTTCTAAGAACAACTGTTAACGCATCAGGATTCCCACTTTTTAGGTGTCACTCTCTAGGTTCTGTCGTCTCTAACAGTTGTATTGTGCGGTGGGAAGAATAGCAGGTCTCATCACAAAACCCAAGGATTGACTCTTGTGTCCAGAACTTCCCAGCCACCTGACCATAAATCTGAGCTTCAGATTTTAATTGCTTCATAGGATTTTGAAGATCAAGACATATGGTATGTGAAAGTGCTGTACAAACTAAGAAGACATTGGCACAAGAATGTCAGTCTAGAACATCGCCGGCAGAGTAGAAATGAGATGTATTTTTTAATGGATGCAGAATCTCCATTATTAGGAATCAGCTTTAGGCAACTATCTCTGTAGTTCCCAGAGAACTGCCTATCACGGTTGTCTATAGGGAAACAGGTCTGGTCATCAGAAATGGAATATATAAACCTTGGTGTCAGGTTTTTTTTTTTATTCTGCACCTTAGGACCTGTGGGCATTGGAGTGGCAAGAAAACCTGAAGGAATAGAAATGATTCCTTTATGGTGTGCCTGCCTGGCTCAGTAGATACAGCATGTGGTTCTTGATCTTGGGGTCATGAGTTCAAGCCCCACGCTGGGTATAGAGATTACTTAAAAAAAAAAAAAAAAAAAAAAAAAAAAAGCTAACTTACTTTACAGAAAAAAAAAGGAGGAAAAGAAACTATTCCTGTAAACATTTTTGTTCTTTTCTCAAGCCAATGTCTCGGGTTTGCTACAGATACCTGTGGACATTGATTGGTTCTGCCGGTTGCATAAACGACCAAAGTTCTGAGACAAACACAAATGATTAGACCAGAGCCAAATTCCAGCAGAGTAAAAAGATTCTTTGTTTGCAGAAGGGTCCAGAGCCAGAGCCTCCATGAGCCGATCCAAGAAACCAAATTTTCTAGGAGGAATTGTAGGGCTCTGCCACCCAAAAGTGGTCCTTGGTCACTCATTTATACCTCCTGCATAAGGAGCCTACATTTTCCAAAATTCTTTCAAGCTGAGGGAGTGACGCTGCAGTTTCCCAGAGCCCCTTCCCCAGTTCCTGTTCAGATTATGCCTCTAATGCCTCTCCCCAGACCGTGGGGGGACATCTTCCCGATAGGATGCCGAAGCTCAGCCCCAGTTAGGCCCTGAAGGGCAGGCTCGGATGGCCTCTGGCAAAGGGCCAGGTCCTCTCTCCTCAGCCCTTCGGCTCCCACCTCACCCCACCCGTTTTCAAGGCCTGTTTTTTATTAAAAGTTATTTCAGAGGCGCCTGGGTGGCTCAGTCGGCAAAGCGTCTGCCTTCGGCTCAGGTCATGATCTCAGGGTCCTGGGATCGAACCCCGCATCAGGCTTCTGCTCAGCCTGCTCCTGTCTCTACCTCTGCTCCTCTCCCTTGCTTGTTCTCTCTCAAATAAAAAATGAAAATCTTAAAAAAAAAAAAAAAGGTATTTCAGAGAAGAAAGCCTTGCTTAAGGCCACACAGTGAGATTACCGCCTGTAGACTCTGAAGCAGTCCTCTAGCCTGTAGTCCAGGAAGGGGAATCCAGAATTTGGAATCAGAAGACTTGGCTTCAGGTTCCAATTCCCCTGATAAACCATGTTTGTGGCATAAGCTTTCAGTTTGTTTTCTCTTTACAACATCTCTCTCAAAGGACTGCAGGGAATGAATGAGACAACGAGCCTAAAAGCACCTTAGAAATGGTTATAGCACAAATGTTTCCTCTGAATGCTACAACAGAGTATTGTGGCCCATCTGGCAGAAAATAATGTAAAAGCCTGTGCTTCTGGCTGGACAGGGCTAGTTATGGAAGAGACCTTAGCTACAGGCTGGCACAGTTTCCCTGTGAGGGTCCCAGAGCCTGGTTCATGTTTCTCCTGGAGCCAAAGGCTGGTTTCAATTACGTTCCAGTTGACTAGCTGACATAATTTTAATAAGATGTTTATGAGATTTCAAACTAGTTAATAATTAAAAAAAAAAGCAGCTCTCTGAGGTTCTTTCCTGTCTCTACCACGGGCAGTTCGGCAGAATTCTCACCCTGCCCTTCTCTGAGCTCCCTCCTCTTTATCCTACAAACCATACCTCAAATGCCGTTTCTTCCCTTGAGGAAACCTTCCTTGACCAGATGAGGTTTCACTCCCAAAGCAACTTCTAACTCTCCTCGACACCACTTAGTCCAACTGTGACTGCAACTATGGAAGTTGAATCCCCAGTGTGAATATCAGTTCTGGCAGGGGGTGCCTGGGTGGCGTGGCCAGTTAAGTCTCTACCTTCCGGTCAGGTCATGAACCTGGAGTCTCCAGACTGAGTCCTGCATCAGGCTCTCTGCTCAGCGGGGATCTGCTTCTCCAGCTGCCCCAACTCCTCATGCTCTCATATGTGCCCTCTCTCTCTCAAAAATGTATAAATAAAATCTTAAAAAAAAAAAAAAAAAAAAAAAAAAACCCCGGGAGAGCAGGGTTCGTGTCTCTGGGTTCTTCCACATCTTAGCGCCTTGGATAAAGACAATAAAACATGTTGAATGAGGCCAGAGCTTTGGGTTTCTTTAATCTTGTTAAGAGCTCTTGTGGCAATGAAAATAAAATATCTAAAGAAAACTAATTTAGTGCTGGCAGAAAAGGTTCTGGATGGAGGAATGCTTCCTTTGGCAGTTTTCTCCAATAAAAAGAATTTATGGGCTTAATTAAATCATCAAGATCTTTTTCAGAGGTACAGGAATGGCCAAGGATCAAACTGGTTCTGAAACATTCACTTTTTTCAAGTGGAGCTGCTCTCCTGGGAGGAGGCGTTCGTTTCAAGGAGGAAATCAGCACGGCTTCCTTTGTGAATAGACAACTGTCCTTTCTTTTTCTTTGACTGTCAGGGCCCAGGAGACAGTTTCTAGGTACGAGCCTGTCTTGGCCAAACCATAAAGAAGATGGAAGTTCTTCTATATCAACCTCACTTTTCCCTCAACTGTTTCGGTTTTTCTAGCGGTCTTCCCACCCCTCCCTTAGCATAAATTTCAACAGATACCTGGGGTCATCTAAGAGAAGTATCATTTGTACCTTACCCCAACACTGGAAAAGGTTTTCTTCTCCCATAAGCATGACTTCAGAGAGCAGCCACCAAATCTGTGTGTATTTATACGTAGGCCGGAATGCCTTCTAGAATCATATTTGCTTACCCTTCTTACCCTGGCCTACTTAGCCAAGTGTTGGCAGATTTATGCTGCTTTAAAAACATGCGTATTGAATAAGAGACATTTTACGAAATGTGAGGGCAAAATGAGGGAGCCTCCTTACGTAAGATTCAACATCTCTGTAATCTACATACTGATAATAAGTGTTAGTATATAAAAACCCATGATGGGGAGAGATAGTGTCTTGTAGCTACAAAGGGCTGCCCTGACTCCATCTCCTGGGTCCAGAAACAGCAGGACCAGCGTGTTGAATCATCGGGCAAATGGCCAAAGCTATGATTTCCTCATGGCCCACTCTCACAACTTTACTTTGACCCTTTCCAATTTTCACTGGTTCATATGAGGGTGCCTTCGAGGATCTTTGGCTTCGGGGATCCTTTCTTTCGTGATCCTTTAATGACTCATTAGTCACTGGGGGTTGGGTGATTCCCGTAGGATGTAGCTTTCATTTCTTCCCTGTAAATGAAGAGGCAACCCAGGACATTGTTAAACAAATTCTATTCAGTAGCTGGAAAAGTGAATTTCCTGTGGAATGACAGGAATTACATAGAAGCAAGCAATTTTATTTTCCTCAAATGTAGCAATAATTTTAATCTGTACATACATAAAACAAACAGTGCAATTATAAAACCTTGAAGGTGACATGCATACTTTAAGGTGCAGCTGGGATGGGGAGGATGTTATTAGCATCTCCAATTTTCCTTACCACTTTTTAAAACTAGTTCCTTATGCAAAAGCACTGAGTCAGGAAACTTCATCTGGAATGCTGAAGTTAAAGGTGAACTTCCTGAAGTCTGCACATCTAAGTATCACAAACAAAACAGAAATGACCTCCTAGAGCAGTTTGGTAAGGACTAGAGTAATATGGCTGGGCGTTCAAGCTGGGAATGAATGAAATCAGGGATGCATTTTCTGAAAAACTAAAAGAGATAATGTTTGTAACTGAGTGTCCTATTTCTGTTTCATAGTTGCTACCCATGTGAGCCCTTCCAGCAATCTTTTTATTCCGTATAGTTTCTGAGTAGATGCTGTTCAATGGAGTTATCTGTGAGTAGGGGTGCTGAGATGCACAAAGGAGGACCTGGGGAAATGGCTTCTTCCTTGGTGTCTGAGTCCGTGCTCCTCGTCCGCCGTTAGTTCTTATGGCCTTTGCTCTGCCGTGGAAGCAGAGGTAGCTGGTGCACGATGTCAAGATGCAGTCATCATTCACAGGCCCGGGTGCAGGTAAAGGCGAGTGATGGGGGTCTACCTTTGCTTCGTCCACAGTACCCTTCTCAAGCTTGCCTGGCCTTGCAGTGGAACTTCTAGAACTAGAGGCAGTTCACTGGGTCCTTGACTCAGAGGCCAGGATGAGACAAGACGTGGCAGAGTGACAAGACACAAAGGGAAAATATAGTACCAATTAGCCTCAGAGTAGGATAGATAAATTTATATTTGCACTGATAACAATTCAAATCCCCAAAGTCAATCTAAAACACATGAAAATTTTCTTTGAGTACTAATTTTTCTCTGTACAAGTAGCCTGTTGCACTTCCGGTGTTAACTCCTCACACTGTCTCAAGGTAGGTGATCCCAGGGACATTCTAGGGTGGTGTGCTCCAGCTCATCTCCAACAGCTCTTTCTGGCAGTGGCATTTCGATCTGAACCGCAAAGTAAATCCATACATGGCATCACAGTTAGTAAAATAATGAAATATCACTAGCCAAATGGAACTGCAATTCAATCAATGATATATTCACACACAAGTTTAGAAAAATCAAGAGTATGATAATAAAACCATAAAATTAAACAGAAGGAAATCAATTTCTACAAGAAATCAAATATATTTACAGTGAGATTTAAAGGGAAAAATAAGCTACTTGGATCATAAATTTAATTTTATTTTAAATAACTTTAGCTACCTTAGCTGTTAATACAATAAAAGCAGAAAGAACAGGCTGCCTTTTTTCCCCCAGATTTAATCAGAAAAATTATATCTACAATAATTGACAGAACTCGCTTCTTGTCCTTCACCCATCTCATCAAAAATTATTGCATTTTCCCCCAAACTGTATTTTTTGGATTCCTCTGTGAATATACTCATTTCGTCCCCGTTCCTGGAGGCATCTTGGTTTAAATCCATCTTTAAAAAAAGGAGAAGGGGTACATATGGGAGGCAAAATATTCTCTTGAAGCCAACAGATATAGAGTTGCTAGAAGAAGCTGATTGTACACACAAGCTGCCTGGGGTCGGGAAGGGGAGGGCTGTTGATTTAGACACGCGTGACAGCCTTCGGTGGACGGGCACAGGCAAAGCCCCACTGGGCCCTTCTTCTTTGTCAAGGTCAGGACTGAGCCAGCAGAGGCCGGGCTTCATCTTCCCCTTGGAACTTGTCATTTTGGTTCTCCTCCAAAAGTCTTCATCCAGATAAGAAGCCAATGACTGATTACAAAAATAAGAATAATTAAATTTGGCTCAAGAAAGATTGTCCAACTGTTCTGCCTTGTTATTTTTTTCAATATCCAAGGCCTTTACAAAGAAAGAAACAAAAACACCTCTCAATCTTCCAACAAAAGTGAATTCCTTTTTTTTTTTTTTTTTTTTTTTTGCTCCAAATGCTACGACCTGAAGAATGGCTGCAGATTGAGATATCAAAAATCTCAGAAAAATATATAATATATTTGTATATCTCTGTATGTCTATTATTTAAATTTCACATTCCTTTAAAAGTGGTTATTCAGTCAGTAGCTGCTGAAGGAGGCTCTTCTGCTGGGCCTGGGGGGTCTGTGGTCCTGCCGTGGGTTTTTGAGTTCCCAGTGGACCAGGCTGGTTCAGGTAAGGGTCCCCGCCTACCAGATTCACTGTACACTGGACGTCAGCAAACACCTGAACCTGTTGCACCTGCTGGAACACAAATAAAAGATGTGTTTAGACAGAAGGGTCTGCCCCCCCGGCTTATGAGTGGGTACTACTTGAAGTGGAAACTCACTAGAGCATTCCTCTAGTCTGTAGTCACCACAGAGAAGAACTCTTCTGTCTTCTTGTCCTACAAAAAGAAAATCGCTGCACTCATTTTGCTCAGGGTTCTGGAAAGTTCACACTTTAAAAATAAAATCAAAATTGGAATGGTCAAGCCTCCTACAGGGTTGCCATCAATAATGAAAAGGAGTATCACTGCTAATATTGCCAAGATTGGGAAAAGCCCAGTGTCAGAGTCTGGGTGTTCAGTGGTGGGTTTAAAAAAAGAAAAAAGAAAAAAAAATGTATATACACACATATATATTATTTGGAAACTGGTTACAAAAGCATTCTACGGACGACTTTAGTAGAATAAAAAAAAACTTTATGATGTTAGAAAATTAAGGGCTTTAACCCAGTATTAGCAAAATAAAAACCACCACAACTCAGTAATAGGACATCAGCATTACTAGAGTTAATGTCCAGAAGATTTGCATAGTATCTAAATATACTATTACATAGCTCTTTTACATATTGCCTTTAGAATTACAGCAAAATATTAGTAGAACAATTTTATATTTAACTTATTTTTCCTGATAGACAATTCATTTAAACACATAAGCTAAAAATAACAGTCAATTACTAGCTGAGAACAGTGTGAATTTTCCCTTTAGCTACTCTCAATAATAATACACATATACCTTAAAAATGTCTAAAGTTGCATAGTTCTAGCATTTTCTATGGGGAAAACAAAACCAGAAGTTAGTTTTTACAACCATCCTTATTAAAAAGTCATTTGTAGAACTGATTAAAGCCAGTATCATACTTGCGAATGTTCCAGACCAAGAACTGAGATGCCTTCCAAGGCATCCAAGTACATCTGTTAGTGTCTCAACCCTTTGGCAAATGTATGCTTCATGTTCAATAGGTACGTGAAGCATTTTAGCAATGCATTTTTGGGGTCATTCATCACTAATTTATGTCAATTACACTCAGCTTTTCTGAAAACTTTTCTATTGTAATTGAATAAAAGGTTGTTTTCATCAACCTTCATTGGCCACATGTCAAATATCCTGACCTCTAACTACTGTATCAGTCCAGCCCCCAGTGTCCTTCCTTCTTGATCCGCCTACACCTCCACTCTGCGCTCCCTCAGAAAGACAGACAGCCTCTGAGCTGAGTCTTCTTAACCTGGTGGATTAAACCTTGGTTAGATTAGCATTGTTTTTTCTCCTTTGCCTGATTTCCCAAGTTTTGCTTCTGGATCCCACAGGTTCCCATTTGTTTTCTTCTTTCTTTGGGCTCTTTTTTTGTGCAACTAACATATACCAACTCTCCGAGTCTAGTCACTCGACATCTCTGTGTCCTCCCCCTCCCCTCTGTTCCTAATTTCTCTTTCCTACTCTTTTCCGTCCGGAGCTCCACCCCTGACTCTCCTCTCCTCTCCAGGTCAACAATCCCCCTACTAAGTCTTCTTTTCCTGGTCTCTATATTCTCTTCTTTCCTGGTTCTCTGCTCTCCAAATACAATCCTCTTCAGACCCTCCTCTCTTGGTTCTGTTCCTTCTCCTTTCCTGTACGCCTGTCTCTGTATGTCTATTAAACTCACTCCCAAGCTTCTGTTTGGCAAGTGGAAAAGCACTGGAGCAAATAGAGATTGCATGATGGGCTACAACAGAAAGAAGATTCTGCCACTGAAATTTGGCATGAACACAAGCTATAGGGCTTTTAGGCACCAACTGATTAAAAAAATAATAGCATGTAAAATTTCATGTTTATGTGTTTCAACATAGGAAATACTGGGGCAGAGCATAAGGTGTTTCTGTCCCCAACACTTAAAAACATTCTTAAGAAAGGCATGAGCAAACAAACTAGAGAAAATTTTGCTTCTTTAAAAAGAATGTTTTGAAATTAAAAAAAAAAAAAAATGGAAACGATCAAACCAATCTTCAGCCATTTGAACTGCTCCTTAAAAACAGGATGCCTTAGGCCAGACCTCAAAGGACTTCACATACTGCCACACCTTCATAGACAGGCAAAAGCAAGACATACACAAATCCTACAATTTGCCAGGGGAGAAGAGTGGTGTGAGTGGAGTCCCAAACTCATAAGATTTTCTAGCAGAGTTTTCACATTAATTTAAATGCTATCTTAGAGCTCAAGAACTTTAAAACTCAGTTGTTTAGTTTTAATTAATTTGTCGGGCTGCCCAGTATATGTCCCTGCAGGAGCGAGGCTCTGGAAACTTTCTAATGAAGACTTTATTTTCCCCATCACAAAAATCCCCTCTTCACCCTCACAGGACTCAGATCCTATTTCCTGTGGCTCCGATTCGAGACATGGCTCCCAGCTGGTCTGTCTGATCCTGAGGAGACTGTCCACTGCTCCTCTTGTCCCTCTACCCCCTCAAGATGAAGCCTGAACCGGTGCTTGTATCACTGTTCCTCCTGAGGGTAACGCTTCATCTGTAGGACTCAATCTAAAACCCCGAGTTTAGCATTCAAGGCTCCCAGAAACCTGCCCCAATCTATTTTACCAATTTTAAGTCCTACAAAATTTGATTGCAAACCCTTTACCTTCAGTGAATTTGGTTTCCTACGACCACGCTAGGACATTACTGTTTCCCTGTCTCCGGGCCGTCTACTTCCAGTCCCCTAGACTTGCAAGCTCACTCCCTCCTCCAGCCTCAGACACTTTTTCCTTCACCTTGTCTTGCCAACTGTGCTCATCAAGGCCCAGTTCAGCTCCTGTGGAAATGCTCTTCTGACCCTCACAGCATTTGCCCCTTTCTTTGAACACTATGGCTCTTGAAACTTATAAATTTGAGTTTGCCTTCTTAATGTGACAATTAATGTCACATGTTCTATCTTTCAACAGGCCCTAAGTGGTATGTATGGCAGAAAGAGCATGAACTTCAGTGTTAGAAATACCGGGGTTCAACATCAGCTCTGCCATTTCTAGCTTTGTGAATTGTGCATGTAGTTAAATCTCCTCTGGTTCTCTTTCTTCATCTGTGAACAAAAGGAATACCGCTTCCTTCGTAGGGTCATAGCGAGGCTCAGATGAGATAAAGCAGACAGTGCTTAGCACAGTGCCAGGCAAATTAAAAGCATTTCACAAATGAAACTTTCCTTCCTCACTTCTCCCCATAGTTCACCTAAAGGGCAAACATGTCTCATGTTTCCTTGTATCTCCACCTTACCATAATGCCTGCAGAATATCTTAAAAATATGTATTTATTAAGGGACTAAAGACTAAATCAAAGTTACTGAAGTGAGCTAAAACATACCAAATCTCTAAATTTAGGTTAATATAGGACAGTAGCCAGCCTTGCTATCTGTACTGTTTTGAAACAAACTTCTAAAAGGAGGCAGAGTACACAGCAGGCACTCTGTTTTGTCTGAGTTTACTGACATCTTTTGGGGTACTTTGATTACACATGAGTTTGAGAATTGTGCTTATTTACCATATAACAACCAGTGGCCACCATTCGTGATCCCTTTATCCTATTTTACCACCAGATTAAACCTTTCGAAACATTATCTCACTTAACCCTCTCAACAATCCTATTAGCAGGTATCTTGTTAGTTCTGTTGGTTAGGTAGCAGCTCAGGGAAGCTCCCTAACATGCCCAGGAGGACAGAGCTAAGAAGACTAGAACCAGGACTCACACCCAGGTCTGACTCCCAAGGTCAGGCTCTTAATCAATCAAAATGATGCTAAAGAAAGTTTCCTGTGTATCTAGAGTACATTTGGCAGCTCTGGCTTTAGAATTTTCTTACTGACCTGGGTTCCATCTGTTTCTGTTTTGAGAAGGTCAGTGGATGAGAGCTGGTTGCAGTAGAGGCCTGTGTGTCTCAGTGCTGGATCATTTATCTATTAAAGATAAGTACAAGACCAAATTACAAGCTAGTTGTTTAAGATGAAGACCAAATTCTTCCATGAAAAATAATCTCACGGACAGAAAATAGGGTGTAGCGGAAATAAAAAGCTTAGCAATTTACTGTGTTGTCCTAAGTCAGGATAGTGGTTCCTTTTGCAGGGTGAAGAGGGATGTAGAAGGGAGCATGAAGAGAATCTTTGGGGTATTGCTGATAATGTTCTGTTTCTTGATCTGAATGGTAGCTTTAAAGGTGTGTTCAGTTTGGGAAAATTAATTGAGTTGTATATTTTTCTATATATTCTTACATGATACTTCAATAAAAAGTTAAAATCATACACACAAAAGTTAATCAGCAAAAGGCTTTTATTTCTTGTCAAGATTCACTAATAGGAAGTAGATTTATCCTCTGCCTGAATCAATGAAGAAATTGCATAAGTTATATGAAACAGAGGCACTCAAGACATTAGACAAACCCAGTGAAGGAGAGTGATCCCTAAGAGCTAGGAAATTAACTGAGGTGAGTCCTACAATTGCTTCAGCCCACAGTACAGAGAATTTCCAGGCTGCAGCCAGCGTGGGGACAGGAAACCCAGGCAGAGCCCTGCAGGCTCCCTGAGTTGAGATGATGCAGCGGGAAGTCTGAGATGGCCAAGGCAGCTGGAATTCACAGTGCAGAAATGTCAGAGGAGAGGGAACCACGCAGAGAGAAAGCTCCAAAGACCCGCAGAGGGATCCCCTTGAGTCTCCAAGTTAGAACTGATCCGCTAATGGATTTTAGGGAACTACCCAAAGCAGAGGAAAGAGTCCCCAAAACTATGTTGATGGAATAATTCCCAAAGATCACACAGAGTTGAGAATAGGTCCTGATCCGGCCAGCTAGAGTGAAGAACATAACTCATAGAGTATCAAGCAGTATATTAGACAGGCTTTGCCTCAGTAGCAAAGTAAACTGTGCCTAATATACTGAACACTGCTCTGGTCCCACTAATCAAAAAAAGCAAGACCTGAAATGATCAAACTGTTTCAAGTAACTGACCCATTTCCCAGAATAAAGCTCAACAAGGTAAAATTCACAAACGCACCTAATAAAAAATTACTAAACCATGTTAATTTTCAGAAAAATATGACCCATAATGAAAAGTCAGTCAACTGAAACCAACCCCAAAATGATACAGATGATAGAACACGAGAATATTAAGACAGTTATTATAATAACTGTTTTCCAGATGTTCAAGGAGCGGAAAGGTTAAATATGTTAGAGATACAGAAGATATAAAAGAAGTCCAAACTGACTTTCCTCTCTTTCTGGAGAAGAAAGCAGAATACCTGAGATGAAAAATACACCAGATGAAATGAACAGATCAGACGTTGAAAAAAAAAAGAAAGAAAGAAAGAAAGAAAAAGATTAATGAACTTAAACCTACAGCGATAGAAGGTATCTAAAATAAAAGACACAGAGAAAAAAACGATTGACCTTGTTACCCTCCCCACATGGTCCCCAAACCCAGGGAATCAGTGAGCTGTGGGATAAGTTCAAGTGGCCAACTTTTATGTATATGTATATATGTACATAATATGTATATATGAATATAATATAATCTAATATAATGTGTGTCTGTGTGTAATTAAGAGTCTCTGAAGGAAAGGAGGTGGGTGGTGACAGAAAAAGTATCTGAAGAAACAATGGTCAATAGTTTTCCAAATTTGATGAAAATTATATATCCATAAATCAAGAAGCTCAATGAATTCCAAGCACAAGAACCATGAAAACAATCACTAAGGCATATTGTAATCAAATTGGTTAAAACCAGTGACAAAGAGAATAACCTTTTTTGAAAGCAACCAGAGCGGGAGAAAAATCAATCCCGTACAGAGGAACAAAGAGAAAATGCCAGGGGATAAGGCATCAGAAATACTGTAGTGAAGCAACATCTCTAAAGTACTGAAGCTAAAACTAAAATCAACCTAAAATTCGGGGGAGATAAACCTTTCAAAGATGAAGGTGAAAAAAAAAAGATGAAGGTGAAACAAAAACTTTCTCAGTCAGTCTCAGCTGAAAGAATTCAGCGGCGGCCGACTGTAAGAAATGCTAAAGGTAGACCTTCATGCAGAAGGAAAACGATACCAAGCTGGAAACTGGGGTCTCCACAAAGGAATGAAGACTGCTGTAAATCACTACACAGGTAAGTATAAAAGTGCTTCTTTAAATTAAAAAAAAAAAAAATGTAACTGTTTAAAGTAAAAGCATGTGGGGTATATGCCAGATGTAGACACGATATGTATGGTAACGACAGTGCAGGAGGGGAGAAATGGAAGTTGAGAGCTGTGTGGTTTTTATACACCAGGTGGTTCTCATAGCGTCGGAAAGGACATGATGCTACGTGAGAGATGCATGCTCTAAGCTCGGAAGCAACCACTAAAATAACAAAATGGAGTTATATATAGCTAATAAGCCATCAAAGGAGATAACATGAATTACAATGTTCAATTAAACCAAAGAAAGGCAAGAGATGGAACAAAAAAAAAAAAAGATGAGACAAAACCCCCCAAATTGTGAGACATTTAAATTCAACAACATCAATAATCACATTACATGTCAATGGGCTAACCACTCCAATTAAAAGCTGCGGACTGTCGAACTGAGAAAGCAAGACCCAACTAAATAAGAAATATGCTTTAAGTATAATATTTTTTTACCTAATTCATTATATTTTTCATTATTTTAATCTGCTGGAGATGGCGAAAAATTCTAATAACTGAACAATAAGAACAAGGACAAGATACAATACTATTTAGGTCTTCTATTTTGCACAAGAAATGAATCACTAAGTTGTTCTTTTTCCTTGTTAAACTCCTTAGGGACTTACTATAGAGTATCTGGGGAACAGAAAGTTTTCTAAATAAAATTCACATCAAAAAGGGATTCTATAGAAAAGGTAATCAGGGTTTACATGTTTTTAAGACTTGCTACAAATTATGGCTACATGGTCACAGTCTACTTTGTGGTTGCTGAAAATGAGAACAGTAACTACAGGGAGGTACCCCAATGATCTTCTTAAATATCATTTTGAATTTAGTCATTCAGTCATTCTATCCTTAAAAATCTTCAGGAGTCTCGGGGTAAACTCTAAAACATTTAGATGGCTTACAGCAGGTCTAAAAAGCTTACCACATAAATTCTGCTTTAAATATAATATCAATGTTCCCTTAACGTTCATGAGACTTTTCAATTTCTATCCCTTGCTAAGGTTATGCTGTGACAAGTCTTGAATGTTTTTTTCTATTCTCTTTCTTAGGCAAACCTTCCCAGAAGGCTTTCCTAATCATGCGGCTTTTCCTTTAAACCCTCAGTAGTTAATTGCACATATCCCTAATACGACACAAATATTTACGGTCCTATGGAGGTCTGTCTCTTAATGCAGCGGTTTTGTCCTATTATTCAACTGATCTTTGTTTATGTTGTGTCTCCCCAACTTGTTAATATTACCTCCCACAGAGCTATCTTTGTATATAGTAAGTATGGAATAAATGTTTGTTGAAATGAAAGGAAAAAGTGAAGAAAATGTGTTCCAAATGTAAAGGGGTAAGTTCCAAGTCAATGTATTATATGTATCATTTTATTTTATTTTATTTTATTTTATTTTATTTTATTTTTAAGTAGGCTCCATGCCCAGCGTGGAGCCCAGCGCAGGGCCTGAATTTATGACCTTGAGATCCAGACCCGAGTGGAGATCAAGAGTTGGATGCTTAACCAACTGAGTCACCCAGATGCCCCTGTATCATTTTACAATAAATCAAAAACAATACAATCTCTTTTGAGAGTAAAATCTTATAAGGTCTGTCAAAATTTCCATTGTATATCTTAGGAGGTAGTAGCTATCAAAAGATGGTGGGAAGTCAAAGAAGTGTGTCTTTCCCCCTAGCGCTACTAAGAAATAACTGACACACATCTCCACCCAGTACAGTCATTTTTGACGAGTAACTGAACATACCTGATTTTCCCTGGAGGAATGACCTGTGGTATGGTCTGGAGGGGGGGAGTGTGTGTGTGTGGCGAGTGTGCCAGCTGCGCCACTTACCTGCTCAGGGCACACAGCGTTCATTCCCGGCATCTGCAAAGAGCTCATCTGCATCTGGCCCATCATTGGGTTCATGTTCTGAACATTTGTGTTTCCACCTGCCATGGACACGGTGATGCTCATATTGTTGTACACTCCTGGCTGCGCAGGCGTGGGCTGGTTCTGGACAGCTTGACTGAACACACTGTTAACTCAAAAACAAGCCCAATTACATCCACGGATCGTGAACATGGGCGTAGCATACTGGACTCTGTTTCTTAAGTATTAGATAAAACTCCACAGAAAAGACATTACATTCTTAAATTACATATAAGACTTCATCTTATTACAATATATAGAAATTGAGCCTAATTGAGATGAATTTTGAACTCTGCCCAAAGGATTTAATAGCTACAAAGAGCTCATTTTAAGTTACAATCATCTGGCTTCATATCAGAGTTGTGAAATTCCAATTAGGTGAATAATTAAGAAAAAAAAGTTTTCCAGATAACTGAAATGCACTCATTTAACAATCAAAATCATTCTGAAATTTTTTATATCATTTTATCTTCCTAAACCAAGAATACTCTATTTAAGCAAAATGCCTGGGATATGTATGTTTAATAACTGCTCAACGAATGAATGAACAAAGGAATCAATGATTCAATGATGGAGTTTTATATTGTGATTGCTTATATATCTTCTTGGACTAACACTTCAGGCAAACACTACTATCTTGTTCCACTCATTCCTTGTCTCTAGTAATAAGTGACACATGGCAAGCACTCAGTAAATATCTGGTGATGAGTGAATTATGAACATGGGTTATTATTACTCAGTGCTGTCAACTGATGAGGTATGGACTGCTTCTTATTTATAGAAAAACACCATCTGAAGAGAATTTCCTCAGACTCTGAGAACTGGGACTCCCAGGCCTTACTCCAGCCCTAATGAATCAGTTTCTGAGGATGGGCACAGACAGTCACATTTCTAACTTTTCATGCACATTAAGACTCAAGGGCCTTTATTCAATGTTCTAGAGACGCTGTTGCTTCTCAAGGATTCAGCTTCTGGTTGTTTTCACTATGCTATAAACTAAGAGGAATATAACCAGATATTTCTATTTGGCAAATATAATGTTTTTAAAGATCCCAAAGGTCTTCTCAGGCTAGAACATGGCTTTATGTCTTTTCCAGAAGCAAAATGCAGTTATGTTTTTCAGAGGGCTTATTTTACTGATTGCCTTCTTTATGGCCTCGTTCTGGACTGTTGGTATAGTCTGGCCTATTTCTCTTAGTAGGTAGAACAGTATGAAATAAACAGCAAGTAAATACAACTTGAAACTTTATATTTGAACTCTGAAATTCTAAATGATACATATATATACACATCTAAAGGAAAATGATATGAATTGTGTCTTTTATAAGTTCTACAAAACACCAAATGTTTTATGATTATCAGTTGTTAAATAATAAACTGCTAGTAAAATCCCACCTATTTTAAGGTTAATTCTGGAGAATTTGATTTCTAAATATTATTTACCCCATCAATGGCTTATCTATCCCTATATTCCTTGCTCCCTCCTGGGAGGTAAACAGGATGTACTGACATTTATCGTTTCTGGTAGATTAAGGTAATCACACTAAAATTAACATACTGAGAAACAGCCTATTCATCATGTCTAAAGAAAAGCAGCAAATTTTCCCCAAGTAATTATAAAACACAAATGCTCAAAGAAAATTCTATGCCTAGGAAATGGTCAGTAATACATCTTTGAACCATTAACGTCTCTACGGTGTGTATGCTTGTGAGGCAGTGCCCCCACAACTAAAGGTGAGGAAAAACCCATTAGTTCACTGCCCATTTCCTAATGAGAACATTTCTACCCCAGACAATGCTCATTTGTCAACTGATCCATAAATCAGCCCTGCGGAGGCTCAGCTCAGGGCTCTGTAAGTTAATGCATGCAGAAGCTTCAAGGACTGCAATGATGTCATACTTAGTGAAAAAAAGTTCAAGATTTAATTTCTTTTCACATTTATACTTGGGACTTATATTAGCTTAAGTTCATTCAAACTGCTCTTGCCAACAGTTCCATTTCAGTTTCTTCCACTACGGGAAGAAGACCAAGCCCTCTGCAGCACCAGTCACTGCTCTAGGTCTCAGAAATGACAGGGGGGTGGGGTTCACCTCCCTCCCTCTGCTTTCCCGGTCAGCCCCATGTCAGTTACTACAGTTTTTTCGGCTAGCACCAGGGATTTGGAAGCCCCTAAATCACGGTGTGGGGGAAAGTAAAGATGAAGACTTCAGCCACAATGGCTGCCATAGGTATTGGAGGTATTGTTAGCAAGCACGGAGCCGCTCCAGGTCCTAGAAGTCTAAAAACAAAGGGTTAAACAACAGGCCTTCCTAGCCTTTAAAATGCTAATAAGTGCTCAGACTCTCCCTGGCGACTAGTGTTACACACAAACCTGCACTGTTCCAGGACAAAGAGGCTTGGTTTAACCCTTTATTTTTCTTGACTGGAGAGATCATGAAAAAGAATCACATTACACAGTCTCTGAACTCTATTACATCATTCTACTAAGTGATTCTTTGTTTCATGTATTACTTTTGTCCCTTTACTGCCGTCACCCACTGGACTCTTGGTAAGTTCACAGCAAGGGCAGTTTCCCCTGTTCCTTGTGGTACCCTGCACTGTTCAAGAGAAACAGCGAGGGGTCACAAATCCATGCTACCTGTGTCCACTAATAAGCCTTTACACATGAAGCAAATAAGCAAATGTGAATGCTTAGAGACTTCGTGACAACTATTTTTTTTTTTTCCAAATGATTTGGTAAAGTCAAAGTTCACAAAAACTGTTAAAGTACAACAAAAATTCAAGCCCACATTTGAATCTGAACTCAAGAAGTGATTGAGGCAGGACAGAGAATTTTTGTCCTTGTTCACTCAATAAATGTATAGTAAGGGCTCGCCTGTTCTAAAGGATGGACATACGCAAGTAAACAAAAACAAAGTCCTGTGTTTAGGATGATTATATTCTAGTTGGAGGAGACAGACCATAAACAAAAGGACCAACACACAATATGTCGGGTGTTAAGTACCATAGAGAGAAATATAGAAGGGAAAAAAGGGACGAGGGGGTGGAAACCGCTGTTGTTTTAGAAATGACGATCAGGGAGCTTTAATATGGTGACATTTAATATCTATGTCTAATTAGCTGACATTTAAGGAGAGACTTGAAGTGTGAGAGAGCAAACCATGTGGCCACTGTGAGAAGAACATTCCGACAGAGGGATTTAAAAATGCAAAGGCCCTGAGTTTGCAATGTACTTGGCACATGTGAGGAACAGAAGAATAAACAGACACCAGTATGCAGACTGAGTGATGGGAATAGCAGCTGAGGTCAGAAAGGGACCCAGGAACAGGATTATGTGGGCTTCCCGGGCCCCATTCTGCACTCTGAGTAAGTTGGTGAGTTTTGAGGAGAGGACTGCCATGCTGCTCATGTCTGAAGAGCATCACGCAGGCTACCACGTGATTACACTGCCAGGGAGCAAGGGTCGAAGACAGGAGACAGGAGACTCCTTCGACAGTCTGGAAAAAAGACAGTGGTGGCTTGCACATGGGACAGGGAAGAAGGGAGAGCTAAGAAGCTGACATGATTTGCTGACGGGCTGTCTGATGTGGGATATGAGAGAAGAGGTTTTCTCTGCATAACTGGGAGAATAAAGTTGTTGTTCACTGAGACGGGGAACAGTAGGAGAGGAGCAGGTTTTGGCGGGGGGACGACACCCCTTCCGATTTTGTCACGGTGAGCCAGAGAGCCTATTAGACTTCTGAGAGGGATAGAGATTAGGTGGTTATACATATAGTATGGTGTTCAGGGAGAAGCCTGGGCTGGGATTTAGAGACTTTGTCTTTTAAAAGATTTTATTTGTTAGAGAGAGAGAGAGAGAGAGAGAGCACACACAAGCAGGGGGAGTGGCAGGCAGAGGGAGAAGCAGGCTCCCTGCTGAACAAGAAGCCCAAGGCAGGGCTCAATCCCAGAACCCTGGAACCGTGACCTGAGCTGAAGGCAGACGCTTAACTGACTGAGCCACCCAGGTGTCCCTGGGCTGGAGATTTAAACTGGGGAGTCATAGACACTGAGATAGGGATGCGTAATCGTATTGGACAGCATAACCAAGGGAGCAAGTGGACAGAATGAGCTCTGAGGCCCTCAAATGGAGCTCGGGGAGATGAGGAAGATCCAGCAGAGGACACTGAGAAACAGGGTGAGAGTGACCTTTCTCAAGAGAGAAAGCTGTTCCAGAAACTAAATGAAGGAGGAGCGTCAAGAAAGAATAAATGCAAATGCTACCAGCAGTCACCGCACCTGTCACTGTGGAGGACACTGCCAACCTGGACAAGAGTACTGGTGCTAGAGCGGTGGGGATGAAAGCCCGACTGGTCAGCAAGGGAAGGAGAAGTGCTCAGAGTCTTTTAGGGTATTTAACTGTAAAAGGAAGCAGAACTGTCAGTGGGACTGTGTTTTTTCCAAGACACATTTAAATGCTTAGATGTGGGCATGGAGCTAGAGTTTAGCTGGATTTCATTAGGAAGCATCTTGCTAGCATGGCCAAGTGCAGCAGAGGGAGAGCTGGCCAAGGGAGTGGAGAGTGTCTGTAAAGGAATCACGATACCCATGGACCGTGGAATCTAAAGTGAATTTAGTAAGCTGGGATTAGAACATATTAGGAGTCTAAATTCTTCTTGCATGTTATATAGGCAGTTTCATTTCTACCTAATTTACACACAGTCCTCACTGAGAGCTCCACAGTTCTCTAACGGGAAGACTTCCTCTCACCTTTCAGTGAACTTTAGGAGAATATGGTCTTAAGTTTTCAACTTTAACTGCCTCACTTATTATGTTGTCAGATCAAACGGTTTCCCTGTCATTAGAACCAAGACACAACCTAATTAAAAGCCTTATAAAACTCAAGTGAAGTGTGAAAAGTTCAGCAGCCAGGATTGGGGGGAAAATGACATTAGTGAGATAATTCAGAGCAGAATGGGCAAGATGAGGCCACTGAAAATCTAGAGATTCAAAGAGCTGGCTGAGGCAGAACAGCCTGAGAAGCCACAAAACCTCTACTGTTGCCACGAGATCTCTGAAACATGCCGAGAGGGGTAAAGCCTGTGTGCCCACTCTTTAGGCTCTAGTGAATTCTGATATTTAGCCATTCTTACTTTAGATTTTTAGAATTTTTAAAGTGTTTTTATAAATAACACTTTTTTTTTTTTTTTTTTTTTAAGTACCCATTTCTACCTCCGTCCCAGGGAAGCTCCGTTTCACACATGATCAAGTTCTTCAGGTGCGCTGACAGTGAGATGGGGGATTGGGGGCCACTAGACCACTTTTCTGCACTGTAAACACACACATTTACCTTAAAAATGACTTGAAACTTAGAGGATTCAGAAGTTATTTCTCTTTGCTATCATGTAAAATTCAGTTCCATGAGCTTGCAACTGGAAGCAGCCAGCCCTCTTCTATTCCGATCGTCACGGCACAACTGTTCTTATGTGCTGCGGAGACCAGGGATGCTCATATTCAAAAACTTACTTACTTGTTGTTTCCCATTGCACCTTGCTGCCAGGCCTTCATGTCTGGTGACTGGTACCCCGACGAGGGCGGAGTTGGCTGGAGCAGAGAGCTCTGAGGAGGAGGGATCGGCATCGGCACCATGGAGCTCCCGGGGCTCAGAGATGGAGCGAAGTTTGCCTCACCTTGGGGAACCATTCCTGCAAATTGACATAAATTAATTTATGTGACTATACTATAAATGTATTAACCCTATAAAAGAGAACCCCCCACTCCCACAAGGATCTGTCATGATATAATTCATGATATAATTAGAAACAGCCTATTCAATAGAGCAGGGAAAACATTTCAGTCTCTTCAAAATAAGGCAAGAAATTAAGAGTATAAACAGAGAAGTAAACATAAAATAAGTCTGCAAGAATGCATCACTAACATATTGATTTCGGTTCCAGGATTATGTATAATTTTTTTTCTATTCTTTTTGCTTACATGGATTTTTAAAAAAGATTTTATTTATTTGTTTGAGAGAGATCACAAGTAGGCAGAGAGGCAGGCAGAGAGGGGGGAAGCAGGCTCCCCGCTGAGCAGAGGGCCTGATGCAGGGCTCAATCCTAGGAGCCTGAGATCATGACCTAAGCCGAAGGCAGAGGCTTTAACCCACTGAGCCACCCAGGTGCCCCTTACATGAGTTTTTAAGTGCAAAAATGTACATGAATATACATGACAGATTACTTGTGTAATAAAAATAAGTTAGGAAGGGAAAAAGGCAAAACAAACGCGTGTGAAATGAAAAATGAGAAGAGCTTTGTTGTCCATGCCTCAGTCATCTCTGTGGGCTCTTCTTTCCCTGTCCTTTTTCTTTAAGCTTTACTGAGGTATCACCTACGCCACCTCAAATTTACCCACCGAACTGCACAACTCAGTGACTTGTAGTCCATTTATGGAGCTGTGCAACCATCAGCTCAGTCGAGTATGGACATTTTCATTCCCCTCATGTCCCCCCTATGCCTGTCAGCAGTCATTCCCCTCTCCTACCCCAGCCTCAGGCAACCATGGATCTGCTTTCTGTCTTGACAGGTGTGCATTTTGGGGGCAATTTCATATAAATGTAATCACATGAGATCTTTTGGGTCTGGCCTCTTTCACTTAGATAATGTTTCTGAGGTTTGACCATTCTGCAGCATTTATTGGTAGTTTGTTCCTTCCTGGGCAGGATGATGCTTATTAGCAGCTATTGATACAATCGTTTTAAAAACATCAGCTGGCCGTAATATTAACAATTTACTTCTGAATTTTTAGGTTGTTGCTGTGGTCTCTATGTCCATACTTGTATGAATGCTATATTGTCTTGACTGATGTGACTTTTTCTAAATCTTCTAAAAAAATTTTTTTAAATTAGATTTTATTCATTTATTTGACAGAGATCAAAAATAGGCAGAGAGGCAGGCAGAGAGGAGGAAGAAGGTTCCCCGCTGAGCAGAGAGCCCGGTGTGGGGCTCGATCCCAGGACCCTGGGATCATGACCCGAGCTGAAGGCAGAGCCTTTAACCCACTGAGCCACCCAGGCACCCCTTGACTGATGTGACTTTATGGTAATTTTTGAAATGACAGTCATCCAAGTTGGCTCTCTTTTTCAAAACTGTCTTGGCTACACTGGATCCTTTGTATTTCCATATAAATTTTAGGAGAAGCTTGTCAATTCTCCAAAAAGCATATTGACATTTTGATTTGCTTTGTGTAAGGTCAATTTGGAGTGAACCTGCTATCGTTTCAGTTTTTTTCTGATTTCATTTTGACAGTGTCCATTGTTATGTCTTCAAGTTCACTAATTTTTTCTTTTGTAATGTCTAATATCTCTGTTATCCCATCTAGTATATTTTTCATTGCAGACACCGTAGTTTGTTTCCAGAAGTTGATTTTGATTTTATTTATATTGTCCTTGACTTTACTTAATATGTTCAAGCTTTCCTCTAGCTTTTTGAACATATAGAATAATTGTATACTTTTTAATTGTCTCAATGTCTTGTCTACTCATTTTATCATTTGTGTGTGTCTGTGTTGGTTTCGATGACAGATTTTATTCCTCGTTATTGGTTTTATTATACTGCATCTCTGCATGCCTGGTAATAAAAGACTAGATCCCAGACCTTGTGAATTCTACCTTGTTAGGTGCTGGATTTTTTTTTTAAGAAGGAGGAAAAAAGAGTGGGTGCATGTGAAAGGGGGTGGCAGGGCAGAGGAAAAGGGAGAGAGAGAGTCTTAAGCAGGTCCCATGTCCAGAGTGGAGCCTGACAAAGGAGCTTGAAGCAGGGCTCGATCTCATGATCCTGAGATCATGAGTTGAGCTGGAATCAAGAGTTGGATGCTTAAACAACTGAGCCACTCAGGTACCCCTAAATGCCCTTTAAGTATTTTCAACCTTTATCTGGGTTGTAGTTAGGTTACATGGAGACAGTTTAATCCTTTTGGGTCTTGTGTGTCAAGAGACAAAAGCAAAGGTTAGGGCTTATTTTGTCTGCTACTGAGACAAAACCCTTCTGAGTATCTTACTTGACACCCCATGAATCATGAGGTTTTCTATTCTGGCTGGTGGGAAGAGAAGTTGGCCCTGTGCGAACTTTGTAGATTGTTCCCTATAATCTTTCCAGGTGGTTTTCCCTGGCCTTGGTTTGTTGTGTGAGCACACACAAACACACACACAAAATCTGAGTGGGACCCTGTGTACATCCTTGCAGTTCCCTGTGGCTCTCTCTTCTCTGGTCCTGTGCCCTGAGACCTCGAGTTGCCTTGGCCTTCCTAGACTCCCAGCTCCATGGGCTCAACTCAGGTAGACTACTGGTTCCTTTTGGACTCCCTCTCCATGCAGCATAGTCTGGATAATATCAAAAACTATAGTTCGATGTACTTTGATCTTTTTGTTTGTTTCAGATGGGGGAATAAATCTGGCTCCTGTTACTCCAACTTAGCCCAAAGTGGAAGTCCTAACAGTTTAAAAGGTAAAAATGGATTTTTAAAAATGATTTCTGTTATGCTAGCACTTTGTATTTTTTTCCTGACAAAATACATTTCATAGTTAAATACTTTTGAGATACAGAAAGTTTTAAAAGTGCAGAGAAGAATGTCATAATCTGATTATCCATAATTTAGTATAATTCATTCAAATCTTTATTTAAAAAATCTAACACATTTTTGTGACCTGCTTCTTTCCCTTATGATTATATCATAAGCATGTCTCTATGTCCTTAATGTCTCTCTATAAATATAATCGTATATTCTATGTTTTGCCACCATTATTATAACTTTTCTCCTTTTGTTTGTTTAATATGGCCAGAGATGTAGTTAATTTATTCCTTTTGGTTTTTTGTAGGCTACAATTTTAAAAATATTTTACATTTTCTGTGAAAATAGAGCCAACTGTAAATTTTCTATAGTTTTTTTCTTTCATCAAATGTTTATTTTTCTTGGTAAAGACTATTATAAATAAAGCTATATATTTTCTCTCTGTTGCTTCCTCCATCTGTAATTTAATCTCTTAATAATTTTGACTAAGAATATAAGGAGAAGTTAATTTTTCATTTATGACTCTAGAAGATGGGTGTTTTCCCCCCATCTTCATCATTTCTATGTTATGCATATAGAATTATGCAGACTATCTCTATATAAACTCTATAATTTAACTATTTTGGTTGTGATCTTTGAAAAAATACTTGTCTGTTCTTAATGCATTTATAATCTTGTTAATGAGGAAATAGTTTCTTTCAGAAAAATATGTATGTGACGGCAGGAGAGATACTTCTCATATTCTGGACATTATTCTGTAGAATCAAAGTTAAACAATAAATAAGAGATTGCAAGTATATCAGCATACTTTTTGACATTTCTTTCTGGACTCATTTCACATTCTAATTGTTCCTTATCAGCTGACCTAGTTTTAGTAGAGAGAACCAGCTTGTAAATAAGGAACTGGAGGGGTAGACAGAGTTCTGGTTCAGGTTCTGCCACCACACTGGACCTCGGATTCCTTGGACCAGACAATCTAGTTCCTTCCAAAATTACGATAATTCTGTCTTCACCTAAACTATGCTAAGCCTCCCTGCTGGACCATAAATAGCATTACAGCCATTGGCAGCAGCAACCAGAACCAGGATTCATCCTTCCATTCATTTACTTCACGAAGGTTCATTGAGCACCTACTCTCCCTGCCAGACCTCTGTGCTAGGCAACTGAGAAACTAAAAAGATCACACTTTGCTCAGTCAAGAAACTTGCTATTTAAAAAGCAAGGCAGCTAGGTGAACAAGTGAGTGTAAGACAGAGTGGTGAGTGCCTATGATTGGGAGTGGTCAGGGAAGGCTTCCCAGAGGAGACAGTTCTGAGAGAAGGGAGGAACAAGAATGAGGCCGGTGAGTGAAGGACACTGGTTTGAAACAGCAGATATAGGATTACAAGGCCTAGTATGAAAAGAGAGCAAGGTATACATTCTTTCTCGGATCTTGAGAAATTTGTTAGAACAGCTGGAACTCTGAGATATGGAGAGAAGGGAAGCAGAACTGATGAGTCTAACTTTGGACAAGCTGAGTTTGGGGTGTTAGTGGAGAGAAAATTCAAGGATGTCTGTCATCAGGCAGTTGTACACAAGAGCTGAGAGATCTGGTTAGAGATACAGAAGAGAGTCATCAGCATGAAGAGGTCACTGTAGCCACAGGAGTGGATGAGATCACTGAGGAGGAATGGGTGGAGTAGCATTACTGTAGTTCACAGAAGGAGCTATGGATTAGCTTCAAGGAATTCATAGAGTGGGTACAAAATTTTGTAAAAATTTCCATCATATTTCCTTTAAATGTCACCTTGGTATAAAATAAATTTTATTTATTTTTTTAAAAATGCAGGGTTTGTGTGTGTGTGTGTGTGTGTGTGTGTTTTGTTTTGTTTTTAAGATTTTACCTATTTATTTGAGAGAGAGCATGAATGGGAGAAATGGGGAAAAGAGGCAGAGGGAGAAGCAGACTCCTTGCTGAGCAGGGAGCCCAATGTGGGGACTGGTCGCAGGACCCTGAGATCACGACAAGAGCCAAAGGTAGGCGGTTAACCGACCGAGCCACGCAGGGGCCCCTAAATAAATTGTAAATGTCTAATTCTGTTCTTGTGCACTCATCATTATGGCTTGATAGTCTAGAAATATTTTTGGTTTTCAGAAATAAAAGAGAGCATACTCTGTCATTACTATTATTCACATATTCCTTCATTTACTCTGGGCCCCTACTAAGCTAAAAGATGCCAAAGCAAAGGACTAAAGCTAAGTTAATGAATTCAACCTTTAGTCTTACTAATATCAATTAACACAAAAACTTTTTCTGCAAAGGACCAGATAGGAAATATTTTTGGTTTTGCAGGTCATAAGGTTCCTGGTACAATTCAACTCTGCGTATGAAGCCAACCACATTATGTATTATCACACATAAACTAAAGAGGAGGACTGTGTTACAGTAAGATTTTATTTAAAAAACATGTGGTGGTTTTTTTTTTTCTTCCAAAAGAAGTCTTCATTTGCAAAGGTTGAAACTTTTCCAGAACTTGCATTTGTACTCACACAAAACCTGGTCATGAAGCTTTTTACCAGGTTATTGATAATGTTGGAATGAGTTTATAACTTAGCACAATGGAAGACATTTAAAAACACTGCCTCTTTAAATGTTCTTTTGTTCTCCAGAAAACCTGACCACTCCCCCCACCCCATTATTTTGAAGTAGTTCACGAAAGAACTTCAGGCTCTGTCATTTTATTTCAATTTGCAACTGGATGAAACAACTACTCTCTATCGCACCCAGCGTCTGGGTTTTGTTTGTAGTAGGAATGCTGATTTGATCAACGATGAATTCTTATGTTGTGAAAAGCATTTTCTGTCAATCTAAATTTGGACTAGAAGAAAAATCAGGTACCAGATAGAGCGCTTATGATGGGAAGCAACACATCCAGTTCTGTCGCCTAGAGAAGTAAGCCCCACCACTCATGATCTCAACCACTGTGTACACACTGACATGGCAGTAGCTCAAAGAGGAGAACACAACTCTGAAAGAAATCTTGTCAACTTCATTGGAAATGGGGTTCTGAAGAACTGCCTTTCTAGGTGGCTTTGTCAAGAAACAGAAGAGGGATACGAAATTCTTTCTTGGTCTTCCAGAGAAGAGGTGCTGAGGAACATAACTGAAAATGGGCATAAGTACTGTTTTTATTTCTCTGTTTCTTAAGAGAAAAGAATCCTTGGGGAATTTACTAATGTTTGGGTTACTCATAGTTATTTCTTATTTTGCCAATGAATGAGACAAATCTTTTGATTTAAGGCTCTGTAATCAATATTCTGAATGCTACTAAGAGTCTATTTGCTGTGTGGGCTAAGCTGCCATTTTGGAAGAGGAGTGGAGAACCAGGTAACGACACAGGTCTTCTAATGCTGGAGGAAGTACTTCTGCAGGCCAGAATAAAGTGAAAAAGCCTTGTCAAGTTCTCTGCATACAGAAATCTTAAGACACATGAAAGTGGCCTTCAAAAGGTTCAGACAATATTATTATTAAAATATAGATTTATAATCCTTTTCTTGCCCATACAGATAGTGTCAGCGATGTAAACCAGCCAAAGATGACTTCATTGTCTTGAGGACAAAGGAACTGATGTGACATAATTTTGAGTAAAAGATCTTTGAGAATTCTGGTGCTGTCTGACACAGTCTCCCTAGATAACTTAATTTAATAGTCAAAGGATTTTAGCACTTGTTGCCACGAGAATGAAAGTCTAAATTGATTTGGCTGTCAAAGTTGATACGCATATTGCTATGTAAAAAAAAAAATCTCTATGTAACCTCAACATTTTATTCAAGTCAAATAGCAGTCTTCTCATGGAAATTCATTTTTAGGCAGACTTATAATTTACTTTTTCTTTCATTTATAAAATGAAGGGATTTATTTCAATTTTTCCCCAGGAATCTGCCATTAATTTTGCATCAAAGTTTGATTAAATATCGTGGATTAATCAAATGTGTTTTATTACCACTACCCATTAGAGTCTGAAAGTGAAAGAAGTAAAATTTAAAAGGACATCATCACCTAGGACAAAGAGAACGGAAGAGAGACAATGCAAACAAAAGGTTAAAAAGGAAAAAACTCCTGGAAGCCAGGAAGTTCCTCAGACTGCAGAAGAAGAGCTTCCAACTTAAGTAGCTAGGAGTGCTGACACCAATAAGAAGCCTGAGAGGCTTTGCAAAGAGGGTTATCCCTATATAAACTATCAAAATCAAAGTCTCCAAAATAATGAAAAAACTGTATGCCCATTTTGAGTTCATGTACTTCAACCCATCGTCTGAAGAGGACTCTCATAAGATTCTTACAGGGATCCATGACAGAAAGTAAGAACGTTAAGAGAATGTACCCTGCAGACAAAATTCAAAAAATTTTAGAATCAGGTCCTTCTGGATCCTCTGATTAATCATATTAGCTGTCAGGGAGTGATAAGCCTCCAACTATTTAACC
Source organism: Mustela nigripes (assembly GCF_022355385.1). Lineage (NCBI taxonomy): Eukaryota > Metazoa > Chordata > Mammalia > Carnivora > Mustelidae > Mustela > Mustela nigripes. The sequence continues at coordinate 18,659,113 of NC_081563.1, read as the reverse complement.
ACTAGTGGCAAGAGATGAGTCTGGAGCCCGGGTCCCCTGACTCCCACGGCAGCACCTTCCCCTTGGGCGCACTGCCCCGCCATGAGCGCAGGGGAACACCTGCGCCATCGGATACGTGGGAAGCAGCGCAGAGGAGCAGTCCTCATACCTGATCCTGGGTACTGGAAGACGTTCTGCTGCATCTGAGGATTGATTCCAGTGCCAAACTGTCCTCCCATGTTTCCCGTCATGCCTCTGTTGACCATGCTGTTGCGGTTGGCCAAGGCTGACTCGGGATTTGCGGCCAGTTGTGAAAATGGGCTGGTTGAAGCAGGTGGGGTTCCTGGATTTGTACCGTAGTTGGGTGGGTAGGGAAATTGCTGCGGAGCACCCTGAGGAAGACGGGGGTTCCCCATTTGAACTGGCAGTCCAGATGAGGGAGGGAGGTTGTTCCCAAAGCTTTGTTGCCTCATGAGCATGGCTCTTTGCTGCTGTATTAGCTGCCTCTGCCGGTGCTGCTGGCTGTACAACTCCCGCTGGCGCTGCGCCAACATCTGGGCATTCAGGGGGGGCTGCAAAAGAGAAAACCAATCCTCATTTATGAATACTGTTATCACCATCCCCTACTTTGGGAAGCTTACAGGATAAAGCCTAGTAGCTTGGGGCAACAAAACACGCAGCAATTATCACTATGACTTCAAACATGTCTGAGGTGACGTGGTTAGGAGGCTTTTTTTTCTTTTCCTTTCCCCCCAAATTTTCTGTTTCTTAGTTCTTCTCTTTTCTCACTGAGATCATTTATTCCACTTTACTTAAATGAATAAAATGTGATTAGAGTTGATTTTAATTTTCTTCATTACACTTTCCTGTATTTTCCAAATTATTTATAATGAGCATGCATTATCTTTACAATTGGAAAAACCTAAGAATACTATTTAAAAAGGAAGAATCAGAAATCTAGGATAAATTGCCAAACAAATTGTTACTTAAAAAGAATAATTAGAAATAAAATAAACAGAACTAGCTTTTTTTTTTTTTAAGATTTATTTTAGAGAAAGAGCATGAGTAGCGGAAGGGGCAGAGGGAAAGGGAGAGAAGCAGACTCCAGACAGGGCCAGACACAAGCCTCGATCCCACAACCCTGAGATCATGACCTGAGTTGGATGCTTAACCAACTGAGCTACCCAGGGGCCAGAACAAGCTATTTTATAACACTGTTGTAAAAAAGACTGCTCCAGGCATCAGAGTATGTGTTTTAATAGCTATAATACTAGGAATGACAAAAGCAACAGTAAAATTAGGGTTAAAATCACTTTTTTGGGTCTAACTCATTAAAGCAACATGGAATTTCAATAAAGCCTTCCTCAGAAGATTTCAATTCAGACTGAGGATCTGATCAAGGCAGATAGCTCCTCTAAAATTAAACTTGCAAACAGATATAGTCCAATCTAGAAGAAACTGTGACATATGACTTTCTAACAGAAATCATCCTTATGTGAATTCCAAAAGTAGGGTCTTCCTTCCTTATAACCTAACTACCCTTGCATGAGCTAAATAGTGAGCTTTTTAAGACAGGGAAACCCAAGTATGGATCCATGAAGATGCCAATATCTGCTGCTTAACAGTAGTTTTCTTTTTTTTCTTTTCTTTTCTTTAGAGAGAGAGCAAGCAGGGGAAGAGCACGGGAGAGGGAGAGAGAACCCCTCTCCATGCTGACCATGGAGCCAATGGGGGGGCTCGAGCCCAAGAACCCAAGATCATGACCTAAGCTGAAACCAAGAGCTATATGGTTAACTGACTAAGCCACCCAGGTGACCCATGAACATTAGTTTCTGTCTGTAACCCTTTTGATTACAGTTGTCTTCCTGTTTTTGCCCTGAATCCATCTAGGTACACCTTACGGAGGAAAGAAGTTTTGTGTGCATCCTGTCTAAAATTCCTCATCTCTCCAATTTTTGTGTCACCTTGGTTAAGAAAGCATGAAGCAGTTGAAGCAGAAGTACTACGAAGTTAAGTAGGGAGTTGAGTACAGGATAAGACGTAGAAGGCAACCCAGTTCTTTTTATGTTTAAAGTTCCAGTGGCCCTGGGTTCATGTACAAGGCTTGCTAAAATAAATAAAAAACTGAAAATGCTGATGCTCAGATTGAGCAGAGGACACAAAAGGGTAGTTAATATAACTCAGCAATGTGACTGGGTTTTGATCAGGCTTCCGGTACCATCCACACAGTTTCTTATCTAGGGGTCTTATAACTGGCCCTATTCAGGATACCAGTAAGAGTGTTCTACTGATTCATCTGGTATCTAATAGCAACGACAACACCACCACCAAAACCAAACAAAGGACTCTTGCTTTAGATTAAATATCAGTAAGGGGTATCACAAGTTGATTATCAATTCATTCTAGAAGAAAGTTGCACCACTACCTTAAAAGATCATCTCGGACACTCAAATCAACACTTTAAGAAACAGCCTGGGGTAGAGAATTGCTAACAATGTCTGCTTTTCTCACATTACCTGAGGTGTAATTTGCTGCTGCATGCCTGACCTCATATTGATGCCAACAGGAGCGTTCGCTGCAAACTGGTTCAAGATAGCTTGTCGATTTTGGTGGATCAACTAGAAAAAAATATAACAATGAGATATCATATTTTTACATACAAATACATACTTTGGCCCTTTTAGGGTAACAGAAACTTTTTATTGATTACTAACAAGTTTCAGTATTACAAGTTTAGTAAGATTATTTCCCATGTTTATTTGCCAAAAGGCTGGCAATTCCAAACATTTTATCAAATAGTTCCCACCTACAGAACACTAAATAGGACAGAGCATTTAAAAGCAGAATCCAGGGGCGCCTGAGTGGCTCAGTGGGTTAAAGCCTCTGCCTTCGGCTCAGGTCATGATCCCAGAGTCCTGGGATCGAGCCCCGCATCAGGCTCTCTGCTCCTGCTTCCTCCTCTCTCTCTGCCTGCTTCTCTGCCTACTTGTGATCTCTGCCTGTCAAATAAATAAATAAAATCTTAAAAAAAAAAAAAGCAGAATCCACATACATGTGTACATATGCACATAGGTATATACACATATACATACATATAGCTTACCTTTATTTTTTTATTTTTTTAATTTTTATTTATTTGTTAGAGAGAGAGAAAGCCAGAGTACCAGCAGGGGAAGTAGCAGGCAGTCCCTACGCTGAGGCAGGCTCTACGCTGAGCAAGGAGCCCGATGCAGGACTCAATCCCAGGACCCTGGGATCATGACCTGAGCTGAAGGTAGCTGTTCAACCAACTGAGCCACCCAGGTGTCCCTATTTTTTATTTTTTTAAAGTAGGCTCCATGCCTAGCATGGACCCCAATGTGGGGCTTGAACCCACAACCCTGAGATTAAGACCTGAGCTGAGATCAAGAGTCAGATGCTTAAATGACAGAGTCACCCAGGTGCCCCCATAGATCATACTTTCAAAATCATGCTACTACTCAGTTATTTCAGATAAGTACAATAATGGAGAGAAAAGAAATATCAGCCCTACATCTTAAACTACAGTATAAAAGTAAGTATATAATAGGGCACATTTTACAAAAGTCTAGAAGATTAATGGAAAAGTTGAGGTACTTCTTTCTCACTTGGAGGCTGACGGTCAGATGGGTACATATTTGGGGAAATCCAACGTGATTTCATTGCTGGGGAGAATTATGTAAGAAACAAATGGTTTGAGAAAATAGACTATTTATTTAACTAGAAGAAGTAATTACTTTAGACCAGCATTTCCCAAATTGGTGTTCTAAAGAACACTGTTCTGCAGATATTAATAGATGTGCCAGGAAAATAGCATGCTGTGCTGTATTAAGTATTGGAAATGATGGGTTACACAAGGTGAAACAGATTTCTTTACTGCAGTAATTCTATGAGCCTTTAACTGGCCAAAGCACACTGTGAATCTGCCATTAACATTTATCTCCTAGAATAATTTTGTATGGAACACTAGTTTGGAAGATGCTGTCGTATCAGGCTTAGAATTCCAGGTCATAGGCAGGCCTTAACTTCATCAGGTAACAAACAAGCACCCTGGGAATTGATATTTCCTGATAAACAATCTATAGCTTAAAGAATTTCTTGCTCAATCATTTGAGGTGAATAAACTCTTCAGAGGGATAATATAAGTATCAATACTATTTTGTGTGTATATGATGCTTTATAACATAAATTACTAATAAAGATATTAACACTCATATTTTAATATATTTAATATTTTAATACATTTAATATATTTTAATATATGAGATGCAAACTAGAAAGACTGGAGATTTTGTAAGAGAATCCAAATTGCTGTGAACAGTGATTAAATCTCCCATCTCCAAACAGCTCAATTCTTAATTCTGGTTTCATTAATTTTTTTGATTCCCATTAGATCAGAAAACAAAATGTTTGGGGGAAAAGCTCATTTAATATAAATGTAAAAATTAAAGCTTCCAGGCTTTTATGGAATAGGATAGAACATTCAGAATCGTTTAAAAATTAAAGATACGAACATTATGGTTTTAAAAGTCAAAGGGATTCTTGGGGTGCCTAGATGGCTCAGTTGGCTAAGGCCTGGAACACAAACCCTACAGACTGGGGACACCTGAGCAATACCAGAGGACTGGTTCGGTTGCACTGCGGATCCCAGGGTACTGGGATGGACCCTCTGCTCCTCCCCCTACTCCTGCTCACACACCCTCTCTCTATCTCTCAAATAAATAAAATCTTAAAAAAAAAAGATAAAAGTCAAAGGGATTCTTTTTTTTTTTTTTAAAGATTTTATTTATTTATTTGACAGAGAGAAATCACAAGTAAGCAGAGAGGCAGGCAGAGAGAGAGAGAGGGAAGCAGGCTCCCTGCTGAGCAAAGAGCCCGATGCGGGACTCGATCCCAGGACCCTGAGATCATGACCTGAGCTGAAGGCAGCGGCTTAACCCACTGAGCCACCCAGGTGCCCGTCAAAGGGATTCTTAAGTACAAAACTCTACATACTTCTTTAAATTCTACAGACCCCAGACATAAGTTTAAATAAACCATTAATTTTACAAAGATTTAGCAAAAAAATTAAGTGTATGCAAGATAATATATAAAGTTTGAAGGCTACAGAGGTGAGCAAATCTCTGTCCTCTGGGAATTCTGTCGAGTGGCAGAGGCCAATACAGAAGGGTGCCACCTATAAGTGCAACACTTGCATACCCAGAGACACCTACAAGGCGCTCAAGCTTAGAGGAGAGAAGGAAGGCCGGGACCAAGAGCTTGAGCGCGCAATAGGACCTTGAAAGATGAGAATGCGAGATGGCAAGAAGGATGGTCGAGTTAACTTAAGGCAGAAAGTACGGCAACTCTGGAAACAGAAGACAAGGCCATGAGGATAGGGGGAAATACATTAATCTTAGCAATGAAGAGAGGTAACACTACCAGGGGAGTGGGAGTTGGGTTTCCAAACTTACAGCTTTATATATTCTTTGAATTGTGAGATAATGAGAGCATGAAATGGGTGGGGAGGGAGGAAAGATGCTTGAGAAGTAGTAAAAACGAGAAAATTTCAACGAGGAAATAAATTACAACCTTAGAAAATAAATAGTCTATTTTTAGCAGAGGAAGAAATTATTCTAAAGCACATTCTGTTAAAGAGAAATTTATCTATTTCTGCCCCTCCCCTCTCTCTACATACAACCTAATGCTGTATATAGTTGTTTCACTCTGACCTTCCTCTTCACTCTGATTACTAAAATGCTACTCATTATCTAGCAAGCAGGTCAAGTTCTATTCTTTCTAGGAAGTCTTCCCAAAATGATCACCATATCCTTTAACTCCTTGGAAATCTTCACTTTTGGCTGGTGGGAGGAGAGAGGTCAGGAGTCCTCAGAGCTTGGGACATAAATTCAGAAGTCTATAAAGGCCAGGTCAAAAGGCTTGTATTATAAAAGGAAATGTGGAGTTTGCGGCCAGTGGAACAGTACAAACTCAGCCTACACACAAAACACACACACATACACACACATCTCCCACACCCCTACACACACACATTCAGAGTTCAGGCTGGCTGACATTTTGTCTGTCTGCATGGATTTCTTTTTTTCAATGCCTTATCAAGAAATCCTTCTATAGGAAACTTAAAAGATGATTATCTAGCCTAGACGGTCTCAAACAGGAATAATTCTGCCCCACAAGAGAAATTTAGCAATGTCTGAAGACACTTTTAGCTACACAACTTGGGGAAAGGTTGCTATTGGCATCTAAGGTGAAGGTCAGGGATGCTGTTAGACATTCTTTTTTTTATTTTTATTTTTATTTTATTTATTTATTTATTTTTTTGCTGTTAGACATTCTTAAATGAACAGGAAAGCCCCCAAAACTAGAATTATCTGCCCTAAAATGTCAATAGTGCCAAGAATGAAAACCCTGATTTAGCCACATGTAAATTCTTGACAAGGGTTTTTTATTTTTTAAGATTTATTTATTTATTTATTTATTAGAGAAGGAACATGCGTGGAGAGAGAGGGTGAGAGAATGTGAAGCAAACTTTGTGCTGAGTGCAGAGCCCCAGCAGGGCTTGATCCCATGACCGCAAGATCATGACCTGAGCCAAACCAAGATCCAACGCTTAACTGACTGAGCCACCCAGGTGCCCCAATAGGGGGTTTCTTTTGAAGAAGCTATTCTTGGGGTGCCTGGGTGGCTTAGTGGGTTAAGCCTCCGCTCGGCTCAGGTCATGATCCCAGGGTTCTGGGATCGAGCCCCACATCTGGCTCTCTGGTCAGCAGGGAGCCTGCTTCCCCCCCTCTCTCTACCTGCCTCTCTGCCTACTTGTGATCTCTGTCAAATAAATAAATTAGCTCTTTAAAAAAAAAAGAAGAAGAAGCTATTCTTCTATCAGGCAGTTTTCATGGCCAGAATTCTAGAGATGAAATTAGCTTCCCTCTACTTTCAGCCCTTTGGTCTTTCTGGTCACTTCTATTTTCTCTAATATATAAAAAATAATCAATAGTGGTTCTTCTACCAGATCCATACATTTTCTCCAATACTCTAACACATAACACATGTGGACTTGACTTGTTTGAGATGGCTAAGTATATCACATTTCTTTATGTGTCTCCAATGTTACTCCCTTTTCACAGTATTCTTTTCTTGAGAGTATGAAGACCCTGGCTGGAGAAGAAGAATAGAAAACTAGAACAGAATAATCACATCTTTTATGAGCCAATCTTACATAATTTTCTACAAGCAGCAGGTCTACCCATTTTTGCTGTTATCCTTTTCTCAAAATAGAACTTTAGGAATTCTTTATTGTTATCATGGATATATTTCTTGAGACTTGGCTTATTTGACATGTGAGCAGACACTATATCTAAAGGCTTCATTACAACTTTGTATTCCTAATCACTACCTCCCTCCTTCATTTTTGCTGTTCCTTAGAAGTTTCAGCCAATGAATCTCTACTAGTTTCCTAGGGTGTTTTTCCTTCCCCTCTCCCCCAACTGGGGATTATTCAAAACTGTATAATCAAATGTAAAATTGTAGACTATTTTTACTCCTTGTGTACCACATTCCCGTCAATGAGATATACTTATAGTCAAGAAATATGTTTTTAAACTGATCTTAAAAATCCATTAAAAGAAAGAAACTATGATGTAGTCCTGAGTTTGTACCTTTCTTTTTTCAGATCATCAGGCACTGTCCTAAATTCCTATGAGATGCTTTATATGTCCTGTGTGTGGGAATGAGAGAACATGAACAGCGAGTAAAGAGATGGTATTAGTCTAGCGAGGTGGGTATATTATGAACACCATGTTATGAATCTGATGTATTCTGGACACTAATTCTTTGTCACTTACACAGTGTTGAAAATATCTTCCCTGAGCCTACATTTAACCTTGTTTATGGTGTCTTTTATCTTACAAGTTTTAAATTTTATCGCAAACATCAAACTTTTCCCTTATGCCTTTTAGGGGCCACATAAATCTCATATTCACATTTAGATCATTAAAATACCTAGAATTTATTTTTATGTATGGTATGAGATTAAGGAATATAATTTTTTCTCCTCAAGGACAGTCCAATGTATTAGCATTTATTATACAGGCCATCTCATCTTACTGACACTGTGCTAAGATCTTTATTATATTTACTATCTCACTCATTCAATCCACAGACCACCTACGAGGTAGACAAATTATTTACTGTATTTCTTTTATGGATATAATCAGAAATCAGAGGCTTTAAAAGGGTAAATAATTTGTCAAGCCACCTAAGTTAGAACTAGGACTTGAAATTAGAGATCTTATAACATTATAAAATATTGCCTTTCTAATATAATTTAGTTCCTTATTTCTCTTCTTTCCTGAATTTGTAACATTCTAGGAAATTGCTTTAAATACTTTAAAGAGGGCACCTGGGTGGCTCAGTGGGTTGGGCCTCTGTCTTCCGCTCAGGTCGTGACCTAAGGGTCCTGGGATTGAGCCCTGGGCTCTCTGATCAGTGGGAAGAGCTTGCTTCCCCCCTCTCTCTGCCTGCCTCTCTGCCTACTTGTGATCTCTCTCTGTCAAGTAAGTAAGTAAATAAATACTTTAAAGAAAATCCAAAGCAATATCATCCACAGATGATTAAGAAAATACAAAAAGGTTAAGAAGAAAAAGCAACAATCTATAGCCCTGGTCCTGCTTCTCAAAGACAATACTTTTTTTTTTAAGTGGGTTCCACACCCAGTATGCAGCCCAACACAGGGTTTGAACTCATGACCGTGAGATCAAGACCTGAGCTGAGATTAAGAGTAGGATACTTAACTGACTGAGCCACCCAGGCACACCCCCTGCCCTGGAGACAATACTTTTAACGATTTGCTTTTTTGGTTCTTGATGCTTACTTATCTCTGTATTTGCTGCTTAGACAATTTTAAATATTTATGGCACTATACCCACTCATCACCTGTAAGGAGAGAGAAGACTGAACACACCCAGCTCCCCAGGATCCCCAAATTATCCTTTCCTCCATTCTCCTAATGCAATAACATCAGTAAGCTTCAATCACTCCAACTTCAAACAACATAAATTTCATTTCCTGTTTCAATAATCATAACAGTATCTCTTGATGCTCTACTTTACAAATTAAGCTACATATTTCTCTTTATTAATTTAATAATATATGATGTTCATCCTAAATATTTCTTACCACAAAAAATAGAAGCAAATTGCTTTTAAATAGTGAGTTTCAAGAGTACTTTGTTATGAGCCAGCTGTCTTTAACTGAAAGAAAGTCTCCTTTACCTTATCCTTGCCGACCAAGGATGGTGTTTTGAGTTTTTCACAAAGGTTGTGGGAACACTTCGACCTGATACCTTTATTCTAGCCCGAGGGCAGTGTCAATGCAGCACGAGTTAGCAGAAGCCTTCTCAGAGTGCTCCCTGCAGACCCGGACGACTCACCTGCTGTTGGCCCTGCAAGCGCTGCTGAAGCTGGAGCCGCAGCTGGTTGGGCGCGGCCGGAGGTCTGTTCAGCGGCTGCCGGGGCTGCATGCCCATGCCGGGTGAGAAGGCGCCTCGGGGAGGCGTCACTTGGACAGGCAGAGTCCCCAGCGAAGGTTTTTGCCTGACCATGCCTTGGAAAGGGGTAGAGAGATTGGCAGTAGGTGAAGGAGATGAATAAGGCTGGGAATAAAGGTTAGGTCTTTCTTCCATCATCAAAGGTGGTGTTGCTTGTTGTGGTGGAAATCTCTCTGATAAGACATCTAATCCACCTCCCTGTTGGAAAATAAGCCAGAACATTTCACAAATAAATTACTGCCTATATGACATGCTTCTCTATATAATCTTGGATCTGAGAATACGTTATCTCTAGAAAGTTTTATTATAAAATATTATGCTGAATTCATGAAGGTCTCTAGGAGTTTGCTATCTAAGGAAATCACTTATGAAATTTCCTTCTGAAATGGAATAACAGATCAACTGAGATGTTTAAAAAATCTCAAAAAAGAGACAAAAACATGGTTAAAACACAGGCTAAAATCAATGGAATGAAGCCAAAAGGTTTGAAAAGAATCACACTGCAAAGCCTAAGAGTCAACAAACATTACATTTAGTAGCTTACCATGAGAAGTATTATTATAGGAGGGATTAAGTTAGGCATTTTTCTATCCCAAATAGAGAATTCATGCTTTCTTTCCTCTTAGTTGAAAAAAAAAATTCATAGCTGGCCTAAAAGAATGCCATAACTATGGCTTTTAAAATTGATAACTATTATTCATTGTAAAAATATAATTTAAATTATGACCTGGTGTGCTTGAGTGTGTGTGTGTGTGTGCACGTGCACAAATGTGTATGTAACTGAAAGGAAAGTTTTATGAAATACAACTTCCACTTTTTCTTATATTCTACTACTTTAAAAATGTTGGTCATGAAACACTAAGTTGATTTTTCAACCTCACCATGTGAAAAATGCCCAAAGGTGGACTATCATGGGATGTGCAGGTTGATGTCTAGCAAGAATAAAGGATAAATTAAGTCCTAGGATAAGAAGTCATTATATAAATCTGGATTCTCTTCTAGGGGGAGCCTCTAAGATTCTGGTCCATAGTGAAAGGCTAAGACTTTCTGATTCTAACTATTTCTAATTATTATGACTTTTTTTTTGTTTTAAAAACCTCATTATTTAGGTATATTTTGATAACTTTCACAAGAATAAGTTATAAAACTACTTAAACACAGTGAGACCAATATTGACAAATCTTGCTTAAAAATAATTTTCTAGCTTCTCAGGATTGTATTGTTTAAATAATGCCAGTTTTAATGAATACCTGGACGAGTTTGTCAATTCCCAGAGCTCTATCTAGTTCAGCTAGCTCAGTTTCATCTTTGCCGCTGAGGAAGGACACGAGCTGTTCAAGAAGAGCCTTCTCATCATTTCTTCCTTCTACTGTTGTTGGTGGACAGAGCAGCTCATCTAATTGTGAACTAATACACTGGCTAAAAGAATCAAAAGATAAAAGAGTTTAAGACTCACATAGCAAATAAGTATTCAATCTCAATAACATAAACATAGATATATACATATATATGTATGAGATACACACAAATATGCAAATCTTGTTCTAGAAAATTCTGTGGAGACGCTTTTTCAACCAATTATCACACAATGAAATGTTCTATACTTATGTGTAGAAATTTATAAATGTTCTGTATGAAGCTTGAATATATTCTCACTGTTTTGTCAGTCACTGAAATTTGCTTCCATATTCTTGCTCTTTGCTTATAGAAATAGCTTGAAAAATTAACTAAACATAGTTAAGAAAGGGAAAAGAATTCTTCATGAAAGTCGAAAATAAAAATCAATAAAAATCTCAGGGAAAAAAATCATCTAGCCTACAGCAAGATTTATTCTATATATACTTAAGTTTCAAAGATGATCAAATTATATTGATTTAATCATAAAATAACATGATTACCATTTACAAAAGAAATCAAACTAGGAAAATGAAACATTCTCAGTGTTAAGCAACAAAAAAACCTGTTGATTACATGGAGGAAATACACAGTCTAATCCTCCTGATACCAACAGATGCAAAAAACTCAGAAATATATGGAAAATAATACTAATAGTACAAACATAATTATAAGGAATCCTCTCTGGGGAAGGTAAATGGGAATACAGTTCATAGTTAAAGCTCTAAACCACACTCAACACTGCCTAGTCACCCTTTGGTTGCTATGCATGAGATGTACTCTAATGTTTTGGAATGGAGCTACTCATGTCAATTAAGAAATTAAATTCTAATCAAGATGGGACACTGAGTAGATGCAAAAAGTACTTTCTTTTCTTAATATCATCTTGCTCCAAAGAGAAACACCGGACAAAATAATTATACAACTAAAAGCTCAAAAGCTTTTATAATAATTGTTACACTGAGCTCAATTCATCTACAGATCTCAGAAATTTTACAGTAATCAATCAAAGCAAAGCAAGAGATGAAAAGAAAACAACTGCTGGATACTATATCAATCTTTCAGTAATTATAATACATACTAGCCTTGCAGTCACACAGTAAATAAATCTGTTTAACGTGGGGTCTTCCTCTATACCCCCCTCTTTAAAAAAAAAAAAAAAAGATTTTATTTATTTATTTGAGAAAGACAGAGCATGAGAGGGGAGAGGGTCAGAGGGAGAAGCAGACTCCCTGTGAAGCTGGGAGCCTGATGCGGGACTCAATCCCAGGACACCGGGACCAGGACCTAAGCTGAAGGCAGTTGCTTAACGAACTGAGCCACCCAGGCACCCATCTATCCCCCTTTCTTTTGTCTACTACTATCTCACAAAATAAAATGAAGACTGGAATCCAGTCTGGGAAATAGTTCTTTGTTGTAGAAGTTGGTATCTGATATTTTATAAGGTAGGAAATGTATTACTCACTCTTCTGGCTTATTCTGATTTACAGGAGTCACTGTATTATTTGCCCATGGAATCTGGTCACCTGTTCCTGGCTGTCCAAACTGGTTATCAATTGCTTCCAATTCCAACTCTGGTAACCCTGATTACAGAAGAAAAGGTAAGAAGTCAGTATCACAAAAATACATAAACAGTATTTTTCAGAAACAATATATTGTATGGAAGAATGAGATATCCCCTATAAAATATTATTTCAGTGGTACACTGGCCCCTTTTTCAGAAACTTAAACTGTCTAGAATGTGGCCTCATAATAACCAGTGAGAAAGTAAGAAAAAGTTCTCTGAACCAAAGAAAATCTGATGTAAAAAAAAGTTCGCACGTAAGTTGATGTTATCATAGGGAGACTCACTCAGAACTTTGTGAGAATTAAAAAAAAAAAATTTATGTTTTAGATCTTATTTTTAAGTAATCTCTATACCCAATGTGAGGTTTGAACTCATAACCCTGAGATCAAGCGGTGCATGTTCCACCAATGGAGCCAGCCAGGCGCCTCCCGAAATTATTTCTTTTTAAAGATAATTATAACAATTTTGGCTACTGCTTTTTCAGTCTAGAGGACATTAGGATCTGCTACAGGTGGGGATAGAGATGTTATCATGACACGAGAGCAGCAAATACAAGATAAAATTCTTTTGTTCTGTATCAGGCAGGAACAGAAACTAAAGGGCACAGCAGTCTGGGGCCATTCTGAAAATGGACAAAGCTTTGCAACTGTTAACTGAGAACCTGGCTATATAACAGTGTAAAAACCCATGATTACGATGATGACAAATGAAGAGACAGATTTAGTTATGTTTTATAATGGAAGAAAATACTATATGCATTCTAGAAGGTTTTTGTTTAGGCATTTTTTTGGGAAACCTGATTATTTCTATACTCTTTAGACTAGAAAAAATTGTGAATAATCTGAATTCCAGAAATGTAGGGACTGATTAAGGAACCATGGTATAGATATTTATAATGTGCCATTAAATGAAAAAGAAAAAAAGTCCATAAGCCAAGATATTATGTTCAGAATAATTCTAGTTTTATAAATTATTTTGTGTGTATTAGTAGGAAAAAGTTATGAAAGGGTATGTATATCTTTGGTTGCTTTTTGATTGTAAGATTAAGGATGACTTTTCTTTTTTTTGACTTTGACCTTTTTTAATGTTTATAATGGTTATCTGTAATTTCTGAAAATGGATATATATTAATTAATTATTGTTATGGGCTGAAATGTATTCCCCCAAAATTCATATGTTAAAGCTCTAACTCTGAGTAGCACAGAATGGGACTGTATTTGGAGACAGGGTGTTCAGAGATGTGATTAAGTTAAAATAGGGCCATTAAGGTGCGCTCTGATTCAACAGGACTGGTGTTCTTATAAGAACAGGGGATTAGGACACAGACAACACAGACAAAGGGCTGACCATGATGCCACAGTAAGGAGATGGCCATCCACAAGACCGTGAGAGGCTTCAGAAGAAACCAAACCTGCCAACCCCTTCAGCTTGGACTTCTAGCTTCCAGAACTATGAGAAAATGAATTTCTGTTGTTTAAACCACCTGGTCTGTGGTATTTATAATGGCAGTCCTCGCAAACTAATGTAATTTTTTAAAAAACAACTAAAAATGGCTTGGAATTTAGATTTATTTATTTATTTATTTTATTGAGAGAGAGAGAGAGAGCATGCATGTGAGCACAGAGGGCAGAGAAGGAAAGGGAAAGAGAGAGAATCTTAAGCAGGTTCTGTACCCACCACAGAACCTGACATGGGGCTTGATCCCATGACTCTGAGATCATGACCTGAGCTAAAACCAAGAGTAGGACATTTAACTGACTCAGCCACCTAGATGCCCCACCTTGGAGTTATGTTTTCTTTCTAATGAATGGAGAATAAGTAGATTTAGGAATGCCTGAGAAAAAACGTGTTTAATGGTAGATATTGATCATTATTAACTACAGAGAACATGTTAGGCTCACTTTTATGTGAAATATCCTCAACATTTATTATGAGTGAAGTATAGGATTCTAAGTAAGCACATTCATTTCTAAATCCAAATAATTAGAGCTTTTGGTTAAATTTGTCTTCTCTGTTGTGACAAATGATAGAAAAATCAAACTCTGTAGGATTCCCAAAACAGAGCAAACAAAACCCAACAAACAACACTAACCACAAATGATGATGGGAAAATAATCACTTAATTCCTATCATTATTTAAAACAGGAAGTTGGTCAAATAAGTTGACCCATTGCTCTACTCCAAACATTAATTCTTTAGTCCTATTCTATTTCAGAAATCTAACCTAGTTAAAATTAATTATATTTAAGAGTTAAAGCAAATTTATAAGGCTGTCTACCATTAATACTTACTATATGATATCTTATTTGACTCCGTAACAGGATACAGTATCTCATTTTACTAGGGGAAAATATTAAGAAAATACACTGGACAAAATTGGACAAAAAGAAGTTAGTTTTTATTCTATTTTTTAAAAAGATTTTATTTATTTATTTGACAGAGAGAGACATAGCGGTAGAGGAAACATAAGCAGAAGAAGGTTGGAGAGGGAGAAGCAGGCTTCCTGTCGAGTAGGGAGCCAGATGCGGGGCTCTGACCCAAGCCCAAGATGCACATTTAATGACTGAGCCACCCACGTGCCCCCAGAGAAGTTAGTTTTTATTCTAAAAGTCAGGCCAGCCTTTTAAGATTTCTTTTAGAAATTTATTTCTACTAAAAATTCAAGGATTTATTGGAATGTTCTAAGAAATACACATTATCTTCTCTTAGGGGAATAAACCGACGATATTTGGCCATGTTTGTGCCCTATCTCAAAAGTAAGTATGTATATATGCAACACAAGACAGGCATGATAATTTGTAAAGGGAAGCACTGATGTCTCTCCCAGTCCCTGTGATGGAGAAGGGAAGCTGAAGTGAGTAGAAAACAAGCGCTTAGGGATCCCTAATCAAGCTATTAATGTTTCTTATCATCTTTGCAAAGGGCTCAACGTCGTATTTTCTCCATTTAAAATCTGCTTAGGGGCTCCTGGGTGGCACAGCTGGCATCTAGATTCCAGCACAGGTCATGATGATCTCAGGGTCATGAGATGGAGCCCCCTGTGGGCTCTGCATTCAGCACGGAGTCTGCTTGAGATTCTCTCTCCCTCTCCTCTGCCCCTCCCCTGTGCGTGCGCTCTCTCTCTCTCTCTCAAATAAATAAATAAGTCTTTTTAAAAATCTGGCTAAAAGGAAAACTTTATATCTCCATTAGCCAAAACAAAGTCACATTACTAAAAAATCCAACCATTTCTACACACAGTAGAAAGCACTGTCTAACCATTAGAGTGGCTTTTGCACATTCTACTCCACTAACAGACAATTCACTACCTAGTGATTCTGATGTTCAGCTACTTTCTTCAGGTGTTGGTTAAGAGGTTTCTGGCTCAGTTTTGTGTTACCTTTGGCTGTATGCAAATGCAAATGCAAATGCAATGCACAGCAGTTAGAGTGTTTTATTTTTCTAAACATGATATAGACAAAGAATGAACTTATTGAATGAAAAAAAAAACCTCCTATAAATCACAAGACACAAAAGGAAAAACCCAACAGATAAATGGTTAGAGAATATGAACGGGTCACATGCAATCACTGAAAAATGATCTACCTAATTAAAAAAAAAAAAACCTCACAGATTAAAACTTAAAAAACCCAAACCATCAGGTTGGCAAAGATAAGAAAGAATATAATTCAATGTCTTAGAAAGGATGTGTAGAAGAACATTATCCATTTGAGTGTAAAGTGGCACTATATCTAAGAAGGCCATTTGACAAAATCCATCTATCCTTTGACCAAGCAATTCTATTTAGAACTTTTATTTCAGATATATTTTCATATGTGATAAGTTATCTCTACATATAGGTAATCATCACAGCTCTATAGTAGCAAAAGATACCTACCAAGAGGCACAACACACTAAGAAAAGAGAAATTAAAATGGATTTTTTAAGTATTGAAAGTGCTTTATGTTGAACCTCATTATTTTTAGAGTTATGCAACTATTTTAATGGCCTACAAATAAATGAGATTGCGCTTTTAAAAATAATCAGCTCAGGGTGTGTATGTTACCCAAACATAAAATCATCCCCTTCACAAGATCATTCACCTACTCCAGTGATATTCTCAAAGTTCAAATATTTTTGGAATTCTAGATCTATCTAGAACAGTATACAGGTCCCTCAAGAAAATATATCTTCTCACAGTTAAGATCTAATTTAGGTCTGGATTTAAAAAAAAGAAGCATTATTCTTTTTGGATCAACAAATTTGACTCCAAATAACCGTAGAAAAGTATCAGAAGTCAAATCCGCCCTCAGAGGATAAGGATTTGAAGACTGTCAAAAAGACAGCACAGGTTTTGAAGGTACTACTGCCACAGAGGTACACTATACATATTTTGATCAACAACACCCTCCTATTGTCTCTTGATGGGCTCTGGTGGTACATTTCTAAAAAAAATTATTTAAATCACGTGGTCACACTACATGGGTGTGTGGTATGCGTATCAACAGGATGTTTTGAAACTAGGCAGACTGAGATTTAAATCCTGATTCTGCACGTACTAAGTGGAAAACTTCAGGCAAATTTTTGTGTGTATTTTTTTTTTCTTTTCATTCTCTGGTCCTTCATTTTCTCATATGTAAGGGAATTTTCTGGCTCAATGTGGCAGATTTATCCCTTCTATTTTACTTTACCTCTAAATAACCTCTGAAAGAACAACAGAAATAAAAAGGGAAAAATAAATCTCCATCTGAAGGAAAGGCAAAAGAAGTATTATGGTAGCTGACTCAAACGATGAAGAGTTTCTGAAAGATGAAACAAAGGGCACAAACCAATGGTAAAACTTCAACAAAACTAAAAAATCCACAAGACAAAAAGAAGATTCTCCAAGAAGGGGAGTTTCCCCAAAAGAAGCCCAGAACTTGAAGCTCAGTGGTCACTAGAGCGGGTCCAGGGACAGCTGCAGCCAGCCCCGCCCCAAGAGCAGAAGACTCTGGCTTCTGCCCCTGGGAATTAAGGAGTAGGAGCATGACGTGAAGTGGGAGTTCTGCCCAGGGAATCTCCCAGTGTGTGCTTAGGCTGATGAGGATTTCCCCACCACCAAGCCCCACTCTCTCACAACAGCAACATAGAAACAGGCCTTCTATACATCAGAACATACATCTGCTGCCAGAGCAGAAGGCTTTCTCACTTTAGCTAAAGACACACTCTAGCTGTGAAGATTGTTCACTCTGGGCCTTGGTCAGTGTATATGGACAGACAGCACAAATCCACCAAACACACAAGGAAAGTCAATGGTAGGAAAAGGAGAGAGCAAATTTAACAAAGAAAGTAACTTTGGAGGAAAAAAATATTCTTAGAGAAAATGGACAAGGCCTAGAGTAGGTATGATAAATTTACTGCCACACAGATTACAAGGTTTATCATACCCATAGAAGGTAATGGATTCCTATGAGAAGAAAAATAATTTCTAGATATTAGAAACATGATAGCTACAATTAAAAGAACTCAACAGATGGAACTGAAAAGCAGAATGAATATGGCTAAAGATTCAGTTTTGATCTGGAAAATGTGGCCCAGAGATTCTCTTGAAATACAGTGCAAAAGGGCAAAAGGAAAAGAAAAGGCAAGAGAAAAGATGAGTGCCATGGCAGAAAGACCCAGAAGTTCTAACTGGTGTACCTCAGGTGGTGAAATAGGATGGTGACTAAACTCTGTTCTACTCTAGGCATTTGCACTTGATATGGTTCAGCTTAAGACTGAAGACTAAAGAAAGATGTCTGATTTTCCCAGGTGGGCACAAGGTTAAGATATGAATCAGCCACCCAGCGAAGGACTCTGGTTCTAGGAAAAGGTAGTGATGGCAAGCTAGATAGAGGAGCCAGGGAATTAGAGGCTACTCTCTTCTTTACTGGATAGGTTATCGTATTTTTGTCCCCAGATTCTTTTTCCTCCTCTAATCCTTTATGCTCTTTTCCTTTATTCTGCCCAACTTACTTCCTTAGCCTTATACCTCCTGAAATCTTATTTTTCCCCCTCATCTATATGGAATTCCATACTGTCTGCATCTATCATCCTCGCCCTCCTTTATCTCAGGATCTTCCCCTTCTATGCTTTTGGCCTTTGCCAACACTATAGCACAAGGTTTAACAGATTCTGGCCTATTTATATACCTTTATACATGGAGCTATATTCAGGGGAGGAAATCTCAGAGAGAAGAAAGAGCTATTTGCCTCAGGACAGACTATGAAGGAAAAACACTCTGTTTTCACAGACCTGTGCAGCCAGAAAACACTTTCTTCTTTTATTACGTTTACTTTTTATCAAGTTAATATATGTACATAATTTTTAAAGTCAAGGCCAAAAGGTCCATTAGGAATAAAAGCAGATTTAAGCCTTAACTCTTCTAATCTTTTGGTTACTTCCGTTTTAACAGAGGCAGCCATTCTCAACTTGTATAGCTGGGGTTTTTTTTGGCATTTGCCTATTTATTTCTAAATACACATATGCTGCTATTCCTTGATGTCTCAATTTCAGATTACTGACTTCCCGTTGTGATAGATGAGGTCTTAATTCTCCCATACCTACCACCTCCCATGTTTCCAATTCCCTATCACAGTTTTTTTTATAACATAAAAAGTTAATACTTAGTTTCTTATGATTATGCAAATATTACTCATTGCAAAATTACACTGTGCACTATGTTCAAACCTCCTCTCTTGTACTATGCTTTCTTTATCTGGAATTAACAAATGTCTTATTTTTTTCATCTGCTTGATTTTCTAGGGGAATCTTTCAGATGCTTCAACATTGTTGACATAAACCTATCAGTAATCTTTTCAATAAACTCAAAAGAGATATATCTCATTTCTCCCCTAGAACTTTCTTTCCAGAAGATTCAGATTCCAATCTGTATTGGTTGTTCCCCAATCTTATTGATCAGCTATCATTCCTGGACTTCCTTTCAGATCCTTTCCCCTGGACCTTATATCTTTCTCTTTTTTGGTTTTCTCCCTCTTTTGTTGAAGTACATTTCCTAAGGGCCTTCACTAGAAAAGGTGACTATCCCATACAAATATCTGAGCCATTTTAGATCTGAAAATGGTTTTTTCCATCTTCACAACTACTGGAAATTTGGATGGCTAATTATATATATATATATATATATATATATATATATATAATTATGTATAATTATAGGTTAGAAATTACTCTAACAGATATTTCTAAAATAAATTTGACTGAGGTCTAATTTATATATAATTTTTTCATTTTTTTTTAAGATTTTTATTTATTTATTTGACAGAGAGAGAGAGAGAGGGATCACAAGCAGGCAGAGAGGCAGGCAGAGAGAGAGGGGGAAGAATGCTCCTCGCCGAGCAGAGAGCCCAATGCGGGGCTCAATCCCAGGACCCTGAGATCATGACCTGAGCCGAAGGCAGAGGCCTAACCCACTGAGCCACCCAGGTGTCCCAAATTTATATATAATATTATGCACCCATTTTAAGTGTACAGTTTAATAAATTTTGACAAAGATATGAACCCATAACCTTCCATCTCAATAAAGAAAATAGAGTATTTCTGTCATGTCTAAAAGTTCTTCAAGCTCCTTTGCTGTTGATTTTCTCTGCCTCAACCCAACACTGTCAACCAATGATCCGGACTTTTCTCACTCAGCTTGTTTTTGAAAATAATTCATGTCATGTACCACTAGTTTCTTCCTTTTCACTGCTGAGCAATATCTCATTTTATAAATGTACCATTTCTTTGTTGATGGACATTTAGACTATTTCCAGTTTGAGGCTATCATGAATAAAGCTTTAGGGACATTTGTGGTCAAGTTCTTTTGATGAGCACATACTTTCATTTCTCTGTTGTTACACACCTATGAGATGGATTGTTGGGTCACATGGTAATATATGTTTCATTTGATGAGAAACTGCTGAACAATTTTACCATTTTCTACATATTGAAAAGCAATGCCAAAGTTCAAGGTGCTTCACACCTTTGACATCATGGTTTGCTACTGTCAATTCTGAAAATCTGAGGTATTTTAATGCATGTATAGTAGAACTGCATTATAGTTTTAATATGCATTTCCTTGATGATTAAATGATATTGGTCATCTTTTCATGCACTTATTGGCTATTTTCAATCTTCATTTATGAGGTGTCTTTTAAAATCCTTTGCTTATTTTTTTTAGACTGGGCTGTTTCTTCTATTATTAGCATTCTGCACTAACGTACTACATTTGTTAGAATTCCAGAGCTAATAGTGACACATGTTCATTAACTAAAATGTATAGCTTACAGGGTTCACTTTTCATGTTGTACATTCTACGGGGTTTGACAAATGTATGGTAACATGTACCCATCATTACAGTATCATACAGAACAATTTTACTGCTCTAAAAATCCCTCATGCTCTACCCTTTCATCCCTCCCCCTGGTAACCACGAACAACAAATCCCTGTCAATCACTGATCTTTTTATTGTCCCACAGTTTTGCCTTTTCCAGAATGCTTTATAGTTGGAATCATACAGTACATAGGCTTTTCAGATTGGCTTCTTTCACTCAGCAATATGCACTTAAAGTTTCTCCCCGTCTTTTCATGGCTTGAAAGCTTCCAAGTTTGGGTAATTATGACTCATTGCATGCAATTCACATCTTTTCTCTGAAAGCTTTTAGAATCTTTCTCTCTGGTATGTTCCATAATTACATCATGATAAGTTTTGGTATAGGTCTTTTTCATATGTTATGTGTTGGATACCTGTTCAGCCACTGCAATCTGAAGAATTATGTCCTTTGGTTTTAGAACATTCTCAATTTTTTTCTTTGAAAACATCATCTCTTCCCTTTTTATCCTCTTCTCACTGCTTGTTTGATTGATTCTTATCAATCATTATTGGCCCTCCTCGGTCAATCTTAATATTCTTCTTCCCAACTTTCTATTTCTTTTTCTTTCCCTTTTTTTTTTTTTTTGGTCTTTTTGTTCTTTGTGAAAGTTTTCCTCAGTTTTTTCTTCTACGATTTCTCTTAAAATTTTAAAATGCTGAATATCTAGTTTCCAAAGATTTAAAAAATTTTTTTCTTATTTTTTGCCCCCCTTTTTCTTCCCATACGGATAAAATATCTTTTCAAAAATTTTGTTTTTTTGTTTGTTTGTTTATTATTATTTTTAATAGGTGTAATTTTTTTTCCTACAGATTTTATTTATTTGAGAGAATAAGAGAGAGAGAGCATGAGAAGAGGAAGGGTCAGAGGCAGAAGCAGACTCCCTGCCAAGCAGGGAGCCTGATGCGGGGACCCAATCCTGGGACTCCAGGATCATGACCTGAGCTGAAGACCGTCGCTTAACCAACTGAGCCACCCAGGCACTTGTTATATAGCTTTCCTGCAACCTCTTTTTGTTTCTTTTTTTTTTTTTTAAAGATTTTATTTATTTTTTTGACAGAGAGAGATCACAAGTAGATGGAGAGGCAGGCAGAGAGAGAGAGAGAGAGAGAAGCAGGCTCCCTGCTGAGCAGAGAGCCCGATGCGGGACTCGATCCCAGGACCCTGAGATCATGACCTGAGCCGAAGGCAGAGGCTTAACCCACTAAGCCACCCATGCGCCCCTCTTTTTGTTTCTTTTACTCTTTGAAGTTGCAGACTTCCCTCAATATCCTGGTGATCTCTGTGTCTGTTCAGTGTGAGAGCTGAGTGTGAGGCTTGTGTCTTCTGGGAGACTTCTGTTAGATGATTAGATGGCAGGGTGACCTTTGCACTTTAGGGAGCTTCCTGTACATACTCATATCTAGACATCTTCATTCTGGCCATTTAGTTCTCCTGAGATAAATCCCCCAGGCTCCCATATTGGATGGGGATCCAGGATCAAACCATTTGATATTCAGATTCTATTTTTTTGCCTGTTAGCCCTACACCTTCTTGTTTCCCCAACTCTGTCTGGTATCCCAGAATCTGGAGCCTCTAGTTGGAACTAGAATTGGAATTCTAGTTCCAATTAGAAGAGACTTTTGGAGTAATTTCATCTCATTCTCCTTTTGAAGATAAAAAGAATAAAGCTCCAGAAAGTCATGTGCCCAAAGTAACACTGTTAATAAACAGAGAATGTAAGACTTGAACCTGGGTTCCTGCTCACACCTAGTGCTCTGGTCAGCTGAAAGACTGCTTCCAAAACTGTCACAAATGACTCAAGACCTTTTTTTTCCAGCTTCCTGGAAATCTTGGCAAACTTGCAGGAATTGTGTCATGACAGCTAAAAGCTGCAGTAAGACTGAAATAAATAAATCTGATCTTGTCAGAATTGGGACAAGACTTAGATTGGGAACACGGGCAAATTTTGAAAGTGAGCTGCTTAGTTTCCTTTGGCTTCAAGGTTATACAATGGAATTACCACTATTATCTTCAACTTAAAAATTTGGCAGATGAAAAAAACCTGACAGCCCAGTCTTTACACTTTAAAGTGTTACACTTTAAAGTGTCTCTTTAGGCTAGAGCAGCAGTGATCCATCTTGACACAGTCCTCCTAAATGGTGCTCCAGGGGGGTAACATGACTTGAGAAAAGGAATTCCATAATGAAGAAAGTATGGTAAATGCAGGATTACAGAAATCAAAGCGGATACCTTTAACATAGGACTTTTTAAAACCTTTAATATGCACCATGGAATTTTAATAGGAGAATGGTATATGTGCCATGCAGCATTTGCCCACAGGATTTTAGCACAAAATCCCTTTTTCCATTCAAGGGAGACACTTTAGATAATATAATATGACTAATATTATATTTTTGAGAGTCCTGCATGGAATGTTTTGCGTAAAAACACACAAAACTGCTCTCCTTAACATCAACTCTTTACTTCAACATTAATTACAGAAAGATAGAAGTTGGGGCACCTGGGTGGCTCAGTGGGTTAAGCCTTTGCCTTTGGCTCAGGTCATGATCTCAGAGTCCTGGGATCAAGCCCCTCATTGGGTTCTCTGTTCAGCAGGGAGCCTGCTCCCCCCCCCGCCCTCTCTGCCTGCCTATCTGGCTATTTGTGATCTCTCTCTCTCTCTCTCTCTGTCAAATAAATAAATAAACAAAATCTTAAAAAAAAAAAAAGATGGAAGTTATACTATAACTTAAGATATTCATGATGAGTGAAGTTCACCTGTATAAAAGTAACTGTACATTATTTATGGTGGCATTAATGCAAAAATAGTTCACTCTCAACAAATAAATGATCTGTGAAGTAATGCTGAGAAACAAAGCACTAGTGCACATTATCATTAGACATTTAAAATGAGGTTTTCTTCCAACACATACTATTCAGCCTGGAAGTGGGTCTGGCAGTGGTAGACTGAAGTGAAGTTGGCAGGGTCTCCGATTTGATGGTTACGTTGGTGACCGCACCATCCATTCTCTCGGGCTCGCATAAGCCTGGCAACTGGGCTGCCTTCTCCAGTGTAGGTAGTAATTGATCAAACTGGTCAAGGTCAGCTGTAAACTAAGAACAGAAACCAAAGTTAGAGGAAATATAGTCTATACTTTACTAGAATAAATGCAGAAAAAGTTGTTCCTTTATACTCTATGAGTTATGTGTGACTATGAGAAAGTGAAGAAAGAAGAAGTAATTAAAGATCAGTAAAATTACCTGAGCTACTGGAAAACAGTTTGGATGCTTTTGATATTACTATTCCAGAGGATATAAGATAATATGCAATATCATCCGTCTACTATATTTTAGCATAAAATTTATGCATTGGAGAAAGATTAGACTGGCAAGAAGTGTCAAGAATATTGTGCTATGCTGATCGTGGATGATTTTCTTTGTCATATTTTTAAAAATCTTTTGAAATTTTACTTTAGGATAGGATAAAAAATAAATTTACACTGATATAACTTTATAATTTGATAAAGCTTTGAGAAATATTTTTATAAACAGTATATCAGCTTCAAAGATCCCAGGAAGGTTACTTTCTACTTGAGGATTTAACAAAATAAGAAACCTACCTTCTAGACTAGATAGGATATCCCTACATTTGTCTGAGGTTATGCATAGGAGAAAATTGGCTTTTATTTCACAACATTATTCTACTAATGATTACTTTGAGATTGTTCATTAACATAAAATATCTTCCTGCTTGGGTTTCATATTTAATTGAACTAAAATTTATGCTTCTAGACTGTCTAAACAGAAATATATATCTATATTTTTTAAAAATATATTTATATGTATATTTCTAAATGTCTGACTCCTTTCACTTAGCATTGCATTCTGAAGTTCTGAATCTTTTTTTTTTTTTTTTTTTTAAAGATTTTATTTATTTATTTGACAGAGAGAAATCACAAGTAGATGGAGAGGCAGGCAGAGAGAGAGGGAAGCAGGCTTCCTGCTGAGCAGAGAGCCCGATGCGGGACTCGATCCCAGGACCCTGAGATCATGACCTGAGCCGAAGGCAGCGGCTTAACCCACTGAGCCACCCAGGCGCCCCTGAAGTTCTGAATCTTGTCACAGGTAGCAGTAGTTAATTTGTTTTCAAATAGCAACCCACTGTATGAACATACCACAGTATATTTATCCATTCTACTGTGTTGGATTTGGGGGTGTTTCCAGTTTGGGGCTAATATAAACAAAGGTACTATGAACATCTTTGAACACATCTTTTGTTATATGTGTGCAAAAAAGTACTAATCTTAAAGGAAAAAACTGACAAATTGGACTACATTACAATTACAATAAGGAACTTCACTTCATCACAAGTACCACTGAAAGAAAGAAAAGGCAAGGCAAAGCCTAGAGAAGATGTCTGTAAATAAATAACCAATAAAGGACTCATCCAAAATACATAAAAAACTCTTACAAGTCAATAAGAAAAAGACAACGTATTGGGAAAATGGGCAAGACACCTGAATACAAAGTTCAAAAAAGAAGATATCCAAATGATCAAAAAGACATTTATTAGGGAAATGTAAATTAAAACTATTAAGTATCACTACACAGATCCCAGAATAGCTAAAATTAAAAAACTGACAATACCAAATATTAGCAACAACATGGAACAACTAGAGGGCATTCTTTGTACACACTAGGAAAACCGGTGTTATCAACTCAAGATGAACATACACATGTCCTACGATCTTGCAATTCCATTCATAGGCATAAACTCAGTAGAAATGTATGTCCATGTAAGCTAAAACAGATGTACCAGGATTGCACACAATGGCATTATTTTATATAGCTGTGACTTTTTAAGTTAATTTTATTTTTATTTTTATTTTATTTTATTTATTTTTTTAAGATTTTATTTATTTATTTGACAGGCAGAGATCACAAGTAGGCAGAGAGGCAGGCAAAGAGAGAGGAGGAAGCAGGCTCCTCGCTGAGCAGAGCGTCCGATGTGGGGCTCAATCCCAGGACCCTGAGATCATGATCTGAGCCGAAGGCAGAGGCTTAACCCACTGAGCCACCCAGGCGCCCCTTAAGTTAATTTTAAAGAGTGAGAGTTTCAATGTAGTTATTATTCAAAGCTGTTTTTCAGCTTAAAAACATAGTATTAGTTTACCTGTACCAAGAAACTTGAGAGATAGTCTTATCCTCAAAGATCACACACATACAGAAGTAACCAAAATAGTGTTATTACAAATAGTACATAGAGACAATATGGAGCACTAGGAGTGCAGAGAGGAAAGAAATGTCTAACGAGGACCAGTCGGGAAGGCTTTAGAGGGATGATGTCTGAACTGGTTTGTGAAGGATGAGACGTTCAGCAGACACAGAAAGGAGAGCAAGGCAGAAGATGCTTAGGAGAGACATGGCTTATCCCAGGAATGGCAAGGACTTCCACGTGTCTAGAATGCAGTATGCCGGAGGGCAGAACATAAAGCTGGCTCAAGAAATGAAGGACCAACGCACACTAAGTGTGAACCCTGTTTCACAACTCATTGACAAGTTGCTTTGTACATACATTTTCAGCTATTTCATACTTGTCTACATTCTTTCCAAATAATTTGTAAGCTCCTAGCGGGGAGAGACTATAATTTCTTTTTTTCTTAAATTCCTCCAGGGTCCAGAGCAATTATTCAATAAATGAAGGTGCCTGTTAATTTCACCCCACCCCCACCTCAGCCTGAACACAGAGGTTCCTAATCTGTAACAAGTTATGCAAAGGTTTATTTATGTTTACTTCTATTTCAGAATACTCAAAGTCCCAGAATCTCAAAGTCCCTATTCTGATAAAGGTTAAAGGTAATTAGAATCAGATGCAAAGAGAAACAGCCTTAGAAAACTGCTTCAAGGGAAACTAAATAGCAAAGAAAGCCAGACTAGGCTGTCCTGCCCACCTCCTCACACTTCTGTCCCATTTCACTTACATCAGAGGTTCCCCAACTTAGCTACCCATCAGAGTTCCCTGGGGAGCTCCGTAAAAATACAAATTTCTGGGTCCTATTTCCAAGAGCTGGACTCAACAGGTGGGGTTGGGAGGAGGGTGGCAGAAGAGGTATATTTAAAACTCTCCAAAGTTGTGAACTGATTTTATAGAAAGAAGCAAATCTCCACTTGGCTTAGAATGCCACGTTGAAACTGCAGCCCTCCAAAGTTGCAAAGAGGGCACTCTGTGATTTCTCAATCACTTTGTCTGAGGGCATCCCTTGATGCTTCAACCATGATACTAACCTTTTAACACGTGCCCAAAGGGTAGGACAAAACATAGCCTGAATCCAAATCTGGTTTATGGTTGGCATAAAATACATGAAAAGGAACAAATAACTGTGAATGTGCATCATGCAGTGAGGGATTACCTACCTGGCTCTGGGACTCCAGTTTAATTTCCTCAGGAGCCGGTTTGGTCATTGGGGTTGGGTTTGTGTTACAAGGATCCATCTGTTCTTTCTTTTCCACTTTCACCTTGACATCATCCAGGCTCAGGTTCGGAGTTGATCGTAAATCTTTCTCGTCTTTATCTAAAAGGTATCGTAGGAGCTGATGGTCTTTTGATTCCTTTTTCTTCGATGCATCCAGTTCTAGTTTTACACTCGAGCTCCCTTGTACCTGTCCAGTCACTGACACAGAAGTCGATGCACTGTCCTTTTTATCAGGCTCAACAGACAGAGTGGTGATGTCCGAGGGGCTACCCTCCTGGAGGAGCCGGTGCAAAATCTTGTGCCTCTCTGTCAGCGAGCTATGAGAGGAGGGGCACGAACCACTTGAAGAGTTAGCAGAGGCAGAGCTTGAAGAGCCTGAGCAGGACAGGACCTCTTTGCAACTTGTGTCTATATCAGCATGGCGTAACTGCTGCTCTGCAGTCGTTGTCAAAAGCTGCACCAGTTTGTGACTGGTTTGGGAGTATTTATTGTCTCCATCTGAGAGTCTGTCATTGTTATGCAGAAGCCCCGAATCCAGAGGTTTGCCATCACTGGAGCTGTTGTCAGACTGAATCATTTCATTCAAAATGGATGCAATCTCTTTGTTATCTTTGGACTCAGCTTTTGCTGGTTGTATATTTAATCTGCTAGGTGAATTCTGTGAGCTCATCTGCCTGAGGACTGGAGAACTGGCAGAGAAGCCAACGGAGTTATTGGGTCCTTCATTCATGCTCTGTAAGGATGTTACTGGGATGTTTGAATAAGATCGGCTACTATTATTACAGGCAGTACCTGTCATGCCAACAGGGGAGCTTAATGTTGGAATATTAGGAGGGAACGAATTATTTGGCATCCTGGGCCTTGGTGCCATTCCAGAACTAACTTGTCTCCTTGGAGACATGAACTGTGCGAGAGATATTCCTGTACCTTCCATAGGAGAATTATTGAGGTTTAAAGAGGGGTTAGTGCTCTGGGAACTGGCCTGTCCCTGGTTTAAGGCAACACTGGCTACAATCTGATTTCCAGGTGAGCATCCAAAACTCCCTTGGCTGTTGCTAGAATTACTATGACTGCTGCTATGGAGGTCTGAGCTCTGTTGGCGGTTTACTCTGGGGGATACCATGTTGTTGCTGGATGGTGGCAATGTGGACGAACGGGCCACACCATGAGCTGGCGAGATACTAGAATTGACGGAGGGGTTTACTCGGGGAATTGATATTCCAGAATTAGTGTCATCTTGAGGAGAAAGACCACTGTGTTCCCTAGGGGGGGGGAAAGACATTATTATTCAAACATCTTCACTGGTTTCCATTAAAATATTTTTATGATGCATATTATAAGCCAAGACCATTAACCTCATTAATATTGTAAGCCATCAAGTAAAGAGCTTCTGTATGACTTTAAATTAAGGAAAAACAATGGACTGTTAGTGCTACTGTGAAATATTAGCACTGCTTAATAGGAAACAGTGCTCATGGTCCCATAAATTGGATAATGGTTTCAGTTATATGGGAAAGAAATCCTTCTTGGCCTTAGAAAAAATCCAATATATGTACTTTTAAACTTTTCAAAATTTAGTACAAATACTTAACATTACAGTAATTTTTTTGGTTGAAAGAGAAACTTCCCACACCTCTGTTTACAAGTCTTTTATTCATGACTCCCTTGTTACAGCTTTTAAGTATTTCAACTCCAAAGAGGAAGACTGGGTAAGGAAAATACTGTGTCACTGATGTAAAAATTAAAAAGGGTGATATGCAGACATAGCAGATGTTTTGAAAGAGAAATCACAATATGAAAAAAAGAACTGTGCTAATTCCACTCACAAGCATAAATTAAACTAAAATTAGAAAAAAAACAGAATACTGAATTCAGATTTTCATCGAGCTCTTTACTCAAATCCATAATTATGACAACAGATTTGTGACTGGTATTACCATGTTCCAATAAGCAAATATATCAGATGAGGAAAAGATGAAGTGAGGGGAAATGTCTTTGTTTTTGTTTAATGCTACATTTTAAATAGTTGCAAATGTAGGGTTTTGAATAATTCATAAGATAAAAGAATGGTTCCATGAATTTACCATATATACCAATGTAAAATGTATTTAGAGAGGAGAACAAATTAGAGGCAATGACATTCAAAAATCTCAAGTTGATAGTTTAATGACTTGTAGTTTGAGAAACTGTCAACTTGAACTCAGGAGCCATAGAGTTTGCCCTAATGAGAATATAGCACTTTTATAAATAAAAATAACAATATTAACAAACTGAAATTTTTTATAAGAGCAAAGTTCACATATGGACAGCTGGCTATTTTTAGCCATCTTTTTGGTTTTTTACCCCTGAAACACATATTTTCAGCCTAACCTTTCCTGTGTTCCTTTTTCTTTCCTCTTCTTCTTCTTCTTTTTTTTTTTATACAATAAGGCTATTATTGTTAGACAAAAAAACTATAGAACCCAGTATGGATATAGTGATTATATACTCATCACACTAGCTTAATGCCTAATTTAGAATTTCTGCTTTCTAGCCATCAAGAGTATTAAAAATTTTTTTCTAAGAAGAGATATGTGAACTGACTTATTTCATATGAAGCTCTCCAAATAAGTAGTACCTGTCGATGATATGAATTCCCATGATGAAAGGTTGCATGTCTGGACTTTGAGGGTAGCAAAGTTTACACTTGGTGTGGGCGCTAAGCATTGTCCCATCATTCAATATGAATCTATAGGATGGGCTGGAGGCAGTGCCACGAGTCATCACTGTTTCAAACAAAAGAAAAACCTAGTTAAAATTCTGACACTTGTACTTTGGGCAGAGGAGAGTTACCAAGCCTTATTTCTACCTTGAACCTCATTTTAAATGCCCTCCTAACAGCTGCTTGCTCAGACTCCAAATAAAGAATAGTTCAGACAAAGCAGGTATCTGATGGGTGAGGGGAAATGATTCTGGTTAAAATAGACCACTTGATGACAAGTTTTAATTCAGTACTACTTGAATGAGTGCCTCCTCATATAAGTTAAAATGACGAAGAAACTTCAAACCAGGAAAAAAAATCAACCTTAATCTTTCCCCATAATGGGACAGTTCTTCAAATTTTATTAAGTGTCCATTAAAAATACCAGGAAGTAACCTTCTCCCTTTCAGAATTATCTCTAACAAGTTGTTTTTGTTTTTGTTTTTTTTTTTTGGTCCTTTCTCTGGCTGATTTTTCAACAGCTTTACTGAGATATAATTCATATAATATAAAATTCACCCTCCATTTTTTTTATTAGTTTGTGGAGTCACGTAACTGAAATTCACATTTAATTTTTCACTCAGGAATGTGAACCACTGAGGTCTGTCAAATTAGTGTATTCACATATTATTTTTTATGTTTGAATTTAGTGTAGAAAGAAAATTAAGATAAAGCCGATCATGATTAATATAAAAAACAAAAACTAGGTTAAGGCAGTCAAATCACTATATAAACAACATAATTTACTTTTGTCTTAAAGATTTATTAATAGCAGACAAAAATCTAACCATACTGGTAAGTATTTATTAGATATATAAAGGTTATACCAGACTACTAAGTAAGAAAATGTCACTGATGTTTTAGCCATGTAATAAAGTTCTATTTTATTAAAGATTTAATAGGTGGATTCAGCTATAACAAGGTTAAAAATCACATTCACAGAAACACAAGAATTACTAGCACAAATGACTATTATGATTTAGCCTGTAATGAATGTTAGTACTGTTTTTCAAAGACATTTCAGAAAGCCTTTCTATTACATTTTAAAGACATGTTAAAAAGACTTAAAATGACCAATTAATAAATATTTTTTTGAAACTACGTATTACTTTAAGAGAAGACATACTCTCTTTTACTGCTTTGGGTATACCTTATATACTGAAGAGAGCATAATCTGTTATAAATCTATAAATCAGACTAGGTACCAAAATTAGGATATAAGCTTAATGGAAAGGATTAAGATTGATGTCCAACCAACCACATTCCTTACCCATCTGGCAATTTCAGCCAGATCACTGGCACATTTACCAAATATAACACATGGAGAAATTTAGTACCTAATGAAATAATTACTGATGAAAGAGAGTCTTAAATGAAATGGATAATTTTTATATAAGGATATAAATAAATGTTTGCTATAGCAAAACCCTAAAAAATTTAATGATTCCAAACTGTTAAATGTTTTTAATAGTATATTTTGGAAGATACATCTACAGCAAAAAAGTAGAATTTCAAGATAAGTTATTAACCTGGGATAATGATAAAGCTATATTATATAAAGGGCCAGGCAAGATACAATATTTTTCACGTTATTTTGCTTATGCCATTTTGTCTCTTCCTTCCTCATTTCTTAATGCTCTTTAGGGTCTCCCCATCCTGCTGGAAAATACTGGCTCTTCACTTTTGAGCTACATGGTCACCAGCCACATGGGGCTATTTAAATTTAAAATTAAATAAAATTTTAAATTCAGTTTCTCAGCCACATCAAATTTCAACTACTCAATAGCGACAGGTGGCTGATGTCTCCCATACTGGACAGTTTGGTATACATACATACAATCTGGCTTCAACTTACATTTCCAATCTCATTTTTCATTGCTTCCTAAACATTTCCTCTGTGTCACTTTAAATAAGAGGTAGATAACTTTACACACTTCTTCTTCATCAGCTAAAATAAACATAAGGGCTAATACTGTGTCCCATTTTTGTTTTCCACTCTCCTTGAATCTTGTATGATGCTTTGCATATAACGTCACCTAGTAAGTACTTTCTGACGGACCCTCAACTTGAATCTCATGTAAATAGATTAATATTGACTTGTGATCAACTACCATAACATTTCTTTAAAGGACAGATTTTAGATCTTAGCTGTGTTCTTATATCTCAATTTATGTTCTTGCTCTCATAGAAATCTGGACTCAACTTTTGTAATGAAAATTAATGGAAAGAAATTTCTTGATTTGTTGATAAGCCCTATAAAGTGAGAAAGAACTAGAAACTCAGACATGCATGGGAACATTAATATACTTGACCCTTTGGTAACCATGCTGTCTTAACTTGGGACTCTATCTATCTCAACTAGTAAAAATTCCAAAATAAAGAACCCCTATTAACTTATATAAGGAAATTACTACACTCTAAGTTTTGAAGTTAAGATTATTTATTTTGGATGATAATGTGTGACTTAGCACACATCATAATTCATACAGTCATAATTCATAATTATAACCATAAGTCATAATTCATACACTCCTTTTCCTTTGAGAAGGAAAAAAGGTAAGATAAACTATAGTAAAACTTTAATTATTAGAACTTAATTAAGACTATCCAGTTAACTAGGAGCACAAGGGTGGCTCAGTCATTTAAGACATCTGCTTTTGGCTCAGGTTATGATCCCAGGATCCTGGGATTGAGCCCATGTGGGACTCCCTGGTCCCCTAGGAGTCTGCTTCTCCCTCTCCCTCTGCCTCTTCCCCGGGGCACTCGCACTTGTGTGCACTCACTCTCTTTCTAATAAATAAATAAAATCCTTAAAAAAAAAAAAAAAGACTATCCAGCTAATTAAAATTCTTTTTGGTGCTTAATTTTCAGATGGAAAGGTAAACAGGAAGGTAGCATGGATCAATTAAAAAAAAAAAAGCGCCTAGAAGTCAGAGTCAGGCTTGAACTCTGACTTTGTCATTTACAACTTCAGGACTTTGTAATGCAAATTAACCTTCACCCAGCATCACTAAAACTGAGCCAATAATGTTATGAGGTAATATCTAGTATGTAGCCTAGTATATAGCAGGTACCGAATGAATATTTCCTGAATAAACACCAAAGAAAAATCCAAGTAAAGAAAAAGCAAAGTACCTATGTCCCGAGTCATACACATATTCAGCCAATCCCTAGATAGTATTCACACCAATAGCTTCAATCCTGTATAACAATCATTGATATTTTGAATTAAGACATGAATAAGGAAGCCACAGTTCTTTATAAGATGGCTGGATAAACATTTGTTCCACACACCAAATATTCCCTACAAGTGGATTTCAAGGTTTATGGGAATGTTGTTCACAGGTCCTGGCCTTGTTTTGCAAACTAGTTTTGTCAGGTATACAGCTAGCTAGTATTGTGATCCCTGATTCCTGTGTCCATTTCTAAAATTTTTAGAACACTTAGTGGGGAGGGATGGTATTGATGTGGTATTACTGACACCCCAGAAACTCTTCTGGGAAACTTTTAAAATAACAACTTTTTTGTTTTGCTTTCCCCTCCAGAATAGGCCTCAAAAGAGCTATGAAGCAAAGGACACCATTTTCTCCGGTTATAGCAGCTCTAGAGTAGAGCTATTTGGGTTTCTGACTCCACCTAATTTGCTGCCAAGATAACCTCAACAAGTATGCTTTTTACGGATGTTTTTACTGATGTTAACTAAATGGGCAGGTATAAAATGTGTGGTAGGGTACTACATGGCAATGCCCGTAGAGATTTCTTTTTCCTTTTGTATTTCTCTAAATATATGCAGAAAGAATGCAACTTAAAAAGTTATTAATTAAGGTAAAGAAGAAGAATTACCCTTAGATGCTCTAAGATTTTCAATTACTAATAAGTAAACCCTATTCAATATATCAAAATTTCTCAAAAAGAAAAATAAATTCATATTTTAAATATTTTCAACAAGACTGACCAAAAAAAAAAAAAAGATTTTCAGTTAACTCTGTTAATATGGACCATGGAATTAACCACATTGCACAAGTCTCAAAGAACATTCTGGTTAATCATTCATATGGGTATAAATGGGTATTTATGTTTTATCGCAATGTTCCCAAACTTCTTGATACTATAAACTCCTTCCAACCGTCTTGCCATCTTCTTAATTAAAATAACTTTATTTTGTGATTATAACGTTAAGATAACAGAAAAATGAACAAAGAGTATGATAAAGCCATTTGTAATACCATCATTTGGAGATAACCACTGTGCATATTTTGTGAATCCTCTAGAACTGGATAAACAAACATCCAAGAGTGAGATGGTACTATATCCGCTGGGCTTTTGGAGACTATTTTCCAATATAACAAAATATCATGGACATCTTTCAAAGACAAAACAATGATGATCCATTATGTCACTGATAATAGGTGAGCAAAACTTTCATAAAACTTTCCTAGGCTATATAGAACAATATTCCCATTTCTGCTACTCTCCCTAAATGCTGATAGATGTCCTACAGGAATAAGTACTCTGCGGAAAAATAAGGCTAGATAACAAAGTCAAACAGGTACCTTCATGGTAGAACCTCCCAGAAACTTAAATCCTTTATATGTCTTATGAATTCTCAAGAATGGGAGACTGAAACATTCCCCAAACTTAATTCAGCATGAAACATTCCTTAGTTACAGCTATTAATATCTTGTGGAATGTAAGTTGATGTTTTCCAAACTTCTCTGTAAGAAAGCACCTTAGCTTATAGACTCTGATTCAGTTGTGGGGGTGGAGTCCAGAAATCTGGTTTAACAATTGCCTAGATGAATGTTATCAAGGGCCCTGGGGAAGTATTTAATCTAAACCCTTCTTAAAGGAATGGCTCTCAATTGAACTGAATCTGGGAAACTTTTTCAAACTGTATACACCTACACAGACCTCCTCTAGTTAAAAAGTTGCTCAGGTGATGCTGATACCCATTTCCCCCTAATCTCACTGGAGAACCACAGTTGTATTCTAGTTCATGCTGAATGCCCACATATTTTTTGGCTGAAATGTGAGGTTCTTTTTTGTTTTTGTTTTTCTTCAAATTTGATCCCAGAAAATAAAATGGTAAACTTCCTTTAAAAGCTGTCTCTGTCAAAAGCAGCTGAAAAGTTAAGCTAACAACTAACTTAAAGGTTAATGCATTTTAGGATTTTCTACCAGTCACTGTCTTCAAAGAGTAATTTAATGGGCAGGGAAATAAAAAAAAGACAGACTCCATCACTACAGAGTTTTACACCTCCCCCAACTCTGAGAGGACCCAATGGATCTCACACTCAATGTACTTAAGCACTGCCTTTGGAAGTTCAGATACCTGGGCCCTCACAGGAGATTTGAATTCAGCAGGCAACATCTTTAACAGATGATCCCCATAAGAGTGTTTCATGGACCACCGTTTTCTTACCAGGTTAGACACTGCTGAGCATGAAATATCAGAAAAAGACGTATTTAGTCCAAGTCCATGAACACTGTTAGGCAAATGGCCCCGAATCTACAAAACTATATCATCAGAGTCACGTGAACTCTGCACAACAGTGTTGAGAAAAATACAAGTTATCTCTATTGAGGAATGTTTTCTTCCCCCAAAGAAGTGGAAGAAAAGGACATGAAGAAATGACTAATGGGGAAAAGGTATTGAATTATATTTCTTTACATTCTACTCTAAATTGTTTTACTTCATATGTTAATGATAGTTACTTGTTCTAACTCTAACCAACCTGTTTTATAGAGAATTCTAATGGTTTAGAAACACATCAACTGTGGTTCAGTCACATCTACAGGGAACCTAGTCAGACAGTAAGACAATAATCTAGATCTGCTTTGCCTTGGTGCAAGTATATGGAAATTACAGGCAAATAAAACTAAAAGTCTTTCACGTACAGTCTTGGAAGGCCCAACTTATAAAGTTAAGGTAAAAACCAAAGAGCATCATATACTTCAGCATTTTTAGCAATAAATGGAGAGAGTGCTCTGAGTCTCAAACTTAAGTAAAAGTCAAGTGCCATTATTAGCAAGAGGGACTCACAAAGTCTGCAACCAGTAAATGGCATTAGCTGGTTGTTGTGACGGTTTCCAAACCTGATGTACTTCAGGGTTGCCTGAAAACTTAAAACATGTAGGTTCTTGGTTCTATCCTCTGAAATACCATCTTTGGGGAAAGTATCAGTGTAGCAAGAGGCCCACTGGAGAACTATTAGTCTATAGGAAGTTGTCCCACGAATAACCAGATTAGTGAGACTCATATAGATGGCTTCTTGGAAAAAAAAAAAAAATCAAGCTGCTTCCTATCCACATACCACCTGGATGTTAAAATGTAACGAATGGAAAATCATCTGTCAAGTTAGGAAACCTAATGTTACAGGAAAATGTTAAAATTAAGAAGGATGATGGAATAATGAAAAACATTTTAAAATTATTTTTCAGGAAGAATCACACAAAGAGTCTTTCACAAAGAAACTGTTAGTGAATAGAGAATAAATTATAGAGGGAATGGAGAATTAGGCTAACATAATTACGTGACAATATTTTTAAAGTATATCAAAATCCTCACCTCGAAACTCTATGAACTTTCTCAAATAATTTTCCCTGTTTCTTGTAATACTGTTAAGTTCCTTAAGGGCAGAGAGTATATTTATCTCCCACAGTACCATATAGCATCTATACAATTATTAATCTCATATGACATATTTTTAACTTGAAACTTCAACCTGAGTCAGGTGATACAGGTACCATAACAGTAATAAAGTAAACCTGTGTGATACAGATTTCTGTATTATCTAGAAGCCCTTTCACATGCCTGTCCCTCCTGGGAATGACCTTCAAAAATCAGATGAAATTATCACTTCCTTTCTGAAGCCTTCCCTGGTCCTCCAAGTCAGAAGTAATTTTTTTCTTCTTTGGTTACACCTCTGGGTATAAGCCCATATCACACTAATCTTTAAAGTTATATATTGTCCTAATATATTTTGAGCTCCTTGAGGGCAAAACCCTGCTTCTTAGTCATCACTATATCCCTGCCACCTGACATAGTGTTCTATGTATGTGAGGAACTTGATACATGTCTGCTGAATGAATGAATGAACGAATGAGTGAGTGAGTGAGTAAGTGACCACCACATGATACCCTGTTCTTTAAAATGTGCATCCCAAATTCAGGATCCACTCATGAATTACTTTGCTTACCCATTTCTTCCTTTCCTAAAACCGATTATTGCAAAAACTGTAATTTGGAGAAAATACTTATCAAGCCATAAGTTCTATGTAAATTACTTCAGTATTAATAAAAAGCAAGGTTAATGAAAATCATTATGAGAAGAAAACTTTACCTTCTTGAAACAGTTGTCTGGCATAAGATGGTTCTCTGCCCTGAGGTTGGAAAAAAGCATAGATGCATTTCCTCACTAAATCTTCCCAGCCAGTTCTGCCAGCAGCTCTCAGGGAACTAGTATCAATAGAGATGATTTTACCTACATGAAGAATGAAAGTTTCCATTTGTGATAGCCTCTTCATATAAGTCACCCATATTTCAAAATCGACAACTACATCTAAGAAATTTGTTTCTGCCCCTAAATGCTTATGGACAGAAGCATTAATAAACACTATTAATTTTTATTACATATGGTGGCTCAGTGGGTTAAAGCCTCTTCCTTCGGCTCAGGTCATGATCTCAGGGTCATGGGATG
Organism: Mustela nigripes; assembly: GCF_022355385.1. Lineage (NCBI taxonomy): Eukaryota > Metazoa > Chordata > Mammalia > Carnivora > Mustelidae > Mustela > Mustela nigripes. The sequence continues at coordinate 18,621,346 of NC_081563.1, read as the reverse complement.
GAGCCCCACATCGGGCTCTCTGCTCAGCGGGGAGCCTGCTTCCTCCTCTCTCCCTCTCCTGCCTCTCTGCCTACTTGTAATCTCTGTCAAATAAATAAATAAAATCTTAAAAAAAATTTTTTTTATTACATATGGTAACAGAGTGTATCACTTACATGATAATAAAAAACTGTTTTGGCCTTGGAGTGTGTATTAGCATCTCATATTCTAAAATTCAATCCCAGTCAAGTATTAAAGTCATGCCATAAGGACCTGAAGCTGCAGAGACTAATGCAAATTGAACTCCTCTGGTTTGCTCTCTGGATTCTACTCTCTGTCTACTAATGACTAGATAATTTATTGGGAAAGGAGAGACAGAGATGAAATACATCATTTTGGTTTAAATTAATTTCCAGTAACTAAGTGAAGAGAATATAAGAAAGTAAGCAAAACTTTCCTTTTCTACCTCTTCTTGGGCTGTAGATAACACTTCATTTAACAAAGACTGAAGGCAATCAAAGTTAAATCAGAAAAAACATAACAGCATTAAGATTGGCTAGATATTCTACACACAGAATATATGCTTCATAAACCGTAGTAGTGACTTGCTATTATTACCGTACTTCAACAAATTTCCTAGATGGCTCTGGAAGAATTCAGGTAAATTATTCCTTAGTTAACCAGGGGCCAATTAATCCAGTTTGGGATTATCCAGATTTTTATGCAATCTTATATTAACACAAAATAATATAGGCAAGATATATACATGTATAGAGTTAGATTAATAAATGAAAACTTGCAAACCCACCAACCAACTTCAGAACTGGAATATTACCTATTCCATTCCATTATGTGTGTACTCCTCACATGTCACATCCCTCTGTTTTTACATTCTCCCGTCAAGAAACATCTAAATTGTATCCCGTTTTTTGATATTACAATGAATGCTGCTGTGAACACTATCTACATTTTCCATGGTGCATGTGTGTGACAGCTTCTCTAGCGTACAGACATAGGACAGAACTGCTGAGTCATAGGTTATGTGAATATTCAACTTTATAACATTAAACTGTTCCCCAGAAACTTATATAAGAGCTACTCTTAATCCAACATCCTCTCCATCACTTGGGGTATTGTCAGGCTTCTTTATTTTTTACAATTAGTAGCTGGAAAATGTTTATGATCTAAATTTGTACTTTCCAATGAATGAGGTTGAGAATTTTTCATTTTTTCCTCTTTGGTGAATTGCTGATTTTTTTCCTTATCTTCCCTCTTCTCACAACAGACTCAAATCTGTTGTACTATTTGTGCATCCTCATTTTAACTAATTCCTTCTTTATGTATTACACTTGGCTTGCCTGGAATTTATTAGGCTTCTTTAACTCAGGGTCTTGAATCTGATACATCTGAATCAGTCTGATAAGGCTGTTGCCCAAGTCTTGGCGTAAATGTAAATGGTAGAAAGAAAAAAAATTTAAACTTAAAGGAATTTTGTTATTTAAGAATGATTTGGGAAAAGCCTGGTGAACACTTGGCTGTAATTACAAACAATTCTGGATTTTCTAAGAATTATAATTATTTAATCTTTGTCTCTTATTACATCAGAGGTCAAGAGTTGGTTATAGCTGAGAATTGATTGTCACAGGGTCTTCACACACAACTATGCTCCTCAGATGCAATGACAAAGGGAGGGGTAGGTGTTCATGTCAGTACTAACCACAAGAAAGCAAGAGCCTAGAACTGCATGATCAGAGGAGAGAAAGTGATTAAATTATCAGCAATGGTAACAAATGACTAGGTAACGCAGTGACTATCTTAGAAGAGGATCATGAATGGGTTGATTTCGAGTCCTCTGCTTGCTAGAGAAAAGTTTAACTAACCAATCCAACTAGTAAGCCACTGTTCAACATTTCTTGGCAGATGATTTTTTTTTTTTTTAAGGGATGGGAACCACTTTTAAAAGTGATGTAACTCTATGGAGAGTTAAAAGTACTACTAAAATTTAAGGAATTAAATATCTAATACTTATTGCAACTGGTTTATTATTTTTTTATCTAAATCAATGATATATTTTGATGATACAATAAAATGTTATTTACATTTTAAGAACACTTTATATTTCTTTGCCACCTTTCTATTTTTTTTATATTTTACATTTCCTCTGGTATCTTCTATGTAATAAGTGTGTACAGTACAGTGATGTCCTTGTAATAGTGCTTTGGTAGAAGGCAATGCAATATAAAGGAAGAGCTATATATTAGGGCCTATCGATGTCTGTTCTCACCAATTAGCTGTATGGTTTTGGAAAGGCACCATTCTATCCTTTGTAAAATGAGTGGGCTAGAGTCCATGATCTCTGAGGTTCTCTCTAGATTTATAATTATTATTTGATTCAGAGCTTAATTTTTAAATTTATACACATCTACTTTAAAATCAGGTACATCTAAGATTTTAATGCTGGGTCCTTGGTCAGGAACAAAACTACCAGTAATAACATTATTCCTATGGGAAAATATAGTCTTCTTTAAAATAATCCAATTTACGGGGCACCTGAGTGGCTCAGTCAGTTAAGGGTCTGACTTTTGATTTTAGTTCTGGTCATGAAGCAGAAGCAGAGTCTGCTTCTCTCCCTCTCCCTCTGCCTCTCGCCTTGCTTGTAATGCTCTCTCTCTCTCTCTCAAATAAATTTTTAAAAAATCCAATTTAAGATTCAATGTATAGAAATGCAATATGAGGAGAAGCTGAAATACACTGTTCCTAAATTATCCTCATAAATTTCAGGCCTCCTTCATCTCCCACATTTATTCAGTGACCTGACTTCCACTCTTTCCAGCAAGCTTTCATTCTGCTCACAAGCCCTTACTTGGTTTTATGGACGCAAAAGACCAGTTATATTTTTCAGTAAACCCTATTCTTCCCCATGCATTAGTATTTTTGGTTTTTAATAAAGATTATTCAGTTTTTCCAGAGCTGTACATGGGTGGGAAATGGAAAAGGACATGTAGATGGTAGACTCAAAAGGGAAGGAAGAAAGTTATGGTAAAGGATAATTACCATGCGCAGATGCTGTATCTCCAAGTCCTAGACATTCTCTTTACTATACTCTATTATTCATGCTAATTTATCCCCACCTACTCTTCAGTAAGAGCAGCTGGGAGCTTATCTTTAAAAACACAAGAATGAAAGCACACAATAGGAATATTAAGTTTCTGGGACTAAAAAACTAGTAAATATTGTAACAAATATTAATAAATGTTATAAATAATGGTAAGGGTCAAAAAGTATTTTTAAACCTAAACTTTCACGAAGAATAAAATCCAGTAGAAATGATTTTTAAAATCTTGATCTGCTAAAAAATGTCTCTGAGATATCTATCCTTATTTTAAAAAGAGAGAAGTAGTTGATACCTAAGTAACTCTGATGTGAAAGTATGAAACTTGATGTGTTAAAGTGAAGATAGGATTATATAACATATGAAAAATACTATAGAAAATTGTAAAGGACAATAACAATTTGTTTTGGCTAAAAATCAAATATGAAGCAGGCCTTTATAAAGAGGGCCTTCCTTCCTGGCACTCACTTTTGGGCACTGCTGCCCTTCTTTCGGTTCCTCTCATGCACTTGTCTGTTTTCCCACAGGCCTCTGCAGCTAGCTCTCCTTCCTCAATCAGGAGCTCTCAGGCTGCACCGTGACCCTCCTTGCCGCCCCTTCCACACTTTGCGAGTTGGCTCCTCCTCATCTTTTGGAGCTTAGGGCTCAATATCAGCTCCTCCGATAGGCACTGGTTCACCAGCTAATTTAAAAACAGGTTCTCCCTATTGGTTTGCCTTTTCCCATCTCACACCCAGTGACAGGCACTTCCAGGCACTTAATCAGTATGTGCTGAATACATTTAAAGAAAAAGAGGAGAGGAAAAAGAAATAGCCAGATCCACTGAAGCATAATTTTAAAAGCACCATTTAAAAATAATTATATGTACATCTACCTTGCCAAATTTCTTTAAGAATCTTATTCCATGATTATGAAAAATAATTTATAACCAAAACAGTATGTGAATAGTTATAATGTTCTCCCCAGCGCCCTGCCCATGACAATGATTACAACATCTAGAATGCACAAGATAAATGGGGTGCCTGGCTGGCTTGGTTGGGGGAGCATGTGACTCTTGATCTTGGAGTTGTGAGGCTGAGTCTGATGCTGAATAGAGATTACTTAAAAGTAGAATCTTAAAAAAAAAAATTAATACAATGAAATATAAAGTGCCCAGGATCAAGACCATCATTTAAAATGTATTCTGTTTAAGACGAGTGACCAGAAGCTGAATAGCAGACAACAGAAGGACACAAAATTTTGGATGTAAATTCTGAATTCTGCAGTAAATACCTGTAGTATCTTGCTTGGTCATAAAGGATTCTACACCTGTAATAGCTGGAGGCCGAGGTAATCGCCGTGCAATACAAATCAAACATGACTGGAAATCTGCCAAAACAAGAAAGGGAAGTTGAAGAAGAGAGGGCAGAAAACAGTTCACATCCATCATTTTCCATTAATGGTTTCCATAAAACAACACATGTTATAGGACCCAATACTGGAGTCACTCTGATCTAATAATATAATACTAGAAATAAAATTGCTGGTAACCAAATTTTTTCGAAGTCCCATTTCCAATATTTTTGAGTGCTACACAGCTGAACATGAACTTCGATCATATCAGACAGACTGGCACTGGCATGTGTATTTTGTAAAAAATCCTCAGTTGACTGTGGCACCCATTTGCAGGTGAAACCTGCTACATGCATGGCCTTCTTTGTATCTGATTAATTTCTCCTCTTCTACCTTCCCCAGTCCTTACTCCAGTTTCCAGTTTGTGGTGCTCTTTACTTAGCTCAGACTGGCTCACGTGCAGAACTCATCCTCTATCATATACTTGACGAATGCCATGTTGATACCATGTTCGTATTAGAGCTTCAGCTGTGTTTTCTTCTGCTCATACGCTTTCTTCTTGTAAATTACCTTGTATGGCCTCAAAAATGCTAACTCTATTCTCCAATGTTCCCCACACTCTAAACTTGAAACTTTCTAAAAATCAGAGCTGTTCAACAGCCTGCTGCATCTGGTACATTTCCAACTGGCAGCAGTTAGCTACGTCTCTTATTTCTAGGCAGCAAGTTGGTTTGAATTTGACATTTTAGTGGGAATGCCAGCTTAAAACCGAGAGCGTGGGGGCATTTTAAAGGGGTGATTCTAGATGTTGGCAACTTTCTTAAGTTTTGGGAAATAACACAGTAAGCTGAATCACCACTATGATGCATAATATAGTAGCCAAAATTATTATCTGAAAAAGGCTGTTTATAATCAATTACCTCCCTGATCTTTAAAGCCATGGAAAAAGCGAGCAAAGCCCTTAAAATCACCCTTTGTTTTACCTTCTCCATCCTCTTGAATTGATTTTGGCTGTGACACAGTGAAGCACTGCATGACTTCATAGCGCTGGCACGCTTCTTGGTTCTCGGTGCCTGGCTCATCTGGAGGGTGAATTAGCATCCTGCAGTTAAAGGTATGGCTGTTTCGTCGTGTTGCCTCCTGAGGCCACGGAACTCCATTTACTATGGAAGAAAAACTGATTATATGTCTGCGAATAGGGTGAAGAACTCTGAGGATACAAAGACATACATTTAGCCATCTGCTTTATTAGATATTCAGATTAAAGACAGATCTCTTCGCATTTAACATTATCCTGAGGCAACAGGATACTTATCTTCCTTAGCAAATCTTAATGTCTACCAATTACAAAAAGTGCAAAATTTCTAAGAGATTGTATAGGATGTCCCCCCCTCAAAAATAAGACCTAACGTATTCCTAATTCTTTAGCAGTCTTTAAAAAAAGTTAAAGACAAAAAATAATAGCTCACACTCTTACTCAGATTTTTTTATAGCAGTTAATTAATGCACTTTTCTATTTGTTTCTGTTACACCCTGGAAATGAAAAAATGATTGGAAACCAGAGACCCATTGTGAAGCAGGAGTTTTAACCTGGCAGGTATGTATTCTTAAGGATGGGCTTGTCAAAATGTGCACCTTTTTGGGGAGAGGATTCAAAGTTTCTCAAAGGAGACTGTGACTCAAAAAAATATTTAAACTAGAAAGAGACCAACCTTGGCTTCTTAATGACCATTCTTTTCACAAACCATTCTTCTCACCCGCAAATATAGTGGATAGTCAATAAGTTATTACATAAAAATTGGGATGCCTGGTTGGCTCAGTTGGTTAAGCTTTTGATTTCAGTTCAGGTCATGATCTCAGGGTCGTGAGATCAAGTCCAGTGTCGGGCTCCTCACTGGGCATGGAACCTGCTTAAGACTCTTGCTCTTTCAGGGTGCCTGGGTGGCTCAGTGGTTAAAGCCTCTGCAGTTGGCTCAGGTCATGATCCTGGGATCCTGGGATTGAGCCCTGCATTGGGCTCTCTGCTCAGCCGGAGGCCTGCTTCCCTTCCTCTCTCTGCCTGCCTCTCTGCCTACTTGTGATTTCTGTCAAATAAATAAATAAAATCTTTGGAAAAAAAAAAAAAAAGATTTCCGCTCTCTCTCTGTACCCCTCTGCCTCACTTCCTCCCTCTCTAAAAAACTAAAAAAGTAAGTTATTATATAAAAATGATTGTTAAAACATAAATGTTGCCTGATTTGGTATTAAAAAACTGAATTCAGTTATAGAAAAGATGTCTGTATATTTCATGTAATCATCACTGTGTGATGGGTCACTACTGCCCAGTTAACAATGTTCTATTCAAACCATGGTGGCAGTAAGAGGGTTTTTAAGGCTCTTCTCTTGCTATTTGCGACAGTTTTCTTACTTTATCCTCTGCACTGAACCTCCTTCCTTTTTAGTATCTCATCAGCCTGTAACTGTTAGAGGAAATCATGGAAACAAACCTATACTGGAGGAAGGAGTCTTGGTTTTGTTATGAGCAAGCGGTGAGGTTTAGGTTAATTACTTTATCTTTGTACCATCTTTAAAATAAAGGAATCTGCTATATTATCTCTCAAGTCATTCATGCTCTAAAATTCTGTAACAAAACACAGAAGACCCCTTGATAATTCAAATATCAAACTAGTGATTTTAATAGAAATAATCATTTCAGGCCCTCAGGTACCATAAACACACTACTCTTTTTCAAAGAAGAAATAAAACTTCCATTCTATTGAGTGAACAGTATAGAAAATAAAGAGCTACAGATAACATTTTATTTGCATGTGTAGTTTAGTTATACAGAATTTCTACTCAAGGCCCTCCCCTTACTTTAGCGCACGCACAGGCTAAGCAACAGGCACAGGGTTTAGCAAATGGAACAGAGGTTGGAAATCAGACCCCATCCGTCCTCTCAGCTGGGCTCCTTTGTCAGCAAACAATCTGTCCAACCATACTGGAAACTTCTGAGTTGAAACCACTTATATCCAAAAATGTTCATTTTAATCCATACATAATATGACAGAATATTTTCCCCTTCCTTCCTCCCTCCCTCCTTTTTATCTTTGGAGCAGGGTGGTGGGAAGGATATACATTTGTCTCTTTCTTGGACATAATCAAAATTGAAAACAAAGGTAATTTCAAGCAGGAGCTTCTCGTGGCAAGGCAGCTGACTGCTCTGCTTCTTCCTACTGTCATATGACTAGGGCATAGCGAGAGGATGAGGATAAAAGGAGTGCTCTCTATCAACTATTTGAGGATACTCTCTCTTCATATTTACATATCAGGCCGAAATGAAATTTAAATATTTTTAATATGTTATAACATATTCTAGAATAATACTATGTACTACAAATATAATAATTGCATAATGGAAAAGAAAGCTACAGAGAGTTCATATTCTTTTCAAAAAACATTGTTTTATACCTAGTGATTTGGGGAGCAGATTCTTCACAAATTCCGCATGATCCCCCACATGTAGTATGCTGTAGACACTGGTATTCATTAATTCCTCCTGATTGTAACCCAAGTAGCTGGTCACATTCTCTGACACAAACACAATTCTCCCTTCACAGTTCACAACAAAGAAAAATCCATCCAAAGCCTGCAAAGCCAAAAAAAAAAAAAAAAAAAAAAAAGATTAGGAGGTTAATAAAATAAAAGAAAAATAAACATATACATATCTCTATTGAAAAAGAGATCAGAAATATATATCAAGTTAAAAGAAAAAGGGAGCCTGAATAGAAGATTTAATATTGCATGTTTTCTGTAGAAGGGGCAGGATTTTAAAACAGACTATACAGTAATCTTCACAGGCATGAGTGAGTGTATCAACCCTCTCTCTCAGAGAGAAACTTTATGGTAGCAGATGTGAAGCAAGTAACTGGTATTAACGTAGTCATAAACATCTCTAAACTATAGGTTAAGACCTGGTCTCTACCCTCAAAGAACTTGGGGTATGGTGGTAGAGAGGCATAAATATAATAAAATACCAGTAATGCAGCGTCAGAGTCATACACCAAATACTCGATGAGCACAAAGAAAGATACCTAACTTGAGGTTGGGTTGAGAGACATAGAGAGGCTCTTTACAGACCCCTGAGTTCTACAGAACATAGTGGAGGAGCGGAAGAGGAATAAGAGAATAACATTCTAGGCAGAGGGGACAATGTGGCACATTAAGGAACAAAAAAAGCAGTTTGGAGTTGGCTGGAGTACATGGTACAAGACAGGCTCATGCCAAGAAATAAGTTTGGAGAGGTAGGTAAGAGTCAAATCTGAGGGCCTCCTATGCTCTGATACAGAGCTAGGGGGTCTCAAAAAAGAAATATAGTATGCCCTAAGGAGAGCATTAAATCCTAGAGATGGAGGGAAAAAGTCAGAATCTCTGTTTATAGTGTAATCTAAAAAATAAAGAAGTTAAGCTTAATAAACCATACTGACACCCTGATACCTCAACTCAGTCCAGACAGTCACATATCACAAACCAGGGAATCTGGAGAGAAGATCCAGAATTCAGTGGCTGACAGTGGCACGTGGCTTATTTGTAATCGTTCCACTTATTGTAACATATTGCAATTTACTTGCTATAGGATATGTATAAGCAGTAAAGACAAGATCTTTAGAAAGTAGAACATGTACAGGATTCTATAAAAGATGTAAAATGACCATGAAAATCCTCTGTATCACACACATAAGTGTGCTAGTTATCTGCGGCAAAATTCTTAAAAGAGCTAACAGTGTCATTGGCTATTCATTTTTCTTTTTAAAAAAGGCAAGTGTCCCAAATTTGCTAACCTCTTCTATGACGATGAGTGGTTGTGATAGTAAGTTACCTAGCAGATGTTTTCCAAATAACAAACACACTTAATTTTGTCCCTCCAGGGTCAAGATAACATTTAAACAGTGAGTAAGAAGTAGATTTCCTTTCAAGAAGACATTTACACTACAGAGACAGCAGGTGAAAATGCAAGTTTTGAAATGTTACTGTAGTTGCGATTTTGTCACCAAAATGATAAAAATTATTTGTAAGAATTCTCTTCTCAGTTTAAAAATTTTAAAACAGGACTTTTTACCTACTCAAAAATCTTCCAGTTTCAGTAGGGTTTAAACTCATTTTTTTTTTTTTAATGTGAAAATGCAACACCTTTTGATTACTTTGGAAGAATCACTGCTTGAGATCAAGGAAGATGGAATTTCAATAAAAACCTAGGGATGTGATTAATGATCTAAAAAACCTCACTCCTAGATAAACCCTTTGCTGACCTATTTCATGTGTAGAAGAGCACAGAAAAGCACCCTCATTTCTAACTGGCTGTTTTTCTGTTTCTATAAGTCAGATTAGCTATAAATTTCATAGCAGGTGATCAATACATCATTTGCTTTGCAGTTTATGTGAAAATAGAACAATGGAAATACAGATATATCAATTTTTAAAAAGTAGACCTGAAAATTATTTAAATTGTTCTTAGCTATTAACTGAAGCAGCATAAATGCAATTTCACTTAATTTATTTTATTTTTGGTCTCTTAAAGGAGTTTAATAAAGAACAGTGCAGGTATAACTAAGTGTCATAGTTTAGAGCAAGAAACAGTATTGATATTGACATCAAAGACCAGCAAGCAAAACCTGGTTGTTCCATGGAGAACCTATGGCAAAGACCACACTACTCAGCCTCTTTGGCACTACCTTCTCCCCACCCCCCCCTTTTTTTTTTTAAAGATTTTATTTATTTATTTGACAGAAATCACAAGTGGGCAGAGAGGCAGGCAGAGAGAGAGAGGAGGAAGCAGGCTCCCTGCTGAGCAGAGAGCCTGATGCGGAGCTCAATCCCAGGGCCCTGGGATCATGACCTGAGCCGAAGGCAGAGGCTTTAAGCCACTGAGTCACCCAGGCACCCTACCTTCTCCCTTTTCAGGGCATCCTTCTTGGTTCCTCCCTCTCTGCCTCCCCAGTGACCCTGTTTATCCTCAAAGCCACAGCTACTCTCTCCCTTGCTTTCTTCACTTTCCATGTCTGTCTCTGGTATCTCTGGAAGTTGCCTGTTACCTGCAGAGGGAAGGGGAGAGAACAAGACCCATTTCTGGGGTCATTTCTGTCCAGTCTGAAGATTAGCCAACGGTGGGCTCAGCATCCAGCACCAGAAAGACCTTCGGATTCACCCGGACTATTTGCTGCATTTTTAAAATCCAAGGGACTTAAAAGCTCTCCTTCATTGTAGTAGGGCTGGAATCCCTGTAGTATCCTTTCCACAGACCTACTGGGGCTTCTCCAAGTTCTCTTCCCATTGACTGTACCTGACTTCACTGCCAGGCTGGGAAGTTATTCTAGTAACTGGCCTCTGGAATATGCAACTGATCAGCCTTACAGGGAGAGCAGAACTTTCACCAGGTCTCTATCTGGCCTCAGTTACATAGACTTGCCGTTTCCTCTGTGAAGTCTGGGGCATCATGTTTCTTTTGAGCTTCCCCAGAAAAGGCTGGCTGGGAAAACAGGTCCACAAAGGCTCCCTCGTGGTTGCAGAGTTGTCCTGCTGACCCTACGCCTGGGATGCAGACAGCCTGTCTCTTGCTGGAAATGCCTTTTTTTTGTTCTTGTTTTTTAATTACAATTTATATATGTACTTAAAAAATTGCTTAAGTATGAAAATGAAATAGTACAAGATCTGCTGGAATCTCACCCCCAAGAAACTGGTAACATTTCAGGGGATATTCTTTAAGACTATTTCTATGAATATACAAACATCTCTAATTTCTTCAAGTATGACTGACTAATATAATCTGCTGATACTCGCTCTTATTCTACAACTTTCCCTCATATGTTGTGCGTATAATTAACTTCCAAGTGTGCTTCTGGGAAGGAATCTTCCTGTTTCTCCATGCCCTGGCATCCAGTCTTCCACTGAGCTATGTACAGACAATAAGCGTCCATCCATTCAGCACAACATCAGCAATCTGAGGGGGGTTCTCTCCTGACCCCCCCCAAGTGTCTCACAGCAGGGGTCCACACTGGCCAAGACTTCTCACAGGGCCTTGGTCTTACATGACCCCACGAGGTTCACTATCACCTATGTGCCAGTTAACAGGCAAAAATCCTGGAGATAAAACACACAATCCTCAACAATTCCATAGTCTCTAAAGGAGAAAAAAAGGTACACACAGTACACATAGTTATACAGTACGAATGGGAATTCAAAAGCTTATGCACAGAGTGAAGCACTCGAAATGGGCAAAGGGGTGACTGTCACTGGTACAGACTCCTGGGAGGAAAACACACTATGCCCGAGCCAAGTCTTGAAGGACACGGAGTAGTAACTCAGGTGGATGAGGGTTGGAAAGGACATTCAAGACAGAGGAAACAGCTCAGAGGTTAAAAACAAAATCTCTTTGTATGCACTTGTTATATTTTTGTCATATATACCAGTAAAATGTGTGTTTTTTTTAATCTTCAAGAAAAGCAAAAAAATAAGGAGTTTATTATAAAGGCAATGGGCATTTTCTTGAAGGCCATGTTTTTAAGCACAAGAATGACATGATCTGCTTTTACAAAGATCATTCTGGCAGTAGCTCTGGCAAGCAGACTGGAAGCAATTACAGTTGCAAAGCTATTGTGATACCCCAGTTCCAATGAAAGCCTGAATTAAGGCAACAGCAGTGGAAGTGATAGGAGAGAATTTGACATAGGCAGAACAAACAGTATTTGGTGACCTCTAGCAGCTCTGAGAATGAAGATTTGGGGTCATCTTTCATTAATGATGTAAGGTTTCTGGTAGATAAGTGTCTTTCCCTCAGAAAGGGGATCAAGGAGTAAAGAAATGTACTCTTAATTATTTTACTTTTTTTTCCCCATTTTTAAGCAGGAGGTAAGAGGATAGATTACAAATTTAGTTTTAGAAATGTATTTGAGGGGTGCCTGGGTGGCTCAGTGGGCGAAGCATCCGACTCTTGATTTCGGCCCAGGTCATGATCTCAGCGTCCTGAGCCCCACATTGGGTTCACAATGGGCATGGAGTTTGCTTAAGATTCTCTCTTTCTCTCTCTGCCCCTCCTGCCCCCGCACTCTCTTTCCTTCTCTTAAAAAAAAAAAAAAAAGACGTTATATTTGAAATGACTAAGCAACATTTAGATGGAGATGTTCAGAAGGCAGCAAGACATAGTGAAAGAGAAACTGAAGGGAGATCTGGGCTAAAGATAGACATTTGCAATTTACAGGTACATATGATACCATTTGTTTTTTTATTTGTTCTTAACTACAATCATCTTTTCCCCTTTCAAAGAATATCTGATTTCCTTTGGGGAGTTACTTCTTCCCCATTAAATAAGGTCTCATGAGATTCTTAATCAGGCCATTGGGAGACTTCCAGCCTAACTGGGAACCTTGAGGAGAAATGCAGAGAGAATGAACAGAGCTGGAATGCATTCATTCTAACAGCAGGGCACTGCCCAAATGTGTCTAAGAGACCATTTGTATTGTACCTGCTTCCTAGCCTCCTTAAGATGCCTTGGTTTCATCTTTTTTCCAAGGATTGTTCTGTGCTATCCAAACAGCACTCCAATAAATTCACATGCGCTAAATTTAGTCAGCATTGGTGTTGCCTGAAAACCAAGAACCCTAATTGATAATTTACATATACTTACATGTGCACATGCATACATGAATATATCAGAGGACACATAGATGTAGATGAAACTGCCCAGGAAATGTGCACAGAATAACAAAAAGGAAAGGAGCCAAGGCCAGAACCCTGAAGGATACTAACATTTAAGAGGCAGTTGATGAAAGAAATATGAGGTAGAGGCTGAGGAGTAGCCAGAGAGGAGAGAGTTCTGGCAAGGAGGCAAGAGAGTTTTAAGAAAGAGGGATTGACAGAGAAAGACAATTGTCATATGATGTCTCTGATATGAGGAATTTGAGAGGCAGGGCGGGGCTAAGGAAGGTAAAAATGAAACAAGAAGGAATTGGGAGGGAGACAAACCATAAGAAACTCTTAATCTCACAAACCAAGGGTTGCTGGGGGGGTGGGGGGTAGGGAGAGGGTCGTTGGGTTATAGACATTGGGGAGGGTATGTGCTGTGGTGAGTGCTGTGAAGTGTATAAACCTGGTGATTCACAGACCTGTACCCCTGGGGCAAATAATACATTATATGTTAATAAAAATAATTTAAATGAAGGAAGGCAGGGGAACTGAGTGGTAAATGGTGTCAAGAGGCACATAGCAATGTTAAGGAGTGGAACAAAGTGAGGTAAGGAGGCCTGAATGCACGAGCACGAGACACTATGACTAAACAGAATCTTTCTTGGGAAGCAATAGGAGATAAGGAGCTAGAGTCAGATAACGCAGAGCTCTGAAGAAGAGGCAAAGACTTTAGACAGCAGAGAGCAACAATCAGGACAATAAAAAAAAGTGCATGAGTACTTACTATGTGTCAAGCAACAAATACTTGTTGAATAAATCAAGTCTAATTCTACTCTTCCTTTAAATGTGAGGACATTACCTCCAATATCTTCATTCTTAACTCATGCTACTTTATGTTTAAAAGGGGAGGGGAAAGAATAACTGGAAAACTGGCTGGCGAGAATTTCTCAGAGAATGGTTCGTATTTGGTTACTTTTTAGATGAGCACATCTCCCATCTAAGCAAGTCCCTCTAGACCAATGCTGCCAAAGAGAACTTCCTGTCATTGCAGAAAGTTCTATATCTGTGTGTCCAGTACAGTAGTCACCAACCACATGTGGGCACTGAGCAGGTTAAATGTGGCTGGCGAGGCTGAAGCACTGAATTTCTCATTTTATTTAACTTTGAACAGCCAAGTGTGGCTAGTGGCTATTTTACTGAATGGTGCAGCTCTAGACTGCAGTCTGAATGAACCCAAGGAGAGTCACGGTGGTTTTTCACCACCTCTCCTGGCTGCCCTGGGTTAGACTCTATACAAAGTTTAAGGCCATGAAGATGAGATTGGGGGCACAGAAGGCAGCACAGAAAAAGGTGCTGATGGAGGCAATGAAGTCTGTAAAAGTTAGTAATTCTATTTTGCATCTGTTTCACATATCTGTGGCTCATTAATAAAAATACTATTAGCTCCCTGAAGTCAAGAACCTAAATACATTTCTATTCTGAGGTTTTAGAATTTCTAATTTGATGTGCCTTTTCCTATTTGAAACTGCTTGTCCCATGATACCTAACTCATGTGCAACTCTGAGCCACAGCTTTCCTTGGATTCACAGTGCTTTGTTTGTTTGTTTGTTTGTTTTTTTAAGATTTTATTTATTTATTTGACAGAGAGATCACAAGTAGGCAGAGAGAGGCAGAGAGAGGAAGGGAAGCAGGCTCCCTATCTAGCAGAGACCACAATGTGGGGCTCAATCCCAGGACCCTGGGATCATGACCTGAGTTGAAGGCAGAGGCTTTAACCCACTGAGCCACCCAGGTGCCCCCACAGTGGTTTTCAGGGTAATAATTTCATCAGCTAAAAGAAATAATTCCTACTTTATTTTCTTTTTATAGTAGCTTTGAGTGGACATTTTCCTGTCATTTTCTCTTCGTGCTAAAGTGTTGTAGATTTTGCTCACACAGCAATAACGAATGTTTATACAAAGTAAAGTAGCGGCAGTAATACGCTCTGTCTCCAGTCGTGCTGTGTTCGGGCTGTTGATAACCTGCTTGCTGTCCATGTTGATCTCTGTGGTTTCTCAAGAACCTGGGATGAAGCTAGGATTTAAATAATCGCCATTTTCCTACAGGAAGCCCAGAAATCTCAAGAACCTGTACACCTTATACTTATTAGTATCTCAAAAGGCATTATATGTAGAAAATAATATAATATTTAATGAATTGAAAGGAGTCCCGAGGCTAGTTTTAAATTTTAGGGCACTGAGAAGGCAGAACCCACACAGGAAAACTAGAAGTTTTGAAAAGTCTAGCCTACCAACATCCTGTAGGAGAGAGAAGATAGGCAGTAAATGCTGACAGATCAGGTTCTCTAGAAAGGCCAAGGGTAACCAAGCAGTGGGCCAGTTACAGGTACCCAGCAGGGCAAAGAGATGGAAGTTGAAAATGAACCAAAAGTGTTTTTCTTTCCTTAACATATTTTCCTCTAAGAGATTATATTTTAAAATTTTAAAACACAGCAGTTGAAAGAATTCTGTAGTGAACATCTGGAATGTTGACCATCTAGATTCTACCATTAACATTTTTACTATACTTGTTACAATACTGTTTCCAAAATAAGGTCATGTGTCATGCAATCGACTTAGTAAGTTATGAAAAGAACAGAATAAAAACTATCAGATGCTATCACATGTGGCTAGCTCCCCTCTCCCAGTTATATGTGCATGCACGTACTCAGGTGGTAGTTATTTCTATCCAGTTTCAATGGCCTATGTCTTTTATATGTTACAGTTCTATAAAATATGAGCCCATTCCCTAAAAAAAAAAAATCATTAAGACCAATACTGTAAGTAATACAGTGCTTGTGTCACATGGAGGGAAAATGAACAATTTATTTATTTTTTTTTTTTAATTTTTTATTTTTTATAAACATATATTTTTATCCCCAGGGGTACAGGTCTGTGAATCACCAGGTTTACACACTTCACAGGGGGAACTGCTATTAGGAGAGCAAAAAATATTCAGTAGCCTGTTAAAGATATAGGAACAGAGTATGTGAAGAGGTTAGACCAAGAGGTATGTATTTAGGTCTCATATCCACAGAGATGAAAGGTAAAGCAAAGAGCAAGAAACAAGAAATTTCTGGGGGTAGAAAAGCAAGAACTGAATTCTCAGAATATTCTCACATTAGCAGTGTTGGCAGAGGGAATTATGGATTTTTAAAAAAAGAGGATTTAGTCAGGATAATAGAGAAAAATGCATCAGGGAGCTAGAAAACAAAGAGATCTGTGTAAGTCTGAATTGTAAGAAAGACTTCACCAGAAAGGGGGGCCTTCAAGTAGGACAAGAAAAGGAAAATTTACTGCATACACAAAATAGATTAAAAATACATGTGTAAGATTAAGAGTCACTTATGGTTTGTCTCCCTCCCAACTCTTAATCTCACAAAACAAACTGAGGGTTGCTGGGGGGAGGGGGGTTGGGAGAAGGGGGTGGGGTTACGGACATTGGGGAGGGTATGTGCTTTGGTGAGTGCTGTGAAGTGTGTAAACCTGGTGATTCACAGACCTGTACCCCTGGGGATAAAAATATATGTTTATAAAAAATAAAAAATTAAAAAAATATATATGTGTGTGTATATGTGTATATATATATATTCACATTTATTTATATATGATTTATACACATACACACCTATATATAGGTGTACAAAGGAAACTAGGCCTACAGACAGAAAGGCATACGCTGTGGGGAACGAGTGTGTCCATACACATATGTCCTTAAACATTCATGTATGAGAGGGAGCACTTAAGGTGATGAGCCTGCCTGGAAACAAAACATCTGCCTTGAGAACAGAGGGAGTGAGGATTAGGTAGGGAAAGCTGAGGAGAAAATTACACAGTAATTACAAAATAATTCAAGTTTAAAAGTTCTTCACTTTAAAAGTTTGGTAAGGATTGTTAAAACAGTAAGTTTTCTCACAGTGTTTACATAAACAATTAAAAATTTTAGTCAGGAAACTAAACTAAACTACTGCAATAAAGTGAGGCATACCTTACTCAAAAGTGAAATTCTCTTGTAGACATGCAAATAGCACTCGCGAGCTAAATGACTCTATGTTTTATACCCACAAGTCCAACCACCCCAGAAACAAATGGCAAAGCCATCCCCTAGACTTCAGTTTTCCATCTGACTACATGGAAGGCCTTCATGAAAGTCCTCATATTCATCATTCACATTTATCCTGAAATAGCCACAACTGTCAAAATAGGTTACAAAATAAAGTAATTATTAAAGGTTTTTTAAAACTTACTTTGTTTTCTAATTTATTAATTGGAAGTAAGACATAAAAGATAAAGAAAAAGCCAAACTGGCTTAGACCAAAGACTCTGACCACTTTGTGACTCAGTGAGAACAGCTACCTCCAACAGAAGAGGTCCCAGGGATTCCTTTTCTATCACTCCCTGACTGCTGGACGAGATGTCTGACTTCTGCACTTCATCATCAGTTGTGGATTTCTCTACAATAAAGAAACAAAAAGTCACAAATCCAAAAAGGTGCATTTCCATGATGGCAAGTCTGTGAAGACATAGATTCACCTGGTTTAAGATTCAAATAACATTTGTCTATTACCTATGTGATATTTATTAAGAGTATTATTTAATCTTAATTATACTCATTTTATGGATGACAAAATTGAGGGTCACAAAGGCGGAGTAACGTGTCGCAAATCATGTAACTATTAAAGTGGCAGTAGGAGAATTTGAATTCCAACCTATTAAGTCCAGTATTCCAACAATGGGAAAAATGGTATAAATATATAGACTGTTTAGAAAGTCTACACTTAAAGTTTTTAAGAAATGCTAAATTGTAGTAGAATGACAGTTTTCTCCATTTTTCTTCATCCTTTTCTGATTTGATCAATTGCCACTGAATAAAGAGTGAACAAATGCTTTTTCCTTTAGTGAGCCTGCATGAATTAGCTAACCTTTCACATTCATGTCATGGTGATCCGATTGATAAATCCGTAACTGCTAAATGATCTGAAATTCTTTTGTGCAGTGATGTTGAAAAAGCCATCCATCATCTTAAAGCAGCACCATCCTTAAATAAGTTTCCAATCTGTCAAACTAGTTAGTTAGTCAGCCAAAAACCAAATGTGGTATTATTGAATATAGAGACTCATTTTTTCACTTTAAAATATGAACTATTTCATATATTCCAAAAAATACAGAAAATGACATAGCATACGTTCACATATCCACTGTTCGTTTTTCACAGATGTTAACATTTGCTTCAGGTCCTTCCTTTTTAAAAAAATAAAATGCTGCCCATAGAACTAACGTTCTGCCACCGCTCCTCCTTTATCCCTTTTCAGAACTAATCTGTATTCTCAGGTCAGAGTAATAATTTCTAAGCCTGTTTTTATTACTTAAGTACACATGTATGAATTCCTGAATAATATATTAGTTTTGTGTTTTAAAGTTTACATAAATATACTTTTCCTACTTACTTTTGCCATTCACTATTATGTTTGAGATTTAAGCACACTGATGAAGATTTAATCCATTCATTTGAACTGGGATATGGTATTATATCATATGAACAACTCACAGTTAGACTTCCTAGTCCACCCCTGACAGTCCTTTGACCACCACATACAGTGCCGTAATAAACTATTTTCAGTATTTCCTTTTTTCTACATGTGTGGCAGCTTCTTTAAGGTAAATAAAAGTGAAGTTGCTGGATCATATAGGGTCTGTGCATTTTTGACATCATTAAGCTTGGGCCACCTGGGTGGTTCGGTTGGTTAAGTCTCTGCCTTCAGCTCAGGTCATGATCCCAGGGTCCTGGGATCGAGCCAGCACTGGGTTCCTCGTTCAGTGGGGAGCCTGCTTCTCCCTCTCCCTTTGTTTTCCCAACCACTTGTGCTTTCTTGCATTTAACTCTCTCTCAAATAAACAATATCTTTTTTTTTTTTTTTTTTTTTTTAAAGGGCTAAGTCTGACAGACTACTCTCTAAAGAGAATGTATCTCTAGTAAGGTTTAAGGGTTTTTGTTTCTCTGCACCTTCACTGGCAACTGATGGCACTTTTTTTTTTCTTTTTAGTTTTGTGACTCTAATAGGTATAAAATGTCATCTCTTACAGTATTTATAATAACAGCTTTACTGAGCTACAATTCACATAGCATACCATTCATGTATTTAAAGCATAAAATTCAATGGTTTTTAGTATATTCACAGAGTTGAGCAACTATCATCACAATAAATTTTAGGACATATTCATCACCCAAAAAGGAAGCCTCGTGCCCTTTAGTACTCACTCTCCATTTTCCCGATACTCCCAAGCCCTAGGCAACCACCAATCTACTTTGTTTCTATGGATTTGCCTATTCTGATCATTTTATATAAATGGAATCATACAATGTGTGGTTCTTTGTGACTGGCTTCTTTTGCTTAGCATGTTTTCAAGGTTCATCCATATTGAAGCATTTGTCAGTACTTGATTCCTTTTTGTTGCCAAATGATATTCCATTACATTAAGTATACCTCCCTTTACTTATCCATTGATCAGCTGATAGATAGGAGTTGTTCCTACTTTTCAGCTCTTTATGAATAATGATGTTATGAACATCTGTGTGCAAGTTTTCATGTAGACATATGTTTTCATTTGTCTCAGGTTTATACCTACAAATGGAATTGCTGAGCGATATGGTAACTCTATGTTTAACATTTTGTGGGACTACTGGACTGTTTCCCAAAGTGGCTCCACAATTTTATTTTACGTTCTTAAAAGCAGCGTATGGGGGTTCAAATTTCTCTCATCCTTACCAACACCTGTTAATCTGTTTCTTTGATCATAGCCATCTAGTATCTTATTGTGGTTTTGATTTGCGTTTCTCTGATGGCTAATGATATTGAACATGTTCGTCATTTATATGTCTTTGGAGAAAAGTCTATTCAGAGCCTTTGCCCATTTTTAAATTGGATTATTTATCTTTTTAATATTAAGGTATAAAAATTTCTCATTTAGTTCTAAGACATACTTCCTTCATTAATTTATATGTTTATGACACTAAGACATGTTTTTGTTTTTAAACATTAGTTTGCTGAAAAACATAAACTATCAAGTTCAAGTAAATTAAATAACTATGTGTGAAAAACAAAACATCTAAAGTTTTAGGTAAATCCTAAGGCAGGAGTGGCTGCAGGACCAACTTTCTGGCTTAAGGAATGTGGACAGAAATGACATGCAATTTCTGGGTTTTATCCTTAAAAGGAAAGAAGTGTGTCTTCCCATTTTCTTCTTCCCCCTTCCTGTCAGCAGGGATATAGACAGATGAGCCATGTGTGACCACAGAGGTGATGGCAATACACTAGGAAGGGCACAGCAGAAAAGACAGAAGGAATTACAACCTCTGACACATACCTAGATTATCTTGTTAAAGCCACTGTACTTTGGTCTCTTGTTACAGTAGCCTAGCCTATATCCTAACTAATACATTCTGTATTTCTCAATAATATGTTTATTTGCTGTATCCTGGATTATGTCCTCGACAGACATTACTGACCTGCTATCATGAAAAGTAAGACTTGAGCTTACTTACACCCACCTTCTACATACATACTTCTCCGTCCTTCCGTCCTCCCAATACAGTTACAACAATTTTTAGAACAATCAGTATTTAACATCTATGTTACTATGGCTATATAAATATACTTCACAAATGAGCCAGATGTGTGCTATAATTTATGTTTCTTATATTTTGTGTTTTGTTTTGTTTTTTTTCTTTTTTAGAACAACTCATCTCTAAACTATCCCCAAGAGTTGAAAAATTCCTCTCAGTTTGGTCAGTCATCATATATTCTGCCCCCCCCCCTTTTTTTTCCTATGGAAGTATTCCTCCTTAAGTCCCTCATCCACCTGCTCCAACTGGGACTGGCTATGTTTTTAGGCTGATGCACAACTGTAATCCTGGGTCTCCTTTTACCTTTCTTCTGTTAAGATTCCATGGTTTCCCTGGATTAAGATCCTATTGCCTTTCTTTCTTGGTTTACTACCTTGGTTTTACTAGGTATTTCTGAAAAAACAAAACAAACAAACAAACAAACAAAAAACCAACTTTTCAATTCTGAAATGTTGGCTGAATATTCAGGCTCTGAAGGTCTGAGAATGTCTTTATTTTGCACTCATACTTCATTTGGATGCACATAGAATTCCAGGTTTAGAATTCTCATTTTTTAGTACTGTTATTCAGAAATTTGGACACATTCTGA
Source organism: Mustela nigripes (assembly GCF_022355385.1). Classification (NCBI taxonomy): domain Eukaryota; kingdom Metazoa; phylum Chordata; class Mammalia; order Carnivora; family Mustelidae; genus Mustela; species Mustela nigripes. The sequence continues at coordinate 18,600,017 of NC_081563.1, read as the reverse complement.
GTCTAGTGTGTTGTCTATTTTTTTCTCTCTCATTTCTTTTCTCTCTCGTGTCTGAAAATTGTGCAGTGATGTGAGTTGTTTTTTTTTCCTTTTCTTTTTTATTCACTATGCTGGGCACCATATGAGTACTTTCAATCTGGAAACCCACATCTCTCTAATTCTGAGAAGTGTGCTGTTTTGCTTTTGTACTACTATGCTTATAATTTCCTCCCTTCTATTTGGTTTGTTCTCTTTCTCTGGAATTAATCATATGTTATATCTCCTGAACTAATCCCATACATTTTCATCTTTCTCTTGGTTTTCCACTGCTTATCTTTTTATTTTACTTTCTAAGGGATTTCTTCACATTCTTTTTCAACCCTTCATCTATTTTTCAACAGATACTCACTGAAAGTCTACTATGTAGCCAGGAACTGCTTTAGGTATTGATGACACAGTGATGAACAAGCAAAAATCCCTGCCCTCATGAAGCTCTAGTGGGAGTAGGCGGACAATGAACATGTAGCACATGTAACATGTTAGGTGCAAAAAACACTGAGGGAAAATAAGTCAAGGAAGCTGTGGAGGTGTGTATGTATTAGACAGGATAGTTATGGACAAGTTCATTGAGAAGAAATGTTTGAACACAGACATATAAGGAGTGAGAGAATGTACATATCTGAGAAAGTATATATCTGGGAAAGAGAGTATATATATATATGGGAAAGAACATTCCAGACAAAAGTAACAGAAAGTGCAAATACTTGAGGCAGAGAGTGCCCAAAATGATCAGGCAGAGGGTGTGAGTAGGCAAAGAGTAGAAAACAAGGTAAAGAGATAAAGTTTATTTCGGCTATCCTGATTTTAAGTACCAAAGGTTATTTGATGTTGTGAATGTTTTATTTTATAGCATCTTATTATTATTTCATACATGAAATATTTTCCTTTTTGTCTCTGAGGGACTGTTGGATGGTTTTAAGTTTTTTTCTGCTCCCTGCATTGTCTCTGCTTTCTCTAAGTTCCCGTTTTTTCTACTGGCTTGATTTGTGCCTTTTCTTTTTCTCTTTGTTTGATTACAGCCTTTCCTCAAATATCTGGATTTTTATTCATATTAAAAAGTGAGGTACTAAAATGCTGACTGGCAGCTCTGTGAATAGAGGGGGCAAGGCAGAGAACTGATTTGGTCATGTGCGGATCATTCCCAATGATCAGTGTCTATACGTCTCTTCCTTTGGACTGCTCAGTGTCCCCAGAAGAGTCCTCCCACCTCTGACTTAGGGAGTATGAGTCAGGCTGTCAGGGTTTGAGACCAAGCAGCAAGGAGACATGTAGCCTCTTACTGGCTCTCCCCTTTGCATACTTAAAAATACCAGCTTCTCCTCTCTGCTCAATCAGCTGTCACTAGACGATCTACTTTCCAACTTATAAAATCTTAAAATCCTATCACTTTAATCATCATAAATATATTTGTTTATACTCTTTTGACATTGCTTTTCATCTGATGTTCTTTTGGGTCTATTCCATTTGTTGTATGTGTTCCTACTTACTGTAGATTACTTCCTCATATGTTACATAAATTTTTAGCATTAAATCACTTGTTCTTTGGGAATGCCTTGGGGCCAGGTGTGGGAATTTCACTCCAAAGTACTCTGCTTTTGTATCTACTTTAGTTCTTTGTAAGGGGTTTTGTGGTATGGGTGCTGAGTAAATATGAGTAAGTACAAATACAAATCATAAAAAAAATCAGGGTGTTCTCATAGAACACTGTTTCCCACACTCAGAGCCCAGGCTTATTATTCAGATGGAGGGATTTTCCTACAAGTGAGCTATTGTCTTTTAACACCATGCCAGAGCATCCCGTCTGATACCACAACTTATGTGTCTTAACTCAATTCCCTAGGATACCAGGTTCCATAACCAACCAAGGCAACAAGTGTTCATGTTAAATTAATAAGCCTTGTTGTTATAACAAGAAGCCTCTCAGATTCACTTTCTAAAATAAAGACCATCTAAACAAACATGCTTTAATAAGATTATGAGATTCAATGCAATTTCTTTATAATAAAAAAATAAAATTGCATATTATAAAGGTCTTCATAACAAAGCACACAGCTATGGGTTTGGTTTTGTTTACCTTGTTCCATTCTCTTCATTAGCTGTATCTGATCGACTGTCTTCTTCAAAATCTTGCATTTGTCTGGCTTTACACTCAAACTGTCAATGTCACTGATGTTGGCAGACAGTAACTCAGCTAGCTCTTCTAAATATTTATTTTCTTGCTCCCTGCGCCTCTTTTCAGTGCTGTTACACAAAGAAAAACCAGTCAGTGTACATTTCTACCACCGTACTTCCTTCTCTCTTCAAGTACTTAATATTTACATACTTATAGAGATCTGTAATCTTATCCGGAATATAAAGTCAGATTTTGAAAACAATCTAAATTCACATCTGAAAAACAGATACTACGAAATACCGAAGTACAGAAAACAATTCTGGCCAAAGTACGTAAAAAGAATGACTGCCATCACAGAAGTTATTTCCTCAATGATATAAATACATCAATTATTTCAAATAGCGAATGAATGTTAGATGTTAAAAGGAAGCAGATGGTACATATACAAGTTGCATTTGGAATTTATTTTACATTCTAAATATTATAAGTTAAGCAGTGGAGACTATACTACGATTCAAATAAGTTATACTTGGAAATCTGATAAACTGTCTTAATTTTTTTGCTACTGAAAGAAATCTGATGAACTCTTGATTCTTATAATGATTTGACCATTAGTTGGTCCTATCAAAAAGAGTTTCCATCCAAAAAGTAAAAGAAGAATAAAAAATCAATAGAGAGACAAAGGTACAGAGAACAAGGTCTTTTGTATAAACTTTGTTCTAAAAATAGAAAGAACATCTATTTATAAGTTCTCATAAATGTAAAAAATAAAATCAATTTGGAATAAGAACAAAGGATAATAGTGCAAAAAGCTAGCACTTTATATTCATTCCAATGTACTGAATGAATATTGTTCACTTTTGTTTTCCAGTCTTTACTTCTGGGTTAATTAGCCAAATCATCAGGCAACTTGCTTCATGTAATACATACAAAGATAGTGAAGTATTACTTTGAAATGAATTTTTCCATTATCAAATTAACATAATAAGAAAGACTGGACACAAATAGCTCTTTGTTTTATAAGCAGCAATCAAAATCATCTGGTATAATGGTAGAAAAGTGGCAGAAAAAAAGAGGTGAAAAGAGGGAAAGACCAGTTGCTTTTTAAAAACCTCATAATTGGCAACAATTAAAATATCTCTTACTTTTCATAATAAAAAAACTATAAAAGCAATAACATTTCCATAACAACATAATAAGTTGACAATCAACTGTATTTAACTATGTAAAACAAGATGCTACAAAATAGTACACATCCCAAAACAAAATCAAATTTTAAAACTACAACAATCATATTGTCTTTATCTTTAAAACCTTTCATTAGAGAAGCTCACAGAAAAAGCACCTAAACCTAGAGAAAGACGAGTCCAAACCTAGTGGTAGAGAGGGGTTGGTTTCAGGGTTGGGGAGGCAGATAAACCCACCCAGAGCTTTTTCAAAGTTATAAACTGGGAATGGAAATGTCAAGTTAAAGGACCTATAGGTAGTTCAGTATGCTTGAACTATAAGTAAGAAACAAAAGGGCAAGAGATGAGGTCCAGGCCAGATCATGAGGGCTCTCGCATACACCAAGATAAAGAGTATGCACAGTGCGTTGCTTAAAAGCACAAGTTCAAACCTCCTTGGTCATTTATTAGCTGTGTAATGCTGGGCAAGTTACTCAGAAGCAATTTAACTTCTCTAAGCTTCAATTTCTTTATCCGCAAAACAAGGATGATGACATTAATTATCTCCCAGAATTGTGTGAGGATTAAAAAAGATGATACATGTAAAATGCTTGGCAGAGTTCCTGGCTATTAGTTCAATAAATGTTATCTATCATCACCATTTTGGCTATGAACACTTATTTTCAGGGTAAAAGGAAGCCTAGAAGGGTTTCAGAAGAGGAATGCGTGGCATGACCAGATTTGTAAGCTCCCTGAAGATAGAAAACCTGTCTCACTTCACTTAACATCCGTAATAACATGCACACCATGCTGGCTGAATAGCAGGCACTTAATAAAGACCTGTTGAGCTAAATTAGAAATGTTACACAAGCACAAGGCACTGCTACCTGCCATTCTGAGACCAGCGTTTTAATCTCCATTCTCCAGTGGAGTTAAGGAATGGAGAAGAGGTAATAGGAGGCGAAACGAGACATCTCACCCCACCAAACAACTACTAAGAAACTCTATCAGGGCTCCTGTGGACAGGGCTGGCAATACCTGAAGTCTAACATATGCTCTTCACGATTAATGAAGAGTCAGTAGGTGATAACAAAACCAAAAGAAACGTGACAAAGTGGTATTCATGGGAAAACTCAATCAGTTTCAAAATCACAAAGTTTTGGTTTACCATACCAAAAATAGCAATTGAAACTAAGGCCCACATTTATAAAACTGAAGGAGGGAATGTTTTCAAGTATTTTGAAAGCAAACATACAAATGTAAGGATTGTTCTTACAAACATATAAGGATTGTCTTTAAAACATCTAAGAGAAAAATATATTAAATTTTTAATATTTTTAATAACATGATTATACATGTACAAAAAACAAAGACCTACAGATAAGCCATTAAACAAATAGGAAAGTTCAGAACACTGGATGCACATGCACACGAGACCAATAATCCCAAATCATTAGTATTCCTCGGTATTAAAAACTGCCAATTAGAAAGTATAATAGACAAAACCATTTCTAAAAACAATAAAAATTTGGTAGTACACTGGGATACATCTAACTAAAGATGAGGTAGGTTTTCAAAAGGGAAATTTATAAGCTGTTACTGAAGAACAGGGAAGACTTGAATAAGTGAACAGCCTTTATATATAAATAAGAACACTCTAGAATCTGGAGTCTAGAAAATAAAAATGTCATTTCTCCCCCAACTTAATCTATAAAAGTAAATGAAATTCTAATCCAAATCCCAGGAGTATTTTTTTCCAGAAGAAACATCTGAATTGAAAGTTAAAGGGATAAGAAGAGGGAAAACAATACTGAAAAATGAAAAGGAAGAGTGACTTGCCCCTTCAGAGATCAAGGTGATTGTCTTAAGAAAGTTCAGAACCAGATCCCTATCTATTCGGGAACTTGATCTATGATAAAGGTAACAGCACAAAAGCATCGAAAGGATAGGGTCATAATTACTTATGAGCTACATGGGAAAAAATAAAACTGTATCTATCACACACAAAAATAAATTCCAGATTAATGAAAACTCTAAATATGTTTTAGGGGAAAATACATAAAAATACAGTTAAGGCCTAAGGCAGAGGGGAAAAAATTCTTTAATAAGATCCCCCAAGAGCTTGACACATGAAAACTGAAGGTTCCGAGATACATCAACAGATTTCAAAAACAGAGTTAAACAGACTGGGAGAAGATACTTGCATCAAATATAAGCAAAACAAAGTAGTCGCTAGAAAATTAAAAATAACTCTTTTTTTAAAAAAGATTTTATTTATTTATTTGACAGGCAGAGATCACAAGGAGGTAGAGAGGCAGGCAGAGAGGGAGAGGGAAGCAGGCTCCTTGCTGGGCAGAGAGCCTGATGCGATGCGGGGCTTGATCCCAAGACCCCGAGATATGACCCGAGCTGAAGGCAGAGGCTTTAACCCACTGAGCCACCCAGGTGCCCCTAAAAATAACTCTTATAGATGAAAAGGAAAAGGATAAATACCCTAGCAGGAATATGGGCAAAAGATACAACCAGGAAATTCACAGAAGAGGAAAAGAAAAATCATGATCAATTTAACTAGTGGTTGGTTAAATATACATAAAACTTAACCCCACATTCATCAGATTGGCAAAGAGTTAAAGTGAGGAGAGAATAGTGTGGGTAAGGATGTGAGAAAAAAGAACTCTCAATGCTTGTTTTTTGAAGAGCAATGTGGTAGTGACCTAGTTAACATAAAAATGTACACAGATCCTAACAGAACTCTTACATGTAAAGTAGGAGATGTGTATGAGGATGTTTGCTGCAGTGCTAGCGGTAAGGACGAAAATTTCTAACAAAAAGGTTATTTATCTATAGGGAATGTCTCTCCGTAGAGAAATAGATTTTTCAAACGGGGTACATTCCTATAATACACTATTTCATCAAAAAGTGACAGGACTGAATCTATATGTATTTATAGCTCAAGATACATGCTGAAAAGAGTACATTATATTATAGTATATGTATATATAGTATACAGTATGGTACAATATATATTTATAAACATTCATTATTACCAATCCTTATCTATATGATTATTAAAAATGGAGAATTTAGTTGCAGACAGATAATTTAATCATTAATCATTTTACTGTCTTTATTCAAGCAAATATTAACATAATACTAATAATACTGTAAAATATGAACAATTATGTGATGTCTATAAATAGTCTCTTAGTCTCTCTACTTTTGTAGATTAAAAAAATTCCCCCAAACAAAAAATTAAATCTAAAAAAGTTTTATTTATTCGTAAGTTTTCCTTTGAAAAGGACTGACTTTACATAAGAACATTAACTCTGATAACACAGAGCTCCATTGTATCTTGATATCAACATTCCTCTGAGCATCTGGACTTACCTGTGGTTATGAGTGCTTAGATTATGATCTCTCTACAAGAGGTCTCTGAACTGATTAACTTCTCTCTCCAGCCTGGAGCCCTGGCACTCACTCTCCTATTAAAATCCTTTTCTCCTCCTGAGCCCCGGAAGAAAGAAGCATGTAATCCAGTGACAAAAGAGTCTTCTGCTACTTCACTCTCAAGGTCAGTGATTATCAACTGGAGCCATATTGCTTTCCCCATCCTTGGGAAATACTGACAAACATTTGATAATGTTTGAAGAAATTTTTGGTAATCGCAACTTGCAGTGACATTTTGGTTATCAGAACTGACATAAAGATGCTACTGGCCTCTAGTGTGTGAAAGCCAGGGATATTGCTAAACATTGTACAATATACAGGATGGCATCTACAACAAAGAATTATCACTATTATCGGAAATAGTGAAAGGCCGAGAAAGCTTGCTGGAGATCCTAGAAGGTGAATGGATCCCCACTCTTCTCCTCTCAGGTGGGAAGCTGCTCTTTTGATGTGATTAAGGTCCCTTCTCTATCTGGTGTTTGTTAGTATCTTCTTAGCAATTACTCTCTTTTAGCCTATTTAAGGTGATCATATCCCTTATAATATACAAATATCTAATTTCACAAATAGGCATTCTTTAAAAATCCTAATATTACAACAATATATTTCTTTGTTCTACTAAGACCATAATGTTCTAAGACAGCAATTAAAGATGTACAATGGATTTATTCATACACTTGAAAAATATTTACTGTGTCCTTACTATACTTACTATACTCACAAATACTATGCTACGAACCAGGGATAACATGGTAAGAACAGACAAGGTCCTTACCAAATGGCAGCCTAAGTGTGCTATGGAGAAGCCAGGGATTCATAAAATGATCACAAGAATCAGTAAAAACTTGAAATTATGGAGCAGAGCTATAAACATACATGTGAGACAGATACATGAATGAGGGAGATTTAAAATAATAGTTATGGAAATAAGAGGACGTTTCTTTTAAGGTGGTAATGTCTAAGCTGGCATCTGGAAAACATATAGGTGTTGATTATATGTTGACTATAAATCTAGAGGGAGCAAGCTGGAGTAAGGGAGCAGCATATGCAAAGGCCCTGGGGAAGCGAGAGAACATGGTAAGTCTAAGGGACTCAAGACCAGGAAACTTGGAGTAGATGAAACAAGGGCTCCAAAGTGTCAATGAAAATGATAAAGATGCTCTCCCAGATATAGACTAGGAAAAGAGTGTTCCTACCTTGATGCCAGTGTGTCACATGGCGATCCTTTCCTCTTATGTGAGTCTGGGTTAGCAGGGTCAGATGAACTGTCTCCAAGGCCACTCATGTTGAAAAACTTCACACCTAAAAAGGAAGGCCAACAGTAAGAAATCCACCCTGGTCAACTTTCTAACCATAGGGGAGGAAGAAGCTCCTTTACATTAGAAGATATCTAAACACAGTTTTCTCTCAATGAATAGCTAATTACAGTCATCATGAAACAACCACATCTACAGAAAAGCACAGAATCATCAGCTAGTTATTATTTCTACATTTCTTTTCTGTATCTGTGAAACAAAATTAATAAGCCCCTATGAAATCATAAAGGTCAATCAGGATGAAAATATTGTTCGAATAATGAAGTAGATACTGAAATTTTTTTCAGAGGAAAAAAATCACTTTCAGATGTAAGTGTAAAAACAATGAATAATTTGGGAGTCAGAGAAATTATATTTTTACATTTATTTTGGGTTATACTTTGAAAAGAACTTTAAATGACTTTTACTCATAAGGTTTGGGACTTTATATTGTTAGGAAAATAAATAATACATATACAATTAAAGTTAAAGCGATGAACTAGATTTGATACTTACCAACTTTGAATTCTATACTCCTAACCTCGTGTCTATGTAGTCAGGAGACAAAGATCAAATGTTTAGTCTATGTTAGGATCTTGGTATAGATGCCAGAGAACACAAAGTCATTTCCCTGAGCATGTCAGCCAGGTCTCTCTCTCTCACATGTTGTGCCAGTTAGTGACTGCACTTACAGATCCCTTCTGACCTGTCCCTATCAACCACTAGTCTCTGCAGAATCCCTAATGGCCCTCAGAACCCTATTCCTGGCCTTATATTTATCACTACCTTTTGTGTTTAATTAGTGCCAAACAATACACCTCCTCCATTCTCTTTCACTCCATCTACCCTTATAAAAGGAAAGAAAATTCTTGTTAAATGTGAAAAACTTTTAGCTTTGCCTTAAATTATAAAATCATTAAACCACAGCAATGGCAGCTGTGCTTATAAAGTATCTTATAAAAAATGCTGAGATCTAAGAATCACTCACATGGTTTTTATTAATACATCGGAGTACATCTTTTTCCTCTAGTTCGAAAATTTACTCTGTTACTAGCCCTTTCTCAATACCAAAGACTGTCATTTCCCTTCTCAGTGTATAAATAGTACCTAAAATTCTAATCACAAATTTATTATTTCATGCAACAAAAGGGCACAATTTGAATTTTTCCCGTATTTGAAGTGGCGTTCACAGAAATCTCCACTGCCTAGGATTGCAGTCTTATAATTACTTTTTACTTGTCCCTTTTACTCCTTATTCCTAACTGGTATCTATGTCCTGTCAATTTTTCCTTAATAAGAGATCTTAGATTCTCCCCTCCTTCTTTATTCTCAGACATAGTTATAATTCCAGTTGGAACCAAATGCCTCATTCTGGATTGATGCAAGATCCATGTATCTGGTTTCTCAATTCCAGTCACTCTCACTTCTAATCTGTCCTATAAACAGCACCTAAACCATTCCTGCTCAAATGTCATTTTCAAGGTATCAGTTCCCTGATGAGGAATCAACTGGGTCCCCCACTGGAGTATGGTGATTAAAGATGGGCTTTGGGGTCAGAAAGGCCTTAAGTTTATTTAAGTCCTGGATTAACCACTACCTGCTTATTCTTGGGCAAAGTGTATAATCTCCTTAAACCTAATTCCTCATCTGTAACACAGGGATAATAATTACCTTCACCTACCTTCAGATCTGTCGTGAGGACTGAATAGTGTGTGTAAAGAGCACACTGTAGTTCCGGAGAAGCTGGCTACTGGAAACAGCTCTAGGGGCAGTGTTCACTCAGGGGATAACTCATTCCAAACCTCCTCATCAATAAATACAATGGGCACTTCTCATTCCTTCATTTCTTACTGCTCAATATCTGCTAACTTATATTATTATTATTTTATTGGATTACTCGGAGCAGCATTTAAAATAGTTATGTTCTAAAACATTGTCATCCACTGGCTTCTGTGATCCCACACCTTAACAAACACTTAGAAAATAAATGAATCTGTATGTCTATCATGCATCAGGCACTGTGCTAAAAACTGAGGAAATAATGGACAGCAAAAGAGAGGTTCCTGTCTTCATGGAGTACAAAACATAAACTTGAAGAGACACAAAAATAACGTATAATTTTGTTGATTTTTTTCTTTTTTTTAAATAAACATATAATGTATTATTTGTTTCAGGGGTACAGCTCTGTGAGTCATCAGTCTTACACACTTCACAGTAATCACCATAGCACATACCCTCTCCAAAGTCCATCTCCCATCATCCCCATCCCTCCCAACCCTCTCCCCTCCAGCAACCTTCAGTTTATTTCCTGAGATTAAGAGTCTCTTATGGTTTGGTCCCATCTTGTTTCATTTTTTTCTTCCCTTCCCCACACGATCCCCAGCTCTGCCTCTCAAATTCCTCGTGTCAGAAAGATCATATGATCTCTGACTGATCTCTTCCATAATACCCTTCCACATCATTGCAAATTTAACATAGCAAGATTTGGGGTTTTTTATGGTTGCATAGTAGTCCATTGTATATATTCTTTTTCTTTTTTAGAAGACTTATTCATTTGAGAGGGAGAGAGCAAGCAAGTGCATTCGAGTGCACACAAGCAGGGGGAGGGAGAAGCAGGCTCCCCATTGAGCAGGGAGCCCAACGTGAGGCTGGATCTCACGACCCTGGGATCATGACCTGAGCCAAAGGTAGACGTTTAACTGACTGAGCCACCCAGGTGCCCCAACATATACTTTTAAATTGTGATAAAAGTTACAAAGAAAAAGAATACGGTTCATAGAGAGAAGCAACAGAGGAAACCTAATTTTAATTGGGGGATCACCCGAGCCTTCTCTGAAGAGGTGATGTTTAAGTCATGACCTGAGGGATTGCAATTAGTGTCATTTTCTTCTTACTTCATTCTTAGTACTTTTTGCCCAATTATTCGGAGTCAGAATTCCTTATGGTCTTAACGTTCTACATCTCTTTTTCCCTCAGACTACATATATTATCCTGGGGTAAAACCACTCACTCAACATGATTTCAAAACACATCTCTGTACTGATTATCCCTGAAACTCTATCTCTAGCTCAGACCTCCTGGGTCTCAGGCCCTGAATCCAATTCTTCACCACGAATCTCTATCGAGATATCACATAGGCACTTCAAATTTAACTTTCCAAAAATGAACTTAATATCACCTCATCAATTTCTTCTCTCAGTATGTTGGAATCATTCTAGCTTCTTCTCCGCATGCAAGCAGACACCAAAATTTGTCAATTTTTATTTCCCAATTGTTTCCAAAATCCATCCCTTTCTCAAATTCTCCTCTCACTGTCTCCTGCTGGACTATTAAAATAACTTTCCAGATGGTCTCCCTGAGCCACCAGGCTATCAAAAATGTAATCATCTCAATCTTTGCTTAAAACCCTTCACTAAATCCTCACTGCAAACAGGACATTTAACCTCCTTTACATAATATACAAAGTTTCCATCAGCTCTCACCTGTTGTGTGTCTATTACAGAACTTGGTGAATAAGTGACTAAACTTCTGTTCAATCAAGCATTTATAGATTATGGGGGCCTTGGGTGGCTCAGTGGGTTAAGTCTGCTTTCAGCTCAGATCATGATCTCAGGGTCTTGGGATCAAGCCTCACATTGGCTCTCTGCTCAGCAGGGAGCCTGCTTCCCCTCCCCCCACCCCAACACCTGCCTCTCTGCATTTGTAATCTCTGTCAAATACATAAATAAAATCTTTTAAAAAAGTATTTATAGATTATATTTTTTAAAAAGATTTTATCTGCTTATTTCAGACAGAGAGCATGAGCAGGGGGAGAGGCCGAGGGAGCAGACTCCCCGCTGAGCAGAGAGCTCGACGTGGGGGGGTGGGGGTGTCGAAAGATAAAAAGATAAAAATAAAATCTGTAACTTTAGTCAGAAAACTTTAAATCTCAATGTGGGTAACCCTAACTTAACTTAGCAATAAGTATTTATCAATCTCCTAGTATATGCCAGCCTCTGTTTTAGGTACTGGGGAGACAGCTGTGAATAAAATTTATAAAAATCACTGTCCTTGGGATGCCTGGGTGGCTCAGTCAGTTAAGTGTCTGCCTTCGGCTCAGGTCATGATCCCAGGGTCCTGGGTTTGAGTCCCACATCGTGCTCCCTGCTCAGCGGGAGCCTGCTTCTCCCTCTGCCTGCTGCTCTCCCTGCTTGTGTGCACTCTCTCTCTCTGACAAAATCTTAAAATAACCCTGTCCTCACAGAGTTTCATTCTATTGCGAGGGAGAGAGACAATACATAAAATTTAAAAGTAAGTTATGGAGTTATTAGAAGGTGATAAGTGTTGAAGAGAAAGACCAGGTGAAAATAGAGACTGTGTGGAAGGGAAGGGATAGCAATTTTAAGTAGAATTTTAAATAGAATTTTAAGTAGTTAGAAAAGGTCTCACTGAGAAGGTGAGAATATAAGCAAAGACTTGAAGGAGGTGAGGCAGAGGGACGAGCTTTAAGGCCTCAAGGCCAGCACATAACTATGCTTTTTGAGAAACATGAAAGATTAGTGTAGCCAAAACCGGGGAGTGAGGACGGTGATAAGCTCTGAAAGATCACAGGAGGCTACACTGTGTAAGGCCAGAAAAAATCATTTTAAAGACTTGAGCTTTTTTCTGACTGAATTAGGCAATCAGTGGAAGGTAAAGAACAGAGGAATGACAAGACCTAATTTTCATTCTAAGACTCCTGCTATGAAGGGGAGTACAATCTTTCTCATCTCAGTAATTTGGTATTTAAGTTTCCAATTGCTAAATGGCTTTTTTCATTGGAATAGCTCACTGTCACCTCAAACTCAACATGTATAAAATATGCTGGACTTTTAAGATCCAGACTTCCATTAATGATAAATAAATGAGATGAGCTGCATTGTCAATTGATGTCATCATAAAAAATACTTGTTAAATCTCCTGTGGTGGGGAGAGAGAAAGGACCCACGAAAAGGAAAATAATTACAGTTTAAGGTGGACAGCCTCAATGCAAAGGCAAATATGCAAGCCTTGTAACAACTACCACCACAACAAAAAAGATGTCAAAAGATCTGGCATGTTTTTAGCATCTATTCTGAAACCCAAACCCAAAATAACAATAATCATCTAAGTAATGTATTCATAGAAACATAAATGAGGTTAACCAAATATCACAGAAGAAGCCACTTCATTTTATATTCACATAGAAATAAAGTGCAATATTTTTAAATGTATTAATAGAAAAAATGAAATTCTGCAACAAATTTTATAATAATGAAGGAACATTAACTCTAAACTTTTCAATAGAAGTAGACAGAAAATGAAGAGGGGAAGAAAATGAAAGAGAAGACTTTAGAGTTTGCTCAACTGAAAGAAAGGAAACCAGCTAACTCCCTACACCTCCTGCTCAGGGACTACTTACTTTCTTATCTGCCCATCTTTTTTGCCTCCAAAGACATTAGGTTATACCCATCTGAAATTCTACTAGCTCTCAAAATTCAAAGGGCCATACACTTCTTATTACACTATGCTATAAATTATAATTCTCCTGTGTGTCTCCCCTTCTAGATTATGAACTCAAAGACAGTTATTAGATCTTTTTATTATATATCCAGTATCCAACATAATGTCTAAAAGATGTAAAAGCTAAAATAGGCGATGAATTAAAAGTGATAAAGCTCCTTAAGTAATATGACATTTGAAAGTTTAAAGGATATTTAAGATATTTTATAGTTAAATATTTTCTGGAATCTTTCATAAAGCTTTGGAATTCTTTCCTATAACTGAGAAACTACGCTTGCTTGAAATCCTTGTTACCCTGTTCTCAATGGGGAAAAAAACCCCAAAAAACCTGTCTTCTTGATCTAGAAATTGGAGAATATCTCTTCTAATTTTGAAAAGGTAAAACTCTACTATTTGGGGGGAATCCCCCACAATATTCTATAGTACTGTAGAGACATGAAGTCACGTTACAGTCATACAACTGTAAACATAACTAATACAGTCTCACAGACTGGATAATTCTGAGCTAGACTTAAAACAAGATTCCCCAGACCGTGCACCCTTCAGACTACTGGCTAGAGATTGATATCTCCTACATTTATCTGAGATTCTGAGGCTAAGGAGACATTAGACAATAATTCAACAGCAGCCAGACAGGCTGGCCTACCAAAAGAAGAGCCAACAATAAGAAGCTATGAGAGAGTCACCAACAATGTGCTGATGATATGATTCTGGTATTAACTGCTTTCTATTTACAAAACACAATATACAGATCGTGGAATGCAAAACCTCTGATGAGTAAGAACTATTACAGCTCTTCTATTTGTGGAATGGCTTTACGTTTGGCAGTAAGGGTACTTAAATAAGGTTCATTAAGAAAAGAAATGTGGGTTTCAGGAAACCAATTTGCGTATCACCTTTTAAAAAGAGGTAAGGTTTCTGAGTAAAAGTTCCCTGTTGATTTGAAGACTTGCTAAGTTGTACCCAAACAACCTCAAGCAATCTGCAGAGAACCATTTTAGGAATTAGAAACCACATCTATCTCAAATAGACCAGACAAAACCAAACAGGTGGGGCTGAAGAAATAGGTCAGTGTTTTACATTTCAGTTGAATTATAAATTTCTAGAACATAAGACATTTGTCACTCATCCTCCAGACTTAGCTGAGAACCATACAATTTGAAAAGTAAGTAACAATATGTTAGTAAACAACTCTTACACATTAAAATGCTTAGCAGGCAATTAGCACAAAACAGCATAGACATGATGAGGGGGCATTCTGCGAGCTAAACCTCTCCAAGCTGACAGCTGTAAGAAAAGAATCACATAGGAAAATCATGATAAACAAAGCTCCTGCACTGAGCAGCTGCCATATAGAAATATTTCTCAGACACCTAAGGTTCTCTAAAAGAAGTTTTCAGTTTTCTTGTCGTTTTAATCCCTTGTCAATTGAAATCTTTCTCATGTGATCAAGTGTGGGGACTTTGGGGATTTTCACCGTACTTGTTATGGTTGAGTAATTTTCCATTTTTCAAATATCCACATTTTGTTTATTCATCAGTTGATATACATTAGGTTTTTCCATTTCAGGGGCTATTTATCAATAATGATTCCGTGAACATTTATATGCATCAATGTCTTCAATTCTCTTAGTATTCTTGGACTGGAACTACTGCATCATACTGTAACTCTCTTTAGCTTTTGGAGGAACTGCCAAACTGTCTTCCACAGTGGCTATACCACCTTAATTTTTTACCAGAAATGTACAATTGTTCCAATTTCTCCACATCCTCACGAAATTTGTTATTTTGTGTTTTGTAATTTTATCTTAACTCTGGCCATGCTAGGGGTTGTGAAATGGTATCTCATTACAGTTTTGATTTGCATTTATTTCCCTACTGTGCTTTTTCATGTGCTTATTGGCCATTTTTATATATTCTTTGGAGAATGTCACTTTGCCCATTTTAAAATTGGGTTATTTGTCTTTTTATTTTTGAGAGTTCATTGTGATTCTGGCGCCTTAGACCACTCGGCCATCCTGACACCCTATGAGAGTTCTTTATATTAGGGTACCTCACCTCTACCAGATACATGATTTGTAAACATTTTGTTTTATGAACAAAGTCTTTAATTTTGATGAAATCCAATTTATCTACTTTTCCTTACTGGAGTAAGAGCAATTCCTAGACTTCCTTAAAGACAGTTTCTATTAATTGCTATTTTTCCTCTCTATATGCCTTACTTTCCTGTTTCTCTGAATGATTCCTAATTTTTTGTTAAAAAAAAAAAAACAGATATTTTGAAGCTAATGCCTAAACAAAGATTTCCTTAAATGCCTGGAAACAAAAAGTCTCTCTGAATCCACAAAGCCAGAGACCAGAACTCAGATAATGGCTCTCTCCCTGGCCCAGAGAAGAACTCCTGCCATAATCTCTGCCATAAGTGGCCTGCCAGTATCTGAACTTTTTAAAAAAAAATACATAATGTACTATTTGCACCAGAGGTACTGGTATGTGAATCATCAGGCTTTTCATAGCACTCACCATAGCACATACCTTCCCTAATGTCCATAACCCAGCCACCCTAATCCTACCCCCAACCACCACCCTGCAATCCTTAGTTTGTTTCGTGAGATTAACAGTCTCTTATGGTTTGTCTCCCTCCTGATCCCATCTTATTTCATTTTTTCCCTCCCTATTCCCTATGACCCTAGCCCAGCCTCTCAAATTTCTTGTGTCAGTCAGATCATATGATAATTGTCTTTCTCTGATGAACTTATTTCACTTAGCATGATACCCTCTAGTTCTATCCACATTGTTGCAAATGGCAAGCTTTCATTTCTTTTGATGGCTGCATAGTATTCCACAGTAGCTGAACTCTTATGGCCAGGAATTTAAAAAAAAGGAAATAAATGGATCAAAGCAATGAATTCTTAAAAATAAAGACGTCATTTTTATCTCAATTCTAATTGATTCTATAAAACATCAGATTTTTCTTAAAAGCAAATCCTGTGCAAAATCTTATTGATATTATGTTAATAATAAAGACATTATCAAGGACTTGATAACTTAAATTCTAAAACTATGTAATGTTTGAAAAACTGCACTTAATACATTTTATGTTTACCATTAAAAGTTCATCCTACAGATTAAGAGAATGCTTTCTTTCTTTGTATTTTTTTTTCTAAATGGAAAGAGTAAGTTTGGAAAAGCTATAAAAGTTTATTTTTTGTTTTCTATTAACAAAAATATAGGAAAAAGAGAAAAATCAAATTAGTTTTAAAACCTAATATTTTAAATTACTCACAATGACTTTATTTAAAATTTAATTTTTCAAGATTAAAAAATAAACATATATGCATTCACCTTGCTAAAATACTCCTGTTGTATGAATTTGTGCCTAAGGATAGACAGTCAGCATATGAAATACAAATTTGTGGAATGCTATCTTATTAAGACAACTGGGCAGAAACAACCCTCAACATTTCCTTGCAAATCCATGGTACTAGATGATTCCTGGTTATTGTACAACATTGGGTAATTGTAGATACACTGTACATGTCTTCCAAAAAATTAGTTCTATATCATTCTACCTTATGGAAAATGTGTTGGTATTTCTTAAAATAAGTATAAAAAAGAGATTAAAATCAGTCTTCCTGACCATAGCTCTCTTTAACTGTGTAAACAACAAAGTGTTATTTACTTGCATGTGCACAGCAGAAAAGTTTATAATAGTTTAGCAAAGAAGTAATAGCCTTAAAAAAAGAAAATGGTGATTAGAGAGACAAAACTAAGTGATAAAAATTTCATTGTCTCTCTCTTCCCATCAATTCCACCCTCTTTCAGATTCGAATACTAATGAGCACAAAATCAGCTAGAAGCTGTCGCCAGAAGAGAATGAATATCAGCATTAGACACAGATAATTCACAGATGATTATCCAAAACCAAAATCACATTTACTACATAAAATTATTCCAATATCGAGGGGGACCTTGGTGGCTCAGTCAGTTAAGCATCTGACTCTTGGTTTTGGCTCAGGTCATGATCTCAGGGTCTTGAGATCAAGCCCTGTATCACGCCTTGTGCTCAGTGGGGAATCTGCTTCTCTCCCTCTCCCTTTGCCCCTTCCCGTGCTAGCATGCATGTGCACCCTTCTCTCTCTCTCTAAAATAAATAAGTAAATCTTTAAAAAATATTCCAGTATCTAAAATAAACGATTAAGCCCCCGATCAGAAGTTGTTCAATTTTCCTCAAATATTTTAGAAACCAATTTCAGAATACAGTCTGGTTAAATGTACATATATAAACCAATCAAAGAAAAATAAATATACTAAAATTTGATCCTTACAGTTATAAGGTAGCAGAAGTACCAAAGTAACAGAGCTGCATATCAATTACTTGGCAAAACAATGGAATCATATTCTGAGGGCACTAGAAAATGATCAAGTCAGGTAAACCTCCAGTTAATTTCAGGGTCATCCCCCAACTAGAACAGAAGGAACATGAAGAAAATCACAATATAAATGTACATATAATTTTCACTGCCCAAATTTATAGAAGAATATGTACTTTTTAAAGCCTAGCTTAAAGTTTAAGTCATCTCACTTGATTCACTTATTTTTGGCAAAAACCTTAATACCCACTGGGAAATGGAAAAAAAAAATCCCCAAGCATTTCAGGTGACTAGCTGGTTAAATAGCATTAACATTTCTTCAATGATCATACTAACCGAACTAACTATATTCCTTCCAGTGCAATGTCCAATGAAGGAAGAACTCTACACAAGTGAAATTCAAATTTCACTTTCCAGTGTTCTCAACAGAATAACAACTATGAAAATAAAGCCTATATTTCAGAAGCAATGGAAAATAATACAAGCTTTCAGAATCAGAGGGACCCTAGCAATTGCCATCTAGTGCACTGCTTAACTTTTTAACTATATAGGCCACTTAAGAATATATGAAATGCCTATCTTGCCTGTTTTCACTTGCACAGTATAAAGTCAGTAACAAAGAATTTGAAAGAAACAAAATAATAAAAAGGTTCACAAAAAAGGAGGCCTATTAACATGCATTTAAAGGCTATGACAAATTAATAATATATATAGTGTTTATGTATTTTATATGTATTAACTCATCTATTCCTCCAACTGCTCTATGAAGTATAATTATTATTTCTATTTACAGAATCATAGACTGAGTTCAACAGTTTTATCTTATTGATAAAGAAACTACTATCTGACAATGATAATGATGAAAATGAGATGACCAACACGTAGGATTTACTACATGCCAATCAAACCTTACTAATTCATTCACTCATAAAATATGAGAGGTAATACTATAATACATTTTAGAAATGAGGTAACACAGGCTCAGAAACATTATTTAATCTGCTCAACTTTGTCAAGTGGCAGAGGTAAAAATCATTCGTGGGTAGTTGATTCCAGATTCTGGCTATGCTTTAACTTATACAATTAAACTACAGTCACATAACTGATAAGCAGAAAAGCTAACGATAGATTCCCACTTTTGCTTTTGCTTCTACACTAGAATGCTTGCTTCTTCATTTGTTTTCCCAGAAAAGCTGACATTAAATTATGCCACTTCGAGAAACCTGGGTGGTATTTACAAGAATCTCAAACACACAAACAGAGTCTTCTCAATTCTTAGTCCAAATATCACACAGAAATAAATAAAATTGATCATGTATCTAATCCTGACTTCTTCTCTTGCCATTACAATATAAAACAATTATTTCCTGTAAGATGTAATCCACTTTAAAACGTAAATGCGCTATTTCGTTAAGATAAAAAATTTTGCCATTACAAACCCTGTTTTTTGTCCAAAAATTAATAAATATTGCTGGATTTTAAGATATGTATACAAACATACATACATAAAATTCTTTTCAATAACACCCAAATCATCTTTAGGAATCACCCTTTTGGGATTCTGGACTCTTACCATGTTTTAACAGACTTTCTCCTGAAAAAAATCTTTACAGGCTTTGTTCTACCAGACAAGTTCTCAGTTAACAAATCCATGACTCTCTAAAGTCCCACATTATAGTCTCTTTAGAAAGGAACATAGATGAAAAGAGATATCAAGCTCACAATGAGTACTACTGTACCAAACAGCTGACCTGTACTCTTCCAAAATGTCAGTTTTATGGAAGACAAAAGCTGATAGCGAATTCCAGGTTAAGAAACCAAATAGCTGTAACAACTCATAGTGTGTGATTGTGGATCAGATGACTGATAAAATTCTAATAGGAATATAAATATAAATGAAATAACAACAATAATGAAAATGTTGTTTCCTGAATTTCATTATTATGTTGCGATTAAGTAGGAGAAACACACTGAATACTTAAGAATGGAAGATATAAATGTCTACAACTTGTTCTCAAATGATTCATGGTCATCATAGTGGTGGTGGGAGAGGAGAAGCAAAAATAATAGTAAATACAGAGAAAGATAAAGTAAATGTAACAAAAAGTTTACAACTGGTGAAAGTGGGCAATGGACATACAGGGCATACCAAGCTGGCAACTATGTAACAGTTGTAAAATTGTTTTTGATAAACATTAAGTCACTCAATGAACAATGAGTTACAGGAAAAGACACCCACACTAGAGATCAATCATTAGATCATTCTGTTTTCCTTCTCTTTCTCTTTCATAAAGTCATGGTACTAACATTCTCCTCCTGAAAACTCTTAAATAAGAGAGGGCTCTCCTATGTGATTAAAATTTCTCTGAATTATAATACACCCTACTCTGCAAAATGGCTTTTTAATATTCAAAATGCTTTATTAATTCACCTCTCTTTCTTTATTGAGAATCAAGTCTGATTTCAAATAACAGAAAATGTAAGTTAATAAATATCACCAGTTTATAAAGGCCAGAAATCAGGAGTGTGTTCTAGAAACCAATGGGATTTTAACGTGAGAAGTAGCAGGATAAAATGCATATCTCCTCAAATCATTTTGCACCTCCAGTCCCTGCTTTAAAGCTCTCTGCCTACAAATAGTCTTGCTTTCATCTCCCAAATTCACTGTTTATTCCAAACATAGGTGTTGCTTGTCAGCCAACTAAATTTAACTGCCTTTAACTTCTATGATTGTTAAACCCCACTCTTCAAGTTGACAGCTACCTCTCGATGGTGACAGCCTTGTCCTTTAAAGTGAGTGGGTGGGTGTGCTGCTGGGGCAGGGATGAGAGGGCTTTCTGGGGTGCTGATATTCTACTTCTTAACCTGTTTAACAAATATGTTTGGTACATGGGAACTCAAGAGTTCTACATTTAAAATTTGTAACTTTTATCTGTATATTGTATAACCTACTAATTTAAAAAACTTCCTGCTGGAAGTCTTCCACTTAACTGATTTATCAGTTTCTGATTTATCTTCAGCTTTTTACCTACTGTCTTGGCTTGCTGCATGTTCATCATGTTCATGGATTCACAAAATACTATTCCCTCAGCTCACAAACTCTTAGAAAACAACTACATAAAAAATGCCCAAATATTACAAAAAGGGGGGGGGCACCAAATATAGATTTATTGACTGCATACATGTTAGATATATACAGATCAAATTGAGGGATAGTTCAGTATAGTTTTTCTGCTTGCCATTTTTAATTCAATAATGAGGGTCTCGTAAAATATTGATATGAGCCCTATATTCATTTCAGCATGCATTAAAGTGGTTCATAAAATGTAATCTAGAACTTATCTAACATTTCCCTTTAGGAATGTCAGCACATGTTTTATAAATACCCTGAAACTTTCAAATCAAACATTATTTCCATTAACAAAAAGAGTCAGCAGGTAATCATTTTCTCTCCATACTTTTTGTAGAGACAAAGTTCTTTAAAAACAGAGCTACAATTCCCACCTGGGAGACTTCTTTGTTCATAATGAGTCCTCAAAACAGATATGGTCAAATCTAGTACTCCGGAGGGTAGCTTCCAGGGGATGGGGTAGCGAGGTTTCCAGAGATGGTTCTAGTTTCTTCACTCTCACCTCATTTAAGGCCAATTACGCAAACAACTAAAAGGAGAAAAAAATAAAAGCAGAAGGAATATAAGATTGCCACTTTATTCTCTAAGAAATGACAAAGGTCAGAAATGCTGCATGAAGAAAAAAAAATTACAACTTTTAATACCATACGGAAAAACACTTCCAACAGACAATGGACTAAGATATGATTTTACAGGTGAAGTCCTGAGGTGATTAGATCCGTATTCCTATTTAAGACTGCTACTTAGGTAATACATAATTACATTCTGCCCTTAATCTTCTGAAAGAGCCATTTATGTGTCTTTTAAAAATTTTTTATGGCAGGTGTACCTGGGTGGCTCAGTGGGCTAGGGCCTCTGCCTTCGGCTCAGGTCATGATCCCAGGGCCCTGGGATGGAGCCCCAAATCAGCCTCTCTGCTTAGTAGGTAGACTGCTTCCCCCCCCGCCCCCCCGCCTGCCTCTCTGCCTACTTGTGATCTGTCTGTCAAATAAATAAATAAAATCTTTAAAAAAAAGGGGATTAAGTATTTCCGTGGGTTCACCAAGATTCAATTCTCCCCCCAAATTCATATATTCAAAAATAAAATCAGTGGTTTACTTTATGTATATCTAGTACATTATACTATCAATAAATACAAATCTATTTTTCTCCTGTTTTACATTTGTAATAGGTTTTTTTTAAAATGCTTGTTTTGGACTTTTTCTTTTTATATAAAAACACGTTTTCTCCAAGTCATGATTTCCCCCAATGCTGAATTCCAAGTTAAAATAAAATGTTTAATACTAGAAAACTGGGTGATCTCATTACCTAGATCCAAAAGTGCTTACCCCTTCTAGTCTCTCATAAACTAAGTTAGTTTATATTTTCAAGATTTTTATATTTTCTTATATTTTCAAGATTTTTCTTCTCTTGATTTAAATCCACAATTCAAAAACTCAAAGAAATGAACTAGTTTTTCGTACTGACTTACAGTTAAAAACTATTAAAGGACTTACAGTTAGATTAGCCCAATTTACAGTTTATTTGAAGTTTTCTCACTTTATATGTCCAGTATATTTGCATTTGCATTTGTAATAAATAATTTCTTGAAACAATTCATTTCAATCCTCCTGATACTATTTTGTGTGTTCTTTCATTTGTGAAGCACTTTATCTTTGAATTTTTCCTAAGCAAATCTGTATCGGAATTGGTAAATAGCAACTGACTAGTGCAAAGATGGCACTGTTCATCTAGTCATCCATAAACCTAGGTTCTGTCATTATTTGGCTACCAAGGAAGAGCAACCCCCATAATCACTTGCATACTTCATCCCGCAGGTAGAATCTCTGCCACAGAATGCCACTCTCTTCTATAAAACCGAGAGTTTTTATGGGTACTTCTTCAAAACCAAGCAGTAACTGAAGCCAGATGGATCCTGCTAATGATTTAGGGTCCTGATGGATTCATGGTCAACCATATGAGAGGCAAGGTGAAAGCAATGCTAAGGGGGAGGCTGAGCACAGTCATTTAGAAACTGCAGGAAGATGGAAAAGCACCGCTAAATCCATCTTCCAAAAAGGTATGTACACAATAAGTAGTAAGAAATATGGAACCAGGAGATAGGTGACACAGAGAACATAGGAAGACAAGAGGAATATGAAGAAATACTGAGAAAAAGGACAGTTCTGATAATCTGATGTTTAATTAGTACTGGGAAATCAGAGCTCTCTTAAAATGTATCTCTCCTTGGGGGACAAGGGGGCCTCAATCAGTTAAGGGGCTACCTTTAGCTCAGGCCCCATGATTCATGATCTCAGGGTCCTAGGATCCAGCCCCTGGTGGGGCTGCAGGGAGTCAGTTTCTCTCTCACCCTCTGCCCCTCCCCACATGTTCTCTCTCTCAAAGAAATAAGTTTTTTTTAATTAAAAAATAAAATGTGATTTTAATCCAATGATTTTTTTCATTTAATTGGATTTTAATTCCAGTATATTTAACATAGTCTTATATTAGTTTCAGGTGCACAATATAGTGATTCAAATATTCTATATGCCAGTGATTGCTATGTAATTATCTGTGCTATCAACAGCTCAGCATTTTAAGTCTTTCCTCGCCACCCCTCCCCTGATCCCAAGGAATCCAGAGTAGGAGATCTGAAATAGATAGTACAAATTCCTACTAGACCGCCATGATTACTGAACATGCCTGAAGGCTTTGAATCATTGGTTCCATTTCTCCCCTCCTGCATAAGGCCTTTCTATCTTCATTATCTGCTTCCAATGCTGGATTCTGGAACAAGTTCTGGTTAATGCAGCACCTCAATATCCTTAATTTAATTATTAATTTAATTTCTTAAATTCCATCTGATTTAAAGACCAAATGAGGAAGCCAGTGGAAAGAAGAGCACCTATCGTGCACCTACCACATAGAAAGAGTAAAAAGGAAATCTATTAAACTGTCTTCCTTCGTTATTTTGGAGTTAGGAAGAGGTACAGAGCCAGAAATTAAGAATATGTAGAGAAATAGAACAAATAAGTATCTATGGGTTTATCCTCAGATTAAAACAGTAAACACTTTTTATATTTTTTCTTTCTTAGGAAATGAAGCACTACCAATAAATCGGAGGTCCCCATACTGACACAGAGCCCAATCTGCTCATTCCACCTCCCTTTGATAGAAAAACCATCATCGTGAATTTGGTACATCTCTTTCTGAATATATCTGTGTATGTGTATCCATAAACAGTATAAACTAAAGTTCTGGGTTTTAAAATATATGCATTTAAACTGTATATACTACACATAAATTCTGCATTTTGTTCATTTCATCCATTATGTTTTGGGGCTCTATCCTTGCTGAAGTGTGCATGCATGTGGGTTTCATTCATACATATATATGAATATACCTGGTCTTAGCCATTCCTGTATTTAAGTGGTCTGTACATTTTTATTTTTACAAATAAAACCTCAATGAGTGTTCTTGTACATGGCTTCTTGTTCATATTTTCATATGCACAAGTGCAAGAATTTCTAATGGCAATACCCGGAAGTGTATTTCTGAGTTACAGAAGCTACCTATCTCCCACTCTACTCACCATGTGTCAAACTGCTTGCCAAAATGGTTATTTCATACTCCCATTAGCAATGGATAAGAGCCATTTCCCCCACATTCCTTCCAATACCTGATATCATCAGACTTTATTTTTTCAACAGTCTAATGGATGAAAATGGGATTTCCCTTCAACCTGAATTTCCTTGACTATTACGGAGACTGAGCATCTTAGCTGACTATGTGGATATCCTATTATTTGAACTAGTATTTGGTCTCTTTTCTTCCCTTATGCTGGGCACCCAAGAGGCACTTTTAGTTCTGGGGAATTTTCTTGATTTATACTAATTTAATTTTCTTTCCCTTCATTTATCCTTCTCTCTTTTTGGAACTCCTAATACTGGTAAGTTGACCCTCCTAGATTCATGTTTTTATTTTCCTCAATCTTCTGTTTATCATTTCTTTGCCTTTTTACTCTACTTTCTAAACATTTTCCCACAATTCACTGTCTAATACTGCTATTGAGTTTTTTCTGCTACAAATTCTTAATTTATAAGAATTCTTTGTTTTCTGAATGTTCTTTTTAAAATATCTTATTCTTGC
The DNA here is from genome assembly GCF_022355385.1 of Mustela nigripes. Lineage (NCBI taxonomy): Eukaryota > Metazoa > Chordata > Mammalia > Carnivora > Mustelidae > Mustela > Mustela nigripes. The sequence goes on along the minus strand of NC_081563.1, from coordinate 18,574,807 downwards.
TTTACAGATGTAGCATCCCATCTTGCTGAAGATATTTTATACACACATATGGTAAATGTATATATGTATGTGTGTGTGTGTATCTATGTGTATATTTATCTATATATGGCTGGATGTATGTGTGTGTATGTATATACATATACATAATATTGTCTTAGTTGTATAGTCTGTTTTCAGCAAGTTGTTTTGATTTTTGAGTTATTTATTTTGGTTTCTGTTATTCATAGTAGGTGCTTTCCTGAGATGCTTCATATTTAGGAGATAAAAAGTTTTTTTAAAGCTCTAATCAACTATGTGGGGCTATTGACTATGACCTTCACTACAGGGCAACCCGAGCAGGCTCTTTTTTTTTTTTTTTTAAGATTTTATTTATTTATTTGTCAGAGAGAGAGTGAATGAGAGCGAGCACAGGCAGACAGAGTGGAAGGAAGAGTCAGAGGGAGAAGCAGGCTCCCTGCGGAGCAAGGAGTCCGATGTGGGACTCGATCCCAGGACGCTGGGATCATGACCTAAGCCGAAGGCAGCCGCCCAACCAACTGAGCCACCCAGGCGTCCCCTGGGCAGACTCTTTGTTAGAGTACAGCTAGTGCTGTCAGAAACCCCTTCTCTACCACTTACTTACTTATTCACCTGTACACATATAAAGTAGTTTCAGAACTGTTAATTTACACCCCTATAAGAAACAAACTGACCAAATACAGTACAATATTTATGTACGGTTCTTTCTGCCTTTAGTTTTTTATTAATGGGCTAGTCATATTCTTTGCAGAAGATTCTTCCTGCTTCCTGCCTGGAGGATAAAGACCTCAGTATGGGAAGCCAGTGATGGAGAAGAGGGCAGGGGCTTTTATTATTCAAAATGCCAATGCTCACTTAATCCTCCTCCACCTTCAACATGCCTGTTGTCTAGTAGCCCAGCTGTCCTGTTTTCTTTTCTTACTTTTTTAAAAAATTTATTTGACAGACAGAGATCACAAGTAGGCAGAGAGGCAGGCAGAGAGAGGAGGAAGCAGGCTCCATGCTGAGCAGAGAACCGGATGCAGGGCTCGATCCTCTGACCCTGGGATCATGACCCGAGCTGAAGGCAGGGGCTTTAACCCACTGAGCCACCCAGGCACCCCTGTCCTGTTTTCATCCAGAAAATATACTTCAATGGCCCACCTGCCAAGACAGAAGCAGTTCATTAGAACAGTGGCAAAGAGGGTAGAAAATCCAGGCATCTAGATATTTCTTCTTCTTTTTTAGGGGGAGGAGGGGTCAGGGGAGAGGGAGAGAATCTCAAGCAGGCTTGATCTCATGACCCTGACATCATGACCTGACTGAAATCAAGAGTAGGATGCCCAACTGACTGAGCCACCGAGGTGCCCTCATTTAACTATTTCTTAAACATCTTTTGAACAATCCTCCTTATTTTTCCTTATCCTTTTTCACCTTCCACTTTTTAAAAAGATTTTATTTATCTGACAGAGAGAGAGACAACGAGAGAGGGAATACAAGCAGAGGGACTGGGAGAGGGAGAAGTAGGCTTCCAGTGGAGCAAAGAGCCCAATGTTGGGCTCCATCCCAGAACCCTGGGATCATGCCCTGAGCTAAAGGGAGATGCTTAACGACTGAGCCCTCCAGGCGCCCCTCACCTTCCACTTCAAAGTTACACAATACTACCACTGCCTGAGCCCTTTGGGGATTCACCGTACAAATTCCATTAGTCCTTAGTTTTCTCCTTGTAAAACTCAGCTTTCCTAGGTTTAACAAGATTGTTACCACTCCTCTAGCTGTTCTCCAGCCTTGAAAATTTTGCCCTATATTTCTCCAATTCTCCCACATCTCTGGATTTATGACTGAACAATCCTTATTAACTATATTTTTGTTGTTTACCTTAACTGTAGTTTGGGGAGGGAATAATATTAACTGTGTGCTCAACATACCACCTTTACCTGGAATCAAATACTATGTTATTATTGGTAATATTTTATTTATTTTCAATCTTCCTGTTATTTCATTATCTTTTTAAAGTTTTGCTTCATGTATGTTATTTACCCCTTAATCTTTCTGACAATTTTAAAATCCACCATCTTGACACTCTCAAGAACCAACAGCTATTGAAATTGCTCAACAACATAATGAACGATATGACAGAAAGAGAACTAAGAACAGGCAGTAAGGTCTACAAAACAGTCAGGAAAGTTTTAAAAAGGATCAATTTTAGATCAAGGGAATGTCTCTTCATACACATTAGCTGATACCATGGATTCTGACTTTGGGAAAGCAGAAAAAAACACACCTTCAATTATCAACTGTCACCTTATGAGATGGGTATCAAAACAAGCTGTGGTCTACTGTCCTTTTCTCTATGAAGAAGTAAAAGAAACCTTCAAATCTCTAAGGGCAGTAGATTCTCTCCCCCAGCCCACATACCATATGTGTGAATAAAGTAACCTGTTACTAGTAACACTTAAAACTACAATGTTTATACATTCATTACTTCAATCAAATTAGTGCAGATTCAAGGTTATCATAATTACAACAGGACTTTAACTCTTCTTCTTTACAATGTGCTTTTTGATGAGGAAAGAAAGGGATAATGTTAGCCAAAATCTGGGTGTGATGGGACTGGCTTAGGTTAGCTCTGCAGCCATCTTGTTGTGGGTCATTATAAATAAGCCATTAATACTAGTGATGGTCAGAAATTACTTTGGTTTACATGGAGTTGAGATTCCATAGTGAATTCTCTGTTCTTACTAATTCTACCCAAAATAAAACTTAAGAAAGAAGGTGGCACCTAAAACTTTGTGCAAAATGGGTTTTTTCCCTTAAGAGAGACTATGAGGTTTTCACAGAACAAACAATGATGCTACCAATCCTCCTCCTACTTATCATGCAGGAGTCATGCTCTCCAAATCAAAGGCAAAAATAATTTAAATAAAATTTGAAATCAACCAGTGATATTGTTAAAAAAATAATTTTAAAATGTATGTAAAGTTTGTTTTTAACTTCTCTATAGCATCTATTTGTTTTTTCTTATTAACACTATGAAGAGGAGGCCTAAAGAAAGATTTTAAAGATGAAATTGTTTATTTCTTTAATAGAATGGCAATATTTACTTGTTTTCCTTCTTAATCTTTGATTTTTAAAAGGCTGATTTCATTGCTCTTATGATTATAAACTGCTTTTATGAAAACCTGGTAATCTCCAGGGAAAAAAAATCACCTCTTCATACAATTTTCGGAGGTCTTAAAAAATCTGGGTAAATTCATGGGTATTGGTAGAAGAAATTATATTATGTTGGAAAGATATGAAACCATGGTTAAAGTATGAGCTCCAAGGGGACTCCAGCTGAAAAATAAATCTTGGTACGTGGCAAGAATTCTGAGCTGACCAGCATTAAAGAAAACTGTGATCCCAAGGAAATTCTTTGTGTATGTGGATAAGACATATGAAGAAAGATGTTCATGCCAGCATTATTTATGAAAGTAAAAAATGGTAAGAACCCAAATGCTCATAAATAATAGAACTGATTAGCAAACTCTAGCATACCAATAGAATAAAACCTCACACCAGTGAAATTAATTGAGCTTTAGCTATCCATATCTGCCTATAGGCAACCACATTCCTTTCTTATAACTGAGGCATATTGCATTACGGTTACAAGTATGGATTCCAGAGCTTAACTCCATCATCACTAACTTTCTGACCTTAACCTCTACATGCCTTAGTTTCCTGCTGTTTAAAAAAGCAGACTAGGGCGCCTGGGTGGCTCAGTGGGTTAAGCCGCTGCCTTCGGCTCAGGTCATGATCTCAGGGTCCTGGGATCGAGTCCTGCATCGGGCTCTCTGCTCAGCAGGGAGCCTGCTTCCTCCTCTCTCTCTCTCTGCCTGCCTCTCTACCTACCTGTGATCTCTCTCTGTCAAATGAATAAATAAAATCTTAAAAAAAAAAAAAAAAAGCAGACTAATACTTGTACCTATTCCAAAGTTGTTAGGAGAGTAAATAAAAATGATGCCTGGCACATGGTAAACATTGCAAAGTGATTAACAGACCATAGTCAACTAAGTTTAATATCTCTTCTGCTTAGCAGCCACTTATCTCATAAATGATGGCAGCCATCACATTTTCCCTTGGTTTTTTTCAGACTTGGGTATCATGCATTTCTTTAATTATTGGTTTCAGTAATATATATTCAGGAAATTTTACGTACCTTCATATGGCTTTTTGTTTTTAATTCTCATTTGGCTTCCAGGGAAATACTGATGCTTAAATTCAAAGTTTTGAAATTTAGGGACACTTGGGTGGCTCAGTCAGTTGAGTGTCTGCCTTCAGCTCAGATCATGATCCCAGGGTCCTAGGACTAAGTCCCACATCAGGACCTTTGCTCAGCAAGGAGTCTGCTTCTCCCTCTGCCTGCTGCTCCCTCTGCTTGTGCTCTCTCCCTCTCTCTCTCTCTGACAATTAAATAAATAAATAATCTTTAAAAAAAAAAAGATAAAATGGAATTTAAATAATACAGTAAACCGTCAATTCAAAGTACTTTGTTGAGTCACGATTTCTATTTTTTGTTCCCCTCTTTTAAAAAAAAGGCAGATTATAACCTTAAAACCGAAACTGTTTAACTGCCTGCATATCAACTACTAAATCTAAAATATTAATGATTCTTACATTCTCTATTACATTTACATTAAAGGGATAAACACTGAAAAGCCCAGACTACTGGATTTCAAAACTACTAATTCTGGTGCCATATAAACACCTCTATTTTGGATACAAGTTATTTGCAAAAGAATGCTCCTACTATTTTTATGCTCTATTTTAAGCTCCACGCCTATAAGTATCTGCCTATTTATTAGAAGTTCCAAACTAAACTCCTCTATATTCCTGTTCCTTGGCTATTCCCTACCCAGAAAAAGAAAAAGAAAAAAAAAAATAAGGTACCTTCACACTCACCTGAATGCTACCACAGAAACCCAGATATCACCTTTGAAAACTTTTCCACTGTCACTTCCTATATTGTACTCATTCACCAAGCCCCATCTAGCCTATTGCAAAAATAAGTCAGCATCCACATACATACAAATCTGATATCCTATTTCTGTTTAAACCCCTGCCATGAGGTTTTATCTCACTTATAATAAGATCCCAAACTCATGACATAGCCACTTTTCCCATATGATGCTATGTTTTTGCAGCAATGGTCCTTCCTGAGCTCCTACCTATTCCCGTCTTTCTTCACCCCTCCACGACCTTCACTATAATAATACTCTCTGTTGCAAATAATCTCTTATTTTCTTCACCTGCCCAATTCCTATTCACTATTCAAGCTTCAGCTAAAACTCTGCTACTCTTACCATAGTAATCTAAATCAGCTCTTTCTTATACTTTAATAGTATTTTCTACTTCTCCTTCTCAGCATTTTCCAAAATTTATATTTACCTATTTGTGTGATTATGTGCTTATTGCCTATTGCTCTCATTGGACTTTAAGCTCCTAGAGGAATGTCTTTCCGACTTGCACAGTAGGTACGCAACATTTTAAAAGGTTAAATTATGTTACTACTGAACCTATTCCAATTCAACAATGGTAACACAGTTAAAAACTTAAAGAGAACGTGGATCATTAAACTGGTCAAAGGACATTACATCCTTCTAAACAAATCTAAGAGCAGTATCACTGGCATGGGGGTGCGTTAGGGATTAGGCACAGGTATGACAGTGAAAACACATGGAGAAGAGAAAGCTGAAAGCCGTAAACCTGCTGGGTTAGTCTTTACTAATTGGAGAAAGCCCATTTCTGTGGCATCATTCTGCAATATAATTTATCTCTCTGTTTTTGCTATAAGGCAAGAGAAAACACCAGGATGTTGGAGAGAGTCCACATTCAAAGAGCTAAAAATGAAATATAACACCTAGACTACAAGTGTTTAGTTCTTTCTTAAAGAGCAACTTTACTGAATCGGAAGGCAGCTGTTGAGGACTATCAAAACTAAGCTGTTCTAAATCTCCAAAACACTATGGTGGGATGCTCAGACAGGATTTTAATTCCCAATACAGGTTTTATATGTGTTAGAAGATGGCATTGTACTAAGATGGTATTTTACAAAATACAGATTAGATCACTTTAGGTAACAATTAAAATTGGCATATACTTTATCAGATGAGTGTTTGCATTACACGTTTTTCAATGTACAGGCTCAGTTTACTCCACACATGGTCAACCAACAGACAGTCTTACTACCTCTCTGTACCTCTCAAGGGTAGCAAAGAATAGATACTCAGTAAAGTTAATGGATAAAAATGCTTGTATCTAGATATTTCTGTTTCTTTTTGTAACATTTCTAAATTACAGATTACCTTTTAAAATAGAGAAACGACCTGCACACGTGCTTAGAGGTTTTAATAAGTGATTCCATATCTCATAATGAGGTGTGCTAATCTACAGTTATATTTAACTTTCACTTTCCATAAGGTGACATGCACAGTGTCTTCAGGTATGGGGGGGGCAGATAATAACAAAACAGGTAATAATTACACGGTATTTTAAAATCAGATTATAAAATATCTTCTTTTTATTATTTATTTTACTCAGTACACATCATTTCTTGTGTAACAGGCAGAGTGATTCAATCCTCTCATATTTAAGAGCTCAATGTGTGGTAAGCACTATAGCAGGTGCTTGGGTATGGCAGTGAACCAGAGATGAAGTTCCCACACTTCAAAGCTCACACTCCAGTGAGAGGAAAAGATCAGTAAATAAAACTGAGTAATTTGAGGTAGTCACTAGGGGAGCTACTTTTACACATTAGACAGAATGATTAAGGCCAGTTTATATGTGAGGGTAATGTTTGAGCCAAGACCGCGCATAGTAAAAACTTCATCCCAAAATGATTTCAGAAATGAATGATGTCATAGTATGTGTGAAAAACTCAGCACAAAGAACCTCTGCTCTGCAGCACCTGGATGGCTCAGTCAGTTAATCATTTCAGCCCTTGATTTCAGCTCAGGTCAAAATCTCAGGGTCAGAGGATCAAGCCCTGAGTTGGGCTCTGTGTTTGGCAAGGAGTCTACTTGTTCCTCTCCCTCTGCTCCTCCCCCCATACTCTCTCTCTCTCTCTCTCTCTCTCTATATATATATATATATATACTATATATATATATATATATATATATAGTATATATATATATATATACTATGTCACTTCCCTGAATTGTCACCTCTCTTTACATTTTTCAAAATTATTGAGGACTCCAAACCAAATTCAACAATACATTAAAAAAAAATTCACCACAATACAACACATTAACAAGAGAAAGGATAAAAACCACATGATCATCTCAACAGATTCAGAAAAGCATTTGACAAAGTTCAACATCCATTCATGATAAAAACTCTCAACAAGGTAGGTTTAGAGGAAACATACCTCAACATAATATAGGCCATATATGAAAAGCCGATAGCTAACATCATACTCAATGCTGAAAATCCGACAGCTTTTCCCCTAAGATCAGGAACAAGACAAAGATGTCCTCTCTCACCACTTTTATTCAACATAGTACTAGAAGTCCTAGTCACCTAGTCCATAGTGACTAGAAGCCCTAGTACTATAAGTCCTAGAAGTCCTAGTCTCAGCAATCAGACAAGAAAAAGAAATAAAAAAAATTATAGAGGACTGAAAAGAGATTTAATTTATATAGGTTATAATCCAATCGATTTTATTTATATAGGTTATAATACAATAAATATTGTATTTATTGTATTTATAAATTATAAATTATATTCTAAATTCTAAAATTCTAAGCAAATTTTCTAAAATTTGCTTAGTTTTAATTTATAATACAATAAATACAATATTTAAGCCCTTTAATAACCTATTTTTTCTTTACTGCAAATATGTAGCACTGAAGAAGGTAAAGATCACAAATATAGTTATAGTTATATAAATCACTGCCCTGATTTGTGGTAAGCTACCAGATTTACCTTCCTTTATTTCTGTACCCTCAATGAAAATGTCTATGCATTAGAAAAGGCAAGTAACATCTTAGTATTATTCATAAAACCATTTAGATGTTGTAGGGACACCTGGGTGGCTCAGCTGATTAAGCGTCTGCGTTCAGCTCAGGTCATGATACCAAGGTCCTGGGATGGAATCTTGGATCAGGATACTTGCTCAGCAGGAAACCTGCTTCTCCCTCTGCCTGCTGCTCCCACTGCTTGTGCGTTCGCACTCTCTCTGATAAATAAACAAAATCTTTAAAAAAAATGTTTTTAGATGTTGTAGACCCCATGAAAAGATCTTGGGACCCTGTTATGGATTGAATTTTGTCTCCCTAAAATTTGTATGTTGACACCCTAGCCCTCCAATATGACTGTATGTAGAGATAGAGCCTTTAAGGTGATAATCAAGGTTAATTAACATCGTAAGGATGGGGTCTTAATCCAACAGGATTAATGTCCTTATGGGAAAAGGAAGAGACACTAGGAGTATACTCACAGAGGAAAGTCCACGGGAAGACACAGAGAAAAGGTGGTCCTTTGCAAACCAGAAAGAAGGTTTCACCAGAAACCAACACTACCAGCACTTTAATATTAAACTTCCGGTGCCCAGAATATTGAGAAAATACGTTGTGTTGTTTAAGCCACCAAGTCTGTGGTATTCTATTATGGCAGCCTAAGCAGACGAATGCAGACCCCCAGGAATCTGCAGATCTTATTTTGAGAATTTGGGCTCTAGGTATATATTTACTATCTCTTTTACTGTTCTTAAGGAAGAGGGCAAAGGTGTGTTCAAAGAAAAAGATGGCCACCTGCAGCCTGGGAAAGGAAATAAGATGATAACCAGGATAAAGAATAGAAATTTCCCAATAAAAATGGAAAAAATTATAAAGTACAATAGATAATCCATATAAATGGGCTCTCCCACCAATCCACATCTAGATTTCCCAAATCCCATGTTACTTAGACTCTGAAGTTCAAGCCTCCTATATCCTTCTTACTATATCACTTCTCTGAATCGTCACCTCTAACTCCTTTTAACCCTTTGAACCATCATCACTTATTTGACCTTACAGAATTTGGTTAGGGAGATTTGAGGTGAACCTTCTGTCTGTCCTAAAGTCAATATTCTTTTTGAGCATTCAGGCACATCATAAGAAACTACACTCTCCTGATTGACTTCAGTTCCCAATATCTTCCCAATGTTTGGTAAATGTCCTCAGTCTGTAGCCCTCTTTTCTTCAATACCAGTGTAAACATACAGGAACACACACACACATTCATTCACACATGAACACACACGTGCGCACATTCTCTCTTTCCTTAGATAAATACCAGTGTTCTTCTACACTGAATTTAATTTAAAAATCTATTGAGTATCTTATGGATGACATTTCAATAACTTCAATACTGAGAAACATATGTGCATAAAGCTAGTTATAAATTTAAGCAAGAAACCATAAAAATTCTTAACAATGAAAATAATTTTATAAACCCACAATGGACTAAATTAATCCTAGAAAAATGGGCAAAGAATTAAAAAAGTAATGCACATTAGATGATATATAATTGGACAACAAAAATGAGAATATATCCAACCTAATTAATAACTGTTTGGATTAAATTAAAAATAAGGAAAAGTAATTTCTCATCTACTAGGCTGGTAAAGCTAAAAGACTGACAAAATCCAGCATTAGTGAGGGTCTAGGGAATTATGCAGTGTCCCACATCATTATTAGGAATGTAAATTGGTGAGGGCTTGGATGGCTCAGTGGGTTAAGCACCTGCTTTCAACTCGGGTCATGGTCTGGGGTCCTGGGATGGAGCCCCACATCAGGCTCCCTGCTCAGCGAGGAGCCTGCTTCTCCTTTTCCCTGCCCTCCTCTCATGCTTGCTCTCTCTTTCTCTCTCAAATAAATAAATAAAATCTTAAAAAAAAAAAAAAGGAATGTAAATTGGTACTGCCTTTCTGGAATTACCAAAATAATTAAAATGTACATAAAAAGCAATCCACCTTCAAAGAACTTGTCTTCATCATATAATCAGAAGTGCATTAATTGTAGGGCAGCCACTCTCAGCTGGGACCTTCAGCTTCCTCCAGGGAACATTTAGCAACGTTTGGAGACATTTTTGCTTGTCACAACTTGGAGTAGGGAATGCTACTGGTATCTAGTGGGTAGAGCCCCGAGATGCTTCTGAAAATCCCATGATGTACAGATCAGACCCCACAACAAAGAATTATATGACCCACATGTCAATCGTTCTTAGAAAGGTTGGCTTCAGGAACTTTTTACCACTCTAGCTACCCTACCTCCTCCCCAGAAGGGAAGAAAATTAAGTCTTCTTTACGTCAAACTCTAGTATACTAACTAGCTATGTAACTAGCAGGTGTGGATAATGTACACTAAAAGGTCCAACTGCTATATGGCTCCCCTTCTCCTACATATAAATTGATTCAGCCTGACTTCCTAGAAATGGCTGAGCATCTTCCTCTCACACAGTTAATGGGTCAAAATACATGGGGATTAGAGGTGTCACAAGTACTACCACATGCCTATCATTCTGTGAACTGAACTTGATAGTCAGCTAACAGAGTAAGGTCAAACATTAGGTCTGGGGGAATGAGACAAAGGTGTGTGCTAATTCCTAACAGAGCCTCCTAGGATACATGAATAAAGAGATCTGTAACAAATTGGGCCCATGGGGAATGCAAATTCATGAGCTCTGCTTAGAAACTTGCCTGAACACATACCAAAAAATAAAATCTGAATCCAGACGGGACCCACGTTCAGGGCTATGGTAGTTAAATTATTCAAAGGGAAAACAGAAAAGTAAAGTGATTTTAAATATATCAGATACATAGTTAGGGGACAAAGGAAACCTCAGGAACGATGAGAACTGAAGTACCCTTGTTACAATTTTCTGGATGTTTCAAATGTCATATTCTAGGCATGGGGTTAATGGGTAAGTAAACCCTCAAGGACCTCATGAATATGGGAGTTACAGTCACAACCCCCTTTCGCCTAATGAGGAAAGTGTAGTGGATAGAAGTGATAGGGGCTGGGATACTGCAAAGAAGAGGTAAGGAAAATTCGTAGCTTAGTTAACCAGATGAAAGACAGTATCAGGAATTCAAAATAGAATTGCTTTTCAAATATCCTGTTATCATCTCTTTCCACTTGCAAGAGAGATATTTTCCCCAATTAGCCTAAATTTCATCACATACGTCTAACTCATATAGATATGCCTGGAAAGGTCTTGCATATACTAAATTCATAGATCAAATCTCATTCTTTATAGCAAAGCTAAAATATCTCATTCAATGAAATCCTACTGTGAACCATTCTTTTATTTTTTTTTTTAAAGATTTATTTGGTTGAGAGAGAGAGAATGCAAGCAGAGGGGAGAAGGGACATAGGGAGAGAGAGAGGAAAAAAAACTATAAGCAGACTCCCTGCTGAGCAAAGAGCTCCATCTCAGGACCCTGAGATCATGACCTGAGCCAAAATCAAGAGTCTGATGCTCAACTGCCTGAGCCACCCAGGTGCTCCCAAATCATTCTTTTAAAAATTATTCCTACCTAAACATCTCTTTTGTAGAAAATCAAAGTTTTACATATGGGACAGTGAATATATAAAACATTTTAAAAACACACATGGGGTGCATGGGTGGCTCAGTCAGTTAAACATCTGACTCTTGGTTTTAGCTTAGGCCATGATCTCACGGGTCACGAGTCAGATCCTCACTTGTGCTCCCCACTAAGCGAGGGGTCTACTTGAAGATTCTCTCCCTCTGCCCATTCCCCCATGCCCGTACCCATGCTCCCTCTCTCTCAAATATATAAGTAAATCTTTAAAGCACACACATAAACACACAAATAAGAATTCAAATATGCCCATACTGCTTTCCATATTCCCAGATTCCCAGACAGTTAATAATAACTTTATCATGACAGTTGTCATACATGCTAAACACACCAAACTATATAAAACTTGGCAATAGCCATGAAAATAGAAATCCCAATTTAATACCAGTTTATTATAGCAAGATGAACAGAATCTACCCAAAGACATGTTCTTCTTAAGTCTCAGTTTAGGCTACTCAGTTAGGCTATCTTGCTGGGAAGGAATTTAAAGAATTTTATAGAAAGGATAAGAATTTTACCTGGAAAAACTGTAAAGAATTTGTAGAGCGGGCACGAGGAAGACTGAAAGAGTGTGCAGAGGCTGAGAAGGCGGGGTGTTTGGGGGAGAAAAGGTCAAGAAAAGGTAGAAAGGTGGCATCTTAGTAAGGAACAGGAAAATCTGAGAACTAGCAAAGATATTTAAAGGCAAATTACAGGAAGTAAATCTTGCTGGATGATACAGAATGCATCATCGCTTTATTCCTACAAAATCTTTCAGGAATAGTCTATACAGTATTCATAACCAAAAATATAACTTTGGCATTATATTTTTGTATTTTTTCCCTTTTTTTCTTGTATGCAAGAAATCCTGAAGAGAGCTTCAAGGACAGAGAATGGTAGTCAAAGGGTCAAGACCAATTTGTCCCCCAACCACACAAAATTTACATTGTAAAAATATACAGGTAGTTAAATTGAAGTACAGAGTAGTCTATTGCTCATTGAAAAATAACATATTTCTCCAAGTCAACTAACCAGTTAGCAAACTGGTTAATACAAGGTCATAAGAAGCCACAGTTTATGGGTCTGGATAACCATGACCCACAAACTGTTCTATTCTGCATTCACACGTTATATGCCTAATCTTCGGTAAACATCCTTTCAAATGAAAGTAGCTGGATGGTCAGTGAAGGGTAGACAGGAGAACATGAAAAGATGAATGAAAAGTCATCGCTTATCACTGGCAAATTTAAATTGCATGTCCCACTAATGCTGAATCTAAGGTCACACCGCTCTGTGGAAAAAGGTTAAAGAACCATCAACGGTTTAGAAAATTATTCTATTTCAGTCTTGTGTAAGTATTTTCAAGAAGGTTCACCATGTAATTTTAAGTCTAAAACAAACCCAAGTAAATACTTTCCAAGAATAAATTAAGGACTACATTCATAAAAGAATTACTCCTTAAGATGCAATTATCTGATTTTAATGATGCTTAAATTAAAAGCAATTAAACAACTTAACAGGGGAAAAGTGTCTATGAAGGGTCCTGTTCATTGTTGACCATGGTTAAGAAATTTTAAAAAAAGAAAAGAAAAAAACCCAACACATTTTGTTTAAATTCCTCTCATGTTTAAATCTAACAAAAGCAAGAATGATAACATAAGTAATATGTAACATCAAATTCTTAATCATAATTGAAAAGACAGTACAAAATGTCTACTCTTTCCTATTTAACCATCTGGAACATGTTACAAACTCCCTGAAAGCAAGAAAAATCTGCAAGTATAATTACACTCTGGGACTATTAGCATGACATGCTTCAATAAATACTCCTAATAGGATCTGCTGATATAATAATTGGCACTAAAACTGATGGATTTTCATTATTCGGCTATTTGTTCTTACTAACTAAACACTCAAGAAAACCAATAAATTGTCCCTTGAATAGAAACAAACAAATACCCAGCAAGGGCAAAATGTGATGGGTTGCAGAGGGACAAAGAATAAAGATCTGGCAATGCCTGAGTTCTATTTATATTTTCTCTCTCCCTCTCTTCCTCTGGTCCCCTACCCCCCAAACCTGCCACAGCTATCTGGTCAAAAGTGACTTTGTTAGGGTTAGGAGAAAATGCTACATTAAGTCTCGAGCTGGCCAAATTCCAGTTGGCTGCAGGTCTTCAGACCAAATCGTAACAAGGGAAAATATCCAAAATGTATTCTACTTGACGGTTTTGGGGATTTAACATTTAACTACTTAAACTGGAGGGATTAAGCAAAGAATGAACCCAACTGGCTAAGATCTTTAGGAAGACGGCTCTGGTAGCTGAGCAATGGAGGCAAGAGGGTTGTTGTAGCAATCTAATTCCAATGTGATGAGCGACTGGACTGATGGCAGCAAATGAGGTGAATGAGGCACTGGACTAAATTAACAAGAGTTGGGGGTGAACAAGAGAGGTCACATTGTCCACACGTCTGAATTATAAATATAGTTCAGGTTTACTATTCAAATCCAGAAAATACAGGTAAGTAAAAAGAATAAAATATAAAAATAACCCGTAAGTGTTCCAACTAGAATTAATGGAAACAGCTGTATATTTACTCTTCTATAAACATAGATCTAGATATGGTTTTGTTTTAATGATTATGGATTCACAGTGCACATATTGCTTCAAAGCATCTTTTTTCACTAAATTTATGTATATAACTTCTCATGCTATTAAGTATTCTTCTAAAAAGATTTGTATAATCTGAGAAACACTCCTCGCTCTCTCTGTGACACAGTTTTTAATCAAAGCAGTGGTGCAGGACTTGAGATTGGTTCTAATTTTTTGCTATTAAAAACAATACTACAGGGCATCTATCTGGCTCAGTTGGTAGAGCATGCGACTCTTTTTCTCAGGGTCATGAGTTCAAGCCCCACATTGGGCATGGAACCTACTTTAAAAAATAAATCAATACATTAATAAAATATTAAAACACAATGTTATGATAAGGCATCTTTCTGGCTAAAATTTTGTTTACATTCAGGATTATGTTCTCTGAATAAGCTCCTACAAACACCACGTTTCCTGGCACAGGAGACTGGGTATATATTAAGGCTACTAAGCCAAGAATGAGTTTACAGGAGATAACAGATGTCTGATGGAGAGGCTAATGAATTCAGTTATGTCTACATTAATTATGAATATGACATACAAGCAGATAAATCCAGATGACTTCCAAACAAGTGTTATATAAAGGTTCTGGAATCTCTGACATATTGATGATAGTGAGTACATGAGATGACCAAGGAAAACTGTAGAGAGAGGAGAATGAATTACTATGGAAACACCCCAATGTTTGGGGTCAGGGCAGCAGTTAAAGCTGAAAGAGCAAACAAAAAAAAAAAAAAAAGAGAGAGAGAGAGAGAGCAAGAGAGAGAGAGAGAGAAAATGAATAAAGATAAGAGGAAAACTAGCAGAAGTTGAAGGCACAGCGATCAGTAATGCCCAGTTTCAAGAATTATTTTCAACCTTCCCAAAGAATCACAATCCTTTAAAACGCAACAAACTCTTAGAAAAGTGCCCAGAGTCAAAAGTTCTTGCTAAAATAAACCCCAATGAGACACAAATGTCCCAAAGATACTAGGAATTCAATATATCCTAATACAACCATAAGCACCGAACCTACACTCTTTTATGCTCAATGTGTCTGTCAACTTCACCCAACTTCATGCCATAAAAGTCCAAATAAGGAAGAATTCTAGGTAAATTTGTGGTATAGCATTATAGAGAGTTTTTTTTGGGGGGGGTGGCCTAAAATTGTTTTTCTCCCTTCAAGATTTTGGCTACTCCTAGTGTGCTAAGATTTATTATTATAGAAAACACGTTTACAATTTCAACCTCATTTTACAAGCTTTCCAAAATATCTTTTCCAGAATTAATTTTTACAAACTTGATTTCATTTTCCCCTTCCTCTTTCTACCCTTTGCTTAACCCTGAGGATTAAGGGCTTTAGTCCTCCTACAACTGGGTTCTAAACTTTCCAATTGCTCCACTTTCCCCAGCTTCAGTCAGGGACTACTCTTGCAAAACACCACAGTACTTGGTGGGCCTCATATGGATATACAAGTTGAGTTGCAGATCAAAGTATACTCTTACATCAAGTCACAATCATCTGGCTGCCAGAACATGCAGAGATACTGCTTGCCCTGGGGTTATTTTTAAAGACCAACCTCATTCATTATTCCTATAATCACGGATTCCATTCTAGCCATTACAACTGCCCATTTCAATATCCTCTTCTTTCTTCCAGTCCCACCTTCCTCCCCTTCTAAGAATTTCTTTATTCATTCCCTTTTTCATATCCCAGTTTGGCCAAAGGAGTGGTCTTTCCCTTGCATATTTTTAGTATGTTACTTTATTGGGAAGGGGCACTAGAAAAAGATCAAAAGAAATCTCAACGCCTATACATACAATTTTATTGATCAACAGGAAATCTATACCAGAGCAATGTACTATACCAAATTAAAACTATGAACTATAAATGAGTCACTGAAACAAATATTTTTTTCATCGCATGTGAACAAGGATGAGAGAAAAGGAAATGTGTAAACAGTACCTGGCGATATTCACCCCAGTTCACAAATTATCATTCCATCCTCTGAGGATCATTGTTTCTCCCTCTCTCCTCCCGAGAAGCATAACTTCATATGACACTAGTACCGAATAACAAGCACATAGGCCTCAGAAAGCACAATACCTCAGAAATCTCTTTAATAGATATTTCAATATTATGTTTTACTTTTATTTTACCTTTAAAAACTGCTTTAGTAAAGCCTAGACCCTGATAAACTTTCTTAACATCTCTGATATTTTCATTAATGTGGAAGATTTTGTTAGTGAATGGGACACTTTTAGTGCAATGACAATTTCTACCAGCCTTAGCTTTGCCTCCTCTCTAGATTTATGATTCTAATCCCCCACATCATCATTCTCCTTCTGGGAAGCCATTCTTCATCCACTAAGGTTTGGTTGAGTATCTCTCCTATGTGTCCCCGTAACACTCTATGTTTACCACACTGTAGCAGCTAGCAAAGTATTTGCCTACATATCTGTCTGGATGCGCGCAAGCAGACTGTCAACTCGTTGAGAACAGGAAGGCTATGTCTTACTCACTTCTGTATCTCCAGAATCTAGGGCAGTGTGTGTCACCAAATATATTCTCGACAGAGTCGATGTGGCCCCCACCAGCACCATTATCCAGTACCATCCAACTGCTCTGCTCCTAGACTAAGGCTTATTATAATCTCCTGAACGGGAATCAACACAGTTTTCTTAGGGAATACCATAAATCCTGATACTGATCTTCCACTTTGCATATGGTTAAGCAACACATTACAGGTTCTATTTATTTCTTCAAAATCTCCACGAAGTAAAAATAATTATCCTCTTTTACCAATAAGAAAAGTAAAAACTCAGAAAAGATAAACTGCTTTCTCATAGCTATACAGTAAGCAATTAAGGAAAAGATTCATGCCTGTCTTCCTGTAAATCAAAGATGTTTCTACTATACTATTCTGCTTCCCTTATACCTATACTGAAGTGACATGAATATATAATAATTCAAATATATTTTTCTTGCTATATTCTACAACGTTAGATTCCTTCTGGGAATCAATAAGATGCTAGTTATCTGGAAGACCATAGGGACTAGGGGTTAAGCTTATATGCTCTGGAATTATATTAACTATCTGGATTCAAGTACCAATTGTGCTATCTGTTAGCTATGTATTATTGAGTAAGTTTTTAATATTGCTGTGCTTCAATTTCTCATTTATAAAATGAGAATAGGAGTAGTAGCTATAGCACTGTTGTGAGGAACAGATTACAAGATGTGTGAAGGATTTAGAATAGAGCCCAGCATGTAATACTACTACTAACAGCCAGGATTATTGCATGCCTACTATGTATGTTAACTTACCTTCAGTAAACATTAGCTATGAATGTTTAATTATTTAAGCTTACACAAAAAGTCTTTAACATTTTCTATGCCAGTGGTTATCAAAACTTATAGTGTATCCAAATTATCTAAGAATTTTTTAAAAATACCCACAGGACCTGCATTCTGCAGATTCTAGTCTGTGGGTCTGGACTGGTTTCTAGAAATTATTCTTTTGAAGAATTTCCAACAGGATTTCCAGTCTCTGAAATATACTAGAGGTCTTAAAAATTTCTGCTACATAGCATCTGAAACTGCTCAATAAAATATAAAAATTACCGTTTTCAGTGATGGATACCCCATAAAGAATGCAAGGGAAAACCACCAACATCAGCAATGGAAACAAATCAAGAAAAAAGATGGAAAAGCAAGCAGCAAAGCTGCCAGGAAACACAGGGGGCATAAACTAAGAGTAAGAGAGATCAAGGAAAAAGGCTCAGGCCTCCTGAGGTCTCATGCCATCAGACAAAGCCGGGACCCAAATGGACAATAACCCAGGAAAAGGATGAACTCAAACATCAAAAATACCTCAAAGGCAAACATCAAGGAAAATTTACCTCTTTGTTTTAGCAAACACATCATGAGAATTTGATGCCTGAATCATCTACACCATGTGGATGTTCCTAAAAAACCAAGAGTAAGAATTTTAAGTTAAAATCCAGGTTGACAGACCAAGCCCCCCAACTCCAAGCATATAGTAGAAGGAAATAAAAATCCACTCTAGAAGAATATATCCTGAACTTAAACCAAAGAGTTTTCATACTTACACAGGATTCCAAAGAAAAGGAGTTCAGAATTCAAGAAGAAAATCACAAAACACACAAGTAAATACAGCACTATTATAAAATATCAGTAAAAATTTAAAAATTTGTCGTAAAAATTTCCAGCTATGACAAATTTACAGTAGCCTACACGGTCACTAGAAAGGAAAGTATGAAAGAGAGGTTAAGAAACATGCAGGAGAGAACAGAATAATCACTACCACCAGGACTATATTCTCTGATTCACAACACAATGAAAAAAAAGTCAAAAAGAAACTAAACACAAAACTGCCAAGCAATTGGAAATTTAAAACTCCACCTCTAAATAACGCACAATTCAAGAAACAATACCAGAAAACAATTATTTCTTAAGAGAAAAAACTGTAAAACTAAGAACGAAACAATAATGAAAATGCTACATTTCAAAACTATAAAATGCAGCAAAAGCAACATTCAGAGGAGAATGTATTCCCATAAATATTAGGAAAGAAGAAATGGTTGAAAGTTTTATTTTAATATTAGGAAAGAAGAATGGTTGAAAACTAATGGGCTAAATGTCTAACTATAAAGTTATTTCAACAAATAACCTCACCTTAAAAAAAATAAAGAGCAAGAAATATAAAAGTATAAATCAATGAAATGGAAAACAACACAATAAAGAGAATGATAAAACCAAAAGCTGGTTCTTTGAAATCAATAACAAAATACCCTTGATGAGGTCAAGAAAAAAAAGATACAAATTAATTATTAAAAATGAAGGAGAACCTAACTATAAATAAACCAAAGATTAAACAAATAGGATATTATGAAAACATTTCCACGAACAGATTTGAAAACTTAAATGAAATAGGTAATTTCTTAAAACAAAACCCATTAAAACTAACCTAGGGCACACTAATATAAACATATGACGGAACAAATGAGTAAAGAGAAGAATTCCAAAAAATATATGGCGCTACCCCTCCTTCTAAGAGATGGTGCTTAATCTCTAGACTTAGTGGTTTAGGAACTCGTTACCAAAGAATTAAGTGGGGAAAGAGAAGAGCAATAACTTCATGATGGGAAAACCTGCCAACACTACCTCAGCCATGTGAGGAAGGTTAATTCACCATCATCAGTGACGTGGTGGATATCACCTACCCCCTAAAATGATGTGATGAGAATGGCACTTCCTTTTGGTGGTATTCTTCTCATAACCTCAGTCTGACCATGAGAAAAACACGAGATAAACCCAGATAGGGAGATATTCTATAGCACAGCTGGTTAGCACACCTCAAGAGTCAAGGTCAAAAAAATAAGGAAAAACTAAGAAAGAGTCATAGACTTAGGAGATTGGAGAGACATGACCACCAAAAACAAAGGGATACTCTGGGTTGGCCCCAGACAGAAAGAGGATATCAATTAAAAAATAAAATAAAATAAAATAAAAACTATTCAAATCCTAATAAAGCCTGAAGTTTAATTAGTCAACACCGCTGTCCTAGTTTTAACATATGTATCATGGTAATGGAAGATGTCAAGAATGGGGTGGGGTTGATGAAGGGCATACTAGAACTTAATATACTATTTTTGTACTTTTCTATAAATCTAAAGTTATTAAAAAAAAAGTTTCCCTTAATTTAAAAAAAAAAAAAAGCTAACTAACCAGGAAGATACAGAAAGACTTAATAATCCTACTGGTCTCAAGAAAACTAAATCAATAGTTTAAAAAATTTTCTCCCAAATCATGAGTCAATTAGCCTTAACAGTACAGGATTTGAACTGAGTGATCAAACTAAGAATTAACTTCATATACAGATTTTCTTTTGTGTCTTGATATAAGACTGCTTGTTCTTAAAGGTATATTACATGGCATTATAGAAAATAAGAAAATATAGACAAGCAAATGAAAAAAAAGAAAACCCAATCGTAACAATTTTTAAAAAAATCTTCTCACAAGGCAGTTGAATTTTACCAAAAACTTTCCCAGAAATGGAAATATTCCCCAATTTATCCTATGAGGCCAGTATAACTTTAATACTAAAACCAAACAGTATTAGTAAAGGAAATATGTCGATCTTACTCTTAAACACAGGTGTGAAACTCTAAATAAAATACAGGTATCCCTCACAATCGAGGCCTCATCACAAAAAATGAATTTATAAAGCACATTTTATTAAAAGTGGGGCTGATATCCTTTGTTATTCCAATCACCTCAATACTTTATAAGGTGTATCAAATGGGGGGAAAATGCCGTATTCTTTAATGTCCACATTGTCATTCACTATCCTTTCTCCAAAACTCAGGACCTACCTAGTTCTATAGCTTCCAAACTACGGTCCAAGTCACCCTGAGGTGCCACAGTGAACCCACCAGTGGAATCAAGGGATGTTTTCAATTTGAAGGAAACAGCAATATACAACATCTGTCAAATATCACATGCTTTCTTTCATAGTTTCAACATTAAATCACACTGCATTCCTTTTGATGACCTCTTTGTGAATCTGAGTTTATGGTAGTTGCTGCAATAAAAAAGCAATCACCATGTGAAAATCAACATGGAACAGGAAATGAGCGTGGCAGTGCCCAATCTCATTCCAAGATTTGAGAAGTTATGCAATAATTTCAAGCACACACATCCCACTAGTAAGTACAGTTGACTCCAACAGCATGGGTTTGAACTGTGCTGTACAATATTCTATTTTCTTTTCCTCATAATTTTAAAAGCATTTCTTTTTCTCTGGCTTACTTCATTGTAAAAATACAAACTATGTATCAATTGACTGTATTATCAGTAAGGCTTCCAGTCAAGAGTAGACTATTAAGTAGTTAAGTTTGGAGGCTTTTTGATTGTGCAGAGGATCAGTGCTCCTAATCCCTGCATTGTTCAAGGCTGACTATAATTGCAGTTATTTAAAAATAAAATGAAAATATAGCCTTTTCTTTGAATTTATCTATGTACTTTTTTCAAACAGCTACTAAGCTATTAGGACATAAATATGAAGTCGTTTGAACCCAACTGCTTAATAAATATAGCTTTTAGGTATTTCTTTTGTTTGGTCTTTCTAAGGGCACCATGAACTGGGGAAGTTTGGGAATTTCTGAAACAGGCACTTTACAGAGCATCCCTTACTATCCAAACTAAGAATCTAAAAAAATGTTCTTACTGAAAGATACTTGTATTAGCAAACTGCATGTACTGATGAAAAAGATTTGTCCATATGAGTTTATGCTAGGGATACAAGTGTGATTTAACATTACAAAGATATAAATATTATTCACAAAATTAATAGATCAAGGGAGAAAACTCAAATGATCATTTCCATAGTAACTGGTAAAACATTTAATGAAATTCAACATTCCTGGTAACATTTTTAGAAAAATCTTAAAGAGAATATCCTTACTTAATAAAGGGTATCAAGAGAACATAGAAGATATTGTAGATAATTGTGAATTATTTGGAGTATTGACTTTAAAAACAGAAATAAGGCAGAGAGAGTCACTGACCACCACCTCTATTTTATCTATACAGTTATAACTGGCACAGTGTACCTAACAGGGGGAGGGAAAAATGCAAGAATTGGTATGGGAGAAACACAACTTGGCCAAATGATGGAAAAAAAGAAACTGGATGATCACACATGGCAGATTTCTGTGGGCCAAGCCTATAAGAGGCATACATTACTTCTACTCATATTCTACATAATAGATCTCATCTAAGTAGACATTCCTAATGCAAAAAAAGATGGAAAGGACAACCTAATCTGTGCCCAGGAAGAACAGGAAATTTTTAGTGTACATCTAGCCACTCTGTGCCACAAATTGAACTGGAAAATAATTTAGCATTATCTGAAACTGAAAATGCATATACCATATGGTCCAGCAATTCTATTCCTAGGTACAGGTGTGTTTACACATGTATACCACAAGATGTGTATGAGAATACTCATTGTGATATTGTTCATAATACCACATAATAATAATAGAAAAAACAAGAACGAGTGTATCAATCAACAATAAAATAATATTATTGCGTATTTACAACTAGCCATGAGAAAAATCTAGAGAGCAATGTAAATGAATCTTAGAGACCTACAAGAAGATCTTAAAAAGAAACACACAATATGCCATTTATTATAAAGTTCAGAAATAAATAAATCAATACTATTCTGTTTAGCATAGATATATATGCAGCAAGACTTATTTTCAAAAAATTAAAAGAGGTGGCAGGAGTGTCTGTGTGGCTTGGTCCATTAAACGTCTGCCTTCAGCTCAGGTCATGATCCCAGAGTCCCAGGATCT
Source organism: Mustela nigripes (assembly GCF_022355385.1). Taxonomy (NCBI): domain Eukaryota; kingdom Metazoa; phylum Chordata; class Mammalia; order Carnivora; family Mustelidae; genus Mustela; species Mustela nigripes. Next base: position 18,552,184 of record NC_081563.1, on the reverse strand, counting down.
AGCTGGCGTCAGGCTCCCTGCTCAGTGGCGAGTCTGTTTCTCCCTCTTCCTCTGCTCCTCCCCCCGACTATGCTCTCTCTCTCTCTCTCTCTCGCTCACTCTAGTAATTTTTTTAAAAATAAAAAAGAATAAAAATTAAAAGGGCATGTGGCTGGCCCAGTGGGTTGAACACTGCTGAGCTCAGTAAGGTCAAGCCCTGGCTCAGGCTGCATACTGGGTGGGGAGTCAGCTTGAAGATTCTCTCCCTCTGCCCCTCTCCCCACTCATACTGGCACTCTCCCCCTTCCCTACTCTAAAATAAATAAAATCTTTTAAAAATTTTTTAAAAATCACAAAATGTAGTATAGTATTTACACTTGTGGGGAGGTAGGAAGAGGGATGAGTTAAGACAAACATACAAAGGGAGTTTCCATTGTACTGGTAAAATGTCATCTCTTAGGTTGGGTATACATACTACTGCTTGGGTCACACTAATATACTTTTTGATGGAGGACAACAATTTTTTATTCAATAAATTAAGGAGATTATAGAATAGTATTTTATGGCAACTAACAATATAAATATTTTAAATAGCTCTACTTATGCTCTTATTTATTAACACAAATATACTGATTACCTGAAGAAAAATATTTAAGAAAAATACCAGTTATTACATAGACGTTTAAAAGAATTTAACATTTATGAAAAAAATAGTTTATCAGCTGACCATCCAATTACTTGTTGGTAGTCTTCCCCAACCACGCGACCATTTAGCAAATTATACCTAATATAACAAATGAAAGCTACATTGAAGTCTCAGTGGCCATCCTGAATTTTAATTAGAGTGAGTATTTTTTGAAACTACAGAAGTAGTAAAAATGAACAATGAAGGTGGAGGGGAGGAGACATAATAATTCTAACTAAGTTTAAAGTACATGCGAGGAAAGGAATACTTGTATTCTAACCTCTTGGGAAAAGGTGGGAAGAAGGTAGGGCTTTTTTTCCAAAGAACAATCTCCAGAGGAATCCCAATTAATAAAACTGTCACAGAAAGGAGTGGGATTAAATGCTCAGGAGCTCTTAAATCCTTTTTTCCCAGGACTGTTAAAAATGTAGTTTCACTGATTATAAGTATACAGTATTATTTTAAAAATAATATTGAAGCTACAGAATTGTAGAAAGTTTTCCATGTAAACTGCATTAATATTTTAAACTTATAAAAGTGACAAGCCTCAGCAATACCAACTATTTTTTATTGCAAGATGATAATATGTACTGAAACCTTGAAGATATAGACTACTTGGAAAGAAATCAGTCGACTTGATAAAAACTGAGGCAAAGAATATTAACTAGGATACAGAAAATAAATGCAGTTTTATTTCAGTAATTCAAATTCTGTGCATATCATAAAAACTGCTATAAATGTAATCCAAAGAAAAGATTTACCATGGAACTGAAACAGTAGGAGGTAAAAAGGTTTGGAAAACAAATCAGAGTTGGGCCTGAGACGCACGCACAGAAAGAAATACTACCATTGAAAAAAGCTCCTATCTGGAAAGAAAGCAAGAGGAGGCAGGCCACAGCACAATGACAATGGTAGGACTATGTGACCGGACCAAGGAATATCCCCACTGTTAGGACTATGGGCAAAGCAAAGTAATGAAAACAAAAGCACACACAGTGTGATGACAAAGTAAAGAACAACAGGTGGGAAATAACAGATAATCTCAGTGTTACTTTCAAGAAGTGACCAATGCACTCATGATTTTTTGAGACTGACAGGCTAAAGAGAAGGGGAGTGAGAGAAAAAGGTAAAAATAACTGACTGAGGCTACAGTTTCAGGTCGCCAGGGCTCCATGTAAACAGTAGGGCTAAGGCTGAGGCCTATAAAAATGACTCACCAGACACAATAAGCAGGCAGAAGGGCTCTGTATAAATTAAAAGATAATCCAAATTAACAGAGCTTTCTTTTAAAACATGTAGTATATTTCAGTCATAGCTAAGCCTCCCACTTGTGAGGCTTTCCACTTGCCCCATTAGCTCTACTATGTAAGATGCTCCAAATGCTATTTTATGAGAGCTTAAATCTGACATCCTTCATAAATTCTTCCCAGAAAATAGTGGTAAATACCCTCCCATTTTGAACTTCTACAGTTTTTTTGTCTTCATCACAGCAGATACTAACTACACAATTGACAGAGATAATTTATCAGTAGTTTGATATCTTCAAATATTAGATTCTATACTATAAATTTTGTAACCAAAGTCTGCTGACCTCACCAAGTAGGATAAAATTCCTTAAGGGGCGCCTGGGTGGCACAGTTTGGTAAGCACTGGTCTCTTGGTTTTGGCTCAGGTCATGATCTCAGGGTGGTGGGACGGAGGCTTGCGTGGGCTCCGGGCTCTGCGCTGGGCACTCAGCACAGAGTTTGCTTGAGATGCCCTCTCCCTCTGCCTCTCCCCACTGTACTTTTGTGCGCTCTCACTCTCTCAAATACATAAATAAACCTTTTTTTTTAAATCCCTTAAAAGGAGCATTCTATGCCTCAGAGTGGAATGCTGGGAATAATAGAATACACTACAATATGTTTTACCTCATGGAGTATCTACTAAGTCATGCAAGTACATCATGCACCGTATTCTACCTGCCCACTCTCGATTTCCACATCGCTATCAAAATTAACATCACTCTTTTAAGTGTCAGACTGCCAGTTTAGGCAAACTTAGTATATCCATCCTCTCTGTCTTTGTCTGTAACATGAAATCACAAAGTTCTACAGCAACCTCTATGAGACTTGGATTATCTTTCTATTTATAAATCTCTGTCCACGCTCTCATCTCCTGTGGTTGGGGGCTTAGAAACCACTCTAGTCCACTATATATGCAGGACAGTATCTGCAAGGAATGTTTTAATTAATCACTTCCCTCCTAATTAACTTTCAAGAAGTTGTTGTTGTTTTAGTTGTCTAGCTTAACAGATATAAAATGTATACTCAAGGCCCTCTTTCAGTTTTCCCCCGCCTTTCCCTCCCAGAGACTCTCAAAGGCCTTTGGTATTGTACTTACTGAGATTATTCCCCAACTCCACATATGTATACATAGCATGTACACATTCTGCAAAATCAGATCAAAATGCATATTTTTGAAAAATATTTTCTTAAATCTATCCCATTCTGATCACTGATCCCCGAAAATTTCCTAACTTATACAGTATGTAGTATTTGTTCATATGCTTCAATTGTTTCCTATGTTGCACTTCAATAAGATTCTGATATGAAACAAGAAGGGATGAGGAGGGAGACAAAACCATAAGAGACTTTTAATCTCAGGAAACAAACTGAGGGTTGCTGGCGTGGTGAGAGGTGGAGGGAGGGACAGTGTAGCGGGATACGCACATTAGGGAGGGTATGTGCTATGGTGAGTGCTGTGAATTGTGTAAGACTGATGATTCACAGACCTGTACCCCTGAAGCAAATAATACATTATATGTTAATATAAAAAATAAAGTAAAACAAAAATAAGATTCTAATATATAAATACAGTCTTGGCCATAGCTACTCATGCATGTTTCTTTTTTAACTTACTAGTATTCTTTATACAAATTTCAATTTTTCCATAGCTGATTTCTTTATGAAAATGCTGAGGAATCTTTCCCCTTCTTTTTTATATTTTTATTTATTTATTTATTTGAGGGAGAGAGAGTGAAAGAGTGTGAGAGAGTGAGGGGGAGAGGCAGAGGGGGAAGCAGACTCCTTGCTGAGTAGGGAGCCCGGATGTGGGACTCCATCACAGGACTCTGGGATTGTGACCTGAGCTGAGCCACCCAGGTGCCCCTTAGAAATCTTTTTCCCACTGAAATTAATCACTTACTCGGTACCTATGACGGTTACTTTTACATGTCAACTTGGTGAAGCCACAGTACCCAGATACATGATCAAACACCAATCCAGATGCTTATATGAAGGCTATTTTTTTTTAAGATGAATTAACTTTTTTTTTTTTTAAAGATTTTATTTATTTGTTTGAGAGAGAAACAATGAGACCAAGCATGAGTGTGGAGAAGGTCAGAGAGAGACGCAGACTCCCCGCGGAGCTGGGAGCCTGATGCGGGACTGGATCCTGGGATTCCGGCATCATGACCTGAGCTGAAGGCAGTCGCTTAACCAACTGAGCCACCCAGGTGCCCAACTTCCTTTTTTTTACTATGTGACAAGCTCTGTTTTTATTATACTTTTACTCATTTAAAAAAAATTTTATAGAACCTTTTATACACAGAAATAATACAATAAATCCCTTTATAACCATTACCCAACTTTAGCAATTACTAATGTTCTACCTACTATAGGCATGGAGAGAAAGAGTATTTTAAAGCCATCCCAGATATTCTATTTGTTTGACCCATAAAAACTTCAGTCTATAGAGAGTCCTCTTTTTTCTCATTCTTAAAATGGAACAATACCAATTATTATATCCAGTACAATTACAATTCCTTCCTATCATCTAATACCTACTCCATTTTAAATTTTTTCTGTTCGCCTAACAAAATCCATTTTTTTACAACTGGTTTGATCTAATCAGGATCCAGATGAAGTCCTCAGCATTGGGATATATGTCTCTTAAACTTCTTTCACTTTTTGCAATAGTTCTTCCTTCTTCCCTTGTAGACATTCTGACTCTGGATTTGAAGATAAATTAACATTTAAGTCAGGAGATTCTGAATAAAGCAGACTATTCTCCATAATATAGGTGGGCTTCATCCAATCAGTTGAAGACCTTAAGAGGAAAAAAGACTGAAGTTCCCCAAGGAAGAGGTAATTCTGCCTGTAGACATCTTCAGACTTGAGCTGCATCATCAACATTTTCCTGGGTGTACAGCCTGCCAGCCTGTTCTGCAGATTTCAGATTTGCCAGCCCCTACAATTATGTACACCAATTAAAATCAATCAATCAATCAATCAATCTCTCTGGAGACATATAGGCTCTGGAAAACCATTATAGAGTACCCCAGAGTTTAAAATCTTGTTTGGTGAGTATAGAAAACTCAAAGATAAGTCCCTCATGTCCCTCAATCAGTCCATTCATTTAAGAAATATATGAGTATCTGCTGTGTGCTACATTCTGAAGATTCAAAGTTGATCTAGAGCCTTGTCCTCAAGGACTTGGGAATAGGGGGAGTTTAGTTGAGGAAAGATACAATACAATAAATATGCAATAAATTAGAATGTAATAAATATAAGGTTATAAGCTCAGGATACTAATCATGGGAGCACAGAAAGGAGGGAGGGGCAGGACACAACTGAGGTTCCTGCATCAGTTGAATCTTACTGCCTGTAATCAAAATACTTCATCATAAATTCACCCCTGAAAACCAATTACATACCTTACATGTTTAAATTTTAAAATAAATACATTTTAAAAGATATGGAATGATATATAGATACATAGAAATATAGATATAGAATATAGATATAGAATTTGTTTTGTTGAAAACAAACACAACAGAAATACGACATTGTTAGTATTTCGTTGGAGTTTTTTTTTTTTTTTTAATAAGCTGAACTGAGTAAGGAATCTTAAAATAGGAGTCAGAATGTTGAAGAATCTTGTTCCAGTTTTAAAAGCCAAACTGATTAACTGGTACTGTAAAGATATGCACAAAATCTCACAGTTCATAAATCTCGAGCATACCGTGTAAAATGAATATTGTAAAATGGGATTAGTCTTTAATTCTTTGAAATGTAATTAGATATTAAATCATAAAGTCCTTACTTTGAAAGCCTCTTAAGCATATATGAAAAGTGATTACAATCATGTGTAATCTTAAATTCATTTGACTCTATGTTCATTTAAGAATACTTCAAATTAGAAAAAAAAAAAAGAATACTTCAAATTGGGCAACTGGGTGGCTCAGTCTGTTAAGTGTCTGCCTTCAGCTCAGGTCATGATCCTATGGTCCTGGGATCAAATCCCACAGTGAGCTCCCTGCTCAGCAATGAGTCTGCTTCTCCCTCTCTCCTTGTTTCTCCCCCCGCTCATGCTCCCTCTCTCTATCAAATAAATAAATAAAATATTTTTTAAAATAAAAAAAAATTAAAATAAATTTTAAAAAGATTACTTCAAATTAATTTGCTATAGCTTTAGCTACTTGTAACTATGCTACTAATATTACCAAATAATATAAAAATTCAGGTTCTATGTTCACAGTGAGAAATGTGACCACAAATTTAAACAATAAAAGATCATTAACTTAAGAACAATAGTTAAATCTCAATCAGATAGTGAAGAGTGATAAATAAAATGAAAATCTTGGATTTTTAGCTTTGGTCCTTATTTAAATAAGGCAATTTCTTTAATTCCCAGTAGTCTGAGAATTTGTAATATTTCATAACTCTGTCAACCTGCATACTAAAGACTATCATACAAAAACTCCTATCAGTATTATTATATGACATTTTCTTCTCTGGGTTTGTGACTGGAAAGAAAAACATCTTCCAGGGTACGTGGGTGGCATAGTAAATTAAGAGTCTGACTCTTGGTTTCAGCTCAGGTTGCAATCTCGGGGTCCAGAGACTGAGCCCCACGTAGGGCTGTGGGGTAAGCACAGAGCCTGCTTGAGATTCTCTCTCCCTTCCCTCTACCCCTCCCGCTCATGCTCTCTCTCTCTCTCTTAAAATAAATTAATCTTAAAAAAAAAAAGAAAACATTTTTCAACATTAAACTGCTGATAGATATTATTAAATTAACACAATCTCATTAATTTTCCACAATTACTCTTTATCAGCTGGTGAAACCTACATCCACATAGTAGGCACACAATAAATATTTGCTAACAGAATGAATGTAATGTGCCTAAATTCTATTCATCATGGACACTGCCAAAGGTATAATTTTTTTGTGAAGATTAAGAGATTCTCCTTTGAGACTACAGGGACCTCCATTTATCCATCCTCTAAGAAACTACATAAACTAGCATCACTCTAATACTTCATGAAACTACTGGAGCAAATTATTCAAGATTTCTACTGGGCTCACAAAAGCTTTCTATTCAAATACAAATACCTTGCTATCAATTTGAAGCTCCACACCCTCTGTGCTGAGGCTCGAAGGCTGAAAAGGCCTTAAGTTATCAATCAGGATACCACAAGAGCCCCACCGCCTTCTCTGCTAATCCTTGGGTAACTTCTGGGGGCTTCAAGTTGGTCACTCCAAAATTCTATGATTAAGTAATTCTAGGACGCAAAGCAAATTTACCTTCAATATTCCTTTGGAGAGTACAATGCTTCAGAAGTCCTATAAAAGTGGTTTTTAACCTTGTTTGGTTGATGGACAGCTTTGAGACTACAAAATGTGCGTTGGTGGTATAGTGGTGAGCATACCTGCCTTCCAAAATGCTACAGACACTAATCATCACAAAACAATTCCCACAAGGAAAAAAAAATTTTAATAAAATATCAGTAGAGTTTAATGATCCTCTGAAGGGGTTCATGGAACTCATGTTAGACACTTATGTCTTATAAATTTAAATAGAATTCAATAAACTGGAGACATGTTAATAAGTTTGAAAACAAAGCAGCACTTTGCACCTGGTTCTTTTTTATTAACAAATTAAATTTTAAATTTCAAACAACAGTAAGAGTAATCAATTATTTTTGTAACTATCAAGGCGAAACATGGTTTCAAAGAACTCCCAGCTACTAGCTTAGAACATTAAACTATGTTTGCAAATCAGAATTCCAGATAAGTGATATCCAAACCAATATGATTATATATCAGTCTCAATTCCAATGAACCAGGTGTAATTTATTACAGCATTGATTTAGGATTCCAAACTTAAACAAACATATGTTCCATTTGATTCTCTTTCTGTAGACACCCATTCGGACATAAGCCTTCAATAAAAATATAAAACTAAATATACATATTGACTTGTTAAAATGGCTTTAATTTCTGAAAGATTACATAGCAATCGTATACTGTAAAAGTTGAACATAACTAATTTATAGTTAAGATTGGTTAAATTTGGGGCACCTGGGTGGCTCAGTGGGTTAAGTCCCCGCCTTCGGCTCAGGTCATGATCTCAGGATCCTGGGATGGAGCCCAGCCAGGGAGCCTGCTTTCCTCTCTCTCTGCCTGCCTCTCTGCCTACTTGTGATCTCTCTCTCTGTCAAATAAATACATGAAATCTTAAAAAAAATTTTTTTGTTAAATTTATTGAGCTATATCAATTTGTTCATTATACTACAAAAGAAAGGAAAGTTAAGGAAAAATTTTTAAACACTTTTCAATGTAAAAGGAAAGGAAGTAGAGGGGCCTGACTTACCACATACAGGAAAAAAGGAGCAATTACACAACTCTGCAGAGATTCATTAAACATAGGCAAATAATGATGTCGAGGTTTTTTTTAAATCATCCTCAGAATATGCCAAAAGCATGCGAATATCTGCTCTTTTAGTACGGTTTCCAACGTAGACCTTGTGTGAGCTTCTCTTAGGATTCTTCTCATCTAAAACGGGTCCCCAGAGAACCAGCAAGAAGAAATTCTATGATTATTTTCTGATGCAATAAAGGGAGAGGCTTTTTAAGGAAAATAATGACTCTGCCCCAATTGTGATGGGAATATCCCTATCAGGAATATAAAAATAAAATGGCTATAATTTCTGGTATATTTCTTTTGTCTTTTTAGATAAAGCATATCTTCTTAAGGGATCTTTTCATCAAGTCATGAAATCATAAATTAAGTCTTTTAAAAAATTTTTTATTTATTTGACGGTGATAGCACAAGTAGGAGGAGGAGCAGACAGAGAGGGAGAGGGAGAAGGAGGCAAGCAGGGAGCCTAATGTGGGGCTCAATCCCAGGACCCTGAAATCATGACCTGAGCCGAAGGCAGTCACTTTACCAAATGAGCCACCCTGGAGCCCCATAAAGTCTTTTTATTACAAATTACAAAATATAGTTTATTCAGTTCACAAGTGAAAAACATTTAAACACATTTATGTAACCTACTTAGAACACAGATTCTGGATTCTCCAATGTTCCACTTATAAATTAAATTACTCGAGAACTGTAAATAGTGGCTGTGTCTACTTGAATAATTGCACATTTACCTGGAAATGAAGCAAATATCTAGAACTTAGTCTGTAATCATCCTTATAAGCCTAATTTACATTCTAGATTTTTACTTCTATCAAAGAATGATATACTTACTAAAAATTTGCAAAGATATCAATCAGCAGCAGAATTAAATAAGAATCTAGAATTAATGTTTCTCTCCTCTTCAGCTTTAGTTTTTTAAGTCCTCCTTAAAGATACACTGGGCAAGGTCTTACAGAGGAGGCTTCATGGGTGAATGCATGACAGCAGGAATTAGTCAAAACATCAGGTTTTTACCCCTCAGATTTGCCACTAACCTGCTTTTGTGACATCTGGTATATAGGACAACTTCTCAGAAACTCAGTTTCTGCCATGTGTAAAACACGTATGTTAGAGCAGATGATCTTCAGGGCCACTTCCAATTAAGATACTTATGTAAATCTACATTTATATGAGTATACAAATGAATAACAAAATTAGAATAAGTCCATACAAGACTATGATCATAGGTATATATGTAGGAATAAAAAATAGCAAATAAGTGTATTAAAAAAGAAAAGGGCCACAATATTCACACTTAAGGTTTCCTTTCAAAGTTTAGTTTGGGGCTAACGATTAAAAAGGGCCCAGAAAGTCACATTCATGCAAATCCCCCAAAACCTCTTTTCATGCTGCCACTATCCTAATATCCACAAATAGTATAACCTAATAGTGTGCTTTCCTCCCATTTTGACCATTCCCACATCGGGTCCAAGATGAATGGATACCTAGAGGGGTTGGTAAACTGCTCTGTGAAGAGCCAGTTAGTAAATATTTTAGGTTTTGCAGGCTATATGGTCTCCCTAGCAACTACTCAACTTGCCTTCAGAGTAGAAATGCAGCCACTGACAATACAAACTAATGAGTATGGTGGCTGTGTTCTAATAAAACTTTATTTACAAAAAACAGGCTGCAGGCCAGATTTAGCCCACTGGCTGTAGTTTGCCAACATCTGGTCTAGATCACATCAAGAAACCAGATGAACCAGCTGTAAGTGAAGGTGACATAGTTTCAGAATAGAAAATCACTACAAAGAAAACAACTATGAGTCATTTTATAAGGTTTTTTTTTAAAGATTTTATTTATTTATTTGACAGAGAGAAATCACAAGTAGACAGAGAGGCAGGCAGAGAGAGAGAGAGTGAGGGAAGCAGGCTCCCTGCTGAGCAGAGAGCCCAATGCGGGACTCGATCCCAGGACCCTGAGATCATGACCTGAGCCAAAGGCAGCGGCTTAACCCACTGAGCCACCCAGGCACCCCAGAGTCATTTTAAAATTTTAAAGAATCCCTTCAGCTTAGTATTAGAGCATGATAGAGTAGCAACTACCTATGCAGGTATTAAATACTTATTAGATGCTTAATAAATAGAGATTTCCTCTCCCTTCTCAACAGTGTCATTCCTCAAGATAGTATTTGCTGCCTAGCCATCCTTCTAGAAATCACTTATGCTGGACCTTGGATAAAAGCTGGTCCTTGATTCTTCTAGATCCTGGCAAACATGCTCCTGGTACCATTGTATCAAGGTTTTAGCGCTCCTTCATTCCCTTTTCACCCCATTAACCTAAACCTGCAACTTCACAATCTTTTCCATCTGAGCCTTAAATCTCAGTATTACTAATTACTCACTATTGGGCCAGGGAAGGTGGTAAAGAAAAAGAGAACAGAAAGAAGAGGATAGAGAGAGGGTAGATTCTGGCGGAAGACAAGGGAGTGGGACTCTAAGAAGGAGCCAGGGGCTACTGTTATTTTAAATAAAAATGTTGTCTACTCTAGTGAGAACAAAGAACATTTCACTTTATGCAAAGTGCTCCCTAATGAAAGAACTCAGTTCTAAGAGGGGGGCGGGTGGAGGAACCACAGTAAGCTTTATTCTTATGCTTTTATCTAGATCATTCTGCCTCCAGCTGTGAAACTGAGGTTTATAAAGCTCTAAAGAGCCTCTACTAGTAACCATGGTTACTACTTCAAAACAGCACCAAAAAAAGTAGGAGGGGATAGCAATTTGAAGAGAAAAACAGTTTTCTTGATTTTCATCAAATGAAGCTGTAATAACGAGAGACAGGCTGATGGCTGGGCAAGGGCCCCAAGACTCTCACCTCTCCACAGAGCTGCTGAGGTATTTGATCCCTCATCCTTAAAGGTCTAGAACCTCAATGGGTCATTTTACCTTACCCAAGGGTGATCCCCAAAAGCCAACTTCATCATTTACAATGAATAATACTGTATAAACTCAACTGATATGCTTTTTTTTTTAAAGATTTATTTATTTATTTGACAGACAGAGATCACAAGTAGGCAGAGAGGCAGACAGAGAGAAAGGAGGAAGAAGGCTCCCCGCTGAGCAGAGAGCCCGATGTGGGGCTTGATCCCAGGACCCCGGGATCATGACCTGAGCCGAAAGCAGAGGCTTTAACCCACTGAGCCACCCAGGCGCCCCTCAACTGATATTCTTGAATTTGCCTTGCAGCAGAAGCTTACTTGGGAAAAAAAAGAGGGCAAGGTTGCTTAGAAGTATATGAATCGGAGCCCAAGAAGCTACCTATGGTTTTCATATAAAGCTGCCCAAGTAATGCTTCTCAATCTTTGCTAGTCAAAAGGCTTCCATCAAATGTTCCTCTTTTGAAATCCCTTAGCAACTTTCTCAGTTATTTAAGAATTCATTCATATACAATCCCACCCATGTTTCAGGCACTGTAAAAAATACTGGGTACATCACAATAAAGAAAATAGATACAACTCATGCCTTTGTGGGGTTTACAGTCTAATGGAGAAGTGAAACATTAGATACACGATGAAAAGTTGTGTTAACCGTGCTATGAAGGAAAAAAACCTAAAGCATTTTTACTAGGGTATCAAGAACAGCTTCTTTGATATATAAACATACTGAACGTTGACAGCTATTGATGCTGGGTAATGGACGCACAGGGATTCCTCATGCTCTCTACTTTCATATATGCTTAAAAGTCTCAAAATCGAAATTTAAAAATGCAAGATATAAGAGATCCGAAAGATAAGGAGGTAATAAACAGGTAAAAGCTGCCAGAGAAGAGTGTTCTCTGGGTCGAAGGAAGAAGATACACCTTAATCGAGAGAACCTGGGAGCCCGGCACACTACAGAGATTAAAGCCTCAACACCAGCTAAAGATCTTTCACATCCAAAGACACCTGGTGGCTCACGTGGTTAGGCATCAGCCTTCAGCTCAGGTCATGATCCTGGGGTCCTGGGATCAAGTCCCACATCAGGGCTCTCTCTGCTCCTTGGGGAGCCTGCTTCTCCCTCTGTCTCTCTTCCTCTTTCTCTCTCTCTCTCCCAGTCTCTCATGAAAAAAATACATAAAATCTTAAAAAAACAAACAAACAAACAAAAAAAAACCTTTCACATCCACAAGCTGCAGATGAAAAATATTCCAAATAGTAGTAATGGAAGGTACCTTTATTGAGCCTCCACTAAATGCCAGGCAGTGTGTTAAGAGTTAATGTGCTTTGTCTCATATGGGTCCCAGAACAATCCTTAAGAAGGGTACAATTATTCCTAGTTCGCAGAGGAGGACTCTGATGTACAAAAGATCAGGTAACGTGCCTACATCTGATTCCAGAAACTATGCTTTTCCTTAACTGCCATCACAAAGTCTTCCTACCACATATCCAGATGCCACTGCTAGTTATTAAGTTTTACTCAAGAATTCTAAATACTTGTTCCATCTCAACAATTAACTGAGATGATATTAAGATATTCCTAGCTGTTAAACTCTATCCTTTATGACTATATTACTAATTTTTTTTCCATGACAGTTTATACCTATCATATTTGGTAGAGCATATGGAATAATTTAGGCAATTAACTAAATCTGAACAACTCATTAATTAATCATTCTACAATCACTGGTCAGCTTTGTGCCAGGTACTCTTCTAGGTATTAGAAATACAGTAGTAAATAAAACAGTTAAAAATCTCTATCTTTGTGGCACTTAGAACTTAGCAGGGCGGAGAGAGACAACACATAAAACAAAAAAGTAAACAATATAGTACATTAGGATATGGTAAGGGGGCACCAGGGTGGCACAGTCGGTTGGGTGTCCTACTCTGGGTTTTGGTTCTGGTAATGATCACAGGGTGGTGGGATTGACTGAGTCCCCATCAGGCTCCATGCTCAGAGTGGAATCTACTTGGAACTCTCTCTCTCTCTCTCTCTCTCTGCCCCTCCCCCATCTCTAAAATAAAATAAATATATATATTTTTTAAAGTATATGGAAAGTACTATGGAAGAAAATAAACCAAGGAAGGAGTTTGCTGATCCCCCCCCCACCTATTATGAGCAGGAATATATCAGTCACTAAGGCAAATCAAGTCAAACAGTACCTGAGTCCTTGCCCTTGAGCTGACCACACTCGAGTAAACATAAATATGAGGAATTCGAGAAAAGACCAATAAACAAGGTACTATGGAAACACATAGGATAGGGCCATAAGGCAGAAGGAACTGAACTACAAGCTGGATTCTGATCTTTGAAACATATATAAACACATACAACAACAAAAAAGAAAAAGAACCATAGAAAAAAGAATATGAGACCTATATTTTAAAGCCACATTCCAAAATTTCATAAAACCTTACTGATAAATATTTAAAGAAGATACAATAGAAATAGAGTCACAGACTATTTTCCTGTTTGGGAAAATTATTATGAAGACACAAAATGATCTAAAAATTACAGGTTTAATACAAATCAAATAAAAACAAAAATATTTTTCAGAAACATCATCATAAGAATCTATACTATAATTAAAAGGGTAAGAGGATAAATGTGTAAGAAAAAACAAAGAAATTTTTAAAGAAGAGTAATGAGGGCAGATATATACTAACGATTATGAAAACAGTTATTAAAATACTTTTCCCATTTGCATTTCCTTCTGCTGACTTCCCTACTATTCTATAATAGCATCCATGTGGTTGGAGAAATTTAGGAATATTAAAAGAAATAAATAGTTAATATTCACCAAAATTTTAAAAAGGATTTTACAATAAAAGCCTTGAAATTCTAGTTTTCCCAAAGGAAAAAAAAATTGACATTAGTATCTTCTAACCAAAACTGAAAGACTCAGATTATAGTTTTATCTTCATTATAGAGCAGATATTCCTTTGCTCATGATGGCTACAAGGTAAGGCTTGTTAGTTACCTAGGGTAGAAGGAGGATCAAACCTAAAGAAAGTGTGAATTAAGGCCTCAAATTCCTAATTCTGGCCAGAGGATTGTAGCATAAAAAATTGAGACAGAGACAGGAAAGTGAGTAGACCAATATTTCCACTGCTCTCTGCAGGCAGAGGCTGCAAAAGGAAAAAATGTTTGATGTAATAAAGAAATCGGGGAGTCAGAATGGCTTCTGCTCTCCTTCCTGTTGAGACTGTGCCAAGTGTCTGCCTTCCGGGAGCATCCCTCCACCACACATACCACTGAAGTCTCACCTCCCCTCTATACACACTCTGTACAAGCTGGAGATTACCATCAAAAATATGCAGAGAAGCATGATCAGATTGAGGAAGAGTATGAGATCAGTTCTGGAGTCTCCCTTTTCTATGCATCATGGAAGGCACTGGGAAATTCCGGAGGGCTCTGAAGTAGTACAGGAAAGGTAATTAAAGATGTTGGACAGTGAGTTTACCGGAAGAGGTCACTGTGATTAGGAGCAAAGTAACGCCACAGCAGAGGCCTGGAAAAGAGACCACCTGGGTAGGGGGCCAACGCAAGCGCAAGCCGACCTCAGGTTATCTGTGATACCTGGGAAGGTGGCCAATGCATCCTGGGAACCAAGAGAACAGACCTCAAGTAACATCAGTTGAAAACTTCAGCCAGACATCTGAAGTACACCCAAGGATAGGTCTGGTAGCACCAAAGTAGTCATAATTACAGGGAACAGCACAACCACTGACACTGAAGGGGACATGAGAGTAACCAGGGGAGACAACACATGGACCACAGGTCCTTGACACCGTTCTACCACTACAAGGTCACACAAGTCATAGACATACAACCTGCAAGTCTAGATTCCACTGCAGGAAGGTACGAGATAAGAGACGATATCTGAATGACTCGTATCCAAACAGAGACTGAAATATCCAAAGAGATTAATTTAAATTACGGGATAAGACTGAGTTTACCAGACTGAAGTAAGACTGTTACTCTTCCTCTACTTACCCAGTGACCAACGCCCATCAAAATGAAAAAGATGAGTTATAAAGAAGCTACATTTTTCTTTGTACTCCTGAGTATGAGGAAGTAGCAATCCTGCTACAGATTTTATGTTTATTTTATGTGAGATTCAAAATACCTCTTGACACATTACACACCAACACCACTTTAAAACTAACAGTGGCGTTCTGGTTCAAGATGGCAGCCTGAGCCCATTTATCTACCTCTTCCCTGTCTTAAATACCTCATGTCAGGAGAGCCTGCAAGTGTAAGCAGACCACAGAACAGCTGAGTGAAAAACCACCAGAGATGACCAGTACAACTCTGATGGTTAGTAATGCTGGTCTAAAGTCTAAAGTCTTTGTCAGAGGACTAATAGTGTGAACTTTGAGATGGAGGTAATAGGCTATGGACAATCTCTATGGGCGGGGGGTTGGGGTGGTGGGGGGGGCAGGGAACCACAACTCAGAATTAATCTGCATATAAATTCTTTCCCTATACCTGAAACTGAGACAGGGATAGGTCCCAGCTTGTTAGCCTTGTCTCTGCAAGTGCCTGATAAAGAAAAAAGGAACTCCACCTCCCATTCGCCAGAGCAATAGAAAGCCAACCTGCAGAGTCCTGTGGTCAGTGATGATATTCAGTGAAGAAGATAATGCTTTGTAAAGGAGAATACTGACCTTTTTAGAATTACACCAATTACCAAGATGTTAACAGCATCAGAATCATGTAAAGGTTTAGGTGCCCCTCCCAGACTTACTGAATCAGAGTTTTTGAGGCCAGGAATTTGTATTTAAACTGGGTCCCCAAGGGACTATGATATATATTCAGGTTGATAACCACTGATTCATACCTTCATTTGAAAATACTGTAAAGAAGAACAGCTAAGACTTAGCAGCTATTTAATAAAAACTAAGAGAGGCACTAAGTTGAAAAGCAAGGGCACACTGACCCAAAGAAAGAAAGGTAACAAAGAGGAGTAAAATGTCCTTAATTTTGACTGCTCTCTTTAGAGAGATTCAAGAAGTGAATATATTCATAAAACAAGAAAAATCTGTTCATAAAATGCAGTAATCAAAGAATAAAAAAGAATTTTTAGAAAACAAAAACAAAAATTATTTTCAAGATGAAATAGCTTAACTTTCAGTGAAGGCCAAGAAAGAGTAAGCCCACCCACTACAGCAGTCTCTCCCACTGAATACAACTAAAAGCTCTGGAAACAAACTAAAACCAACCACCTCAAGACTCTGAAAAGCAAACAATGGCAGGAGCACTGAGGAGGGAAGTCAAAACTTAAACAAACAATAGATATGGTGGTGAGTTTACTCTTTTTTAAAAAGCCTTCATCTACCACTTTGACACGAGGATGGGCAAAGTCCCAGAATTATGCCACAGGCACACACAGCAAAAACTCCAAGGGAAACCCCCTTTCTAGCTAGAGTAAAAGGGGCATCTGTGAGCTGGTAAGTGTATGTATGTTGGGTTGGGGGTAGTTCCCAGTTCCTTTTTTTTTATTCTCTCTCTCTCTGCCCTGAAGCCAGCCCAAATCACAAAGCTATAAATCAGAGACAGGACACCTAAAAGACTAAGAGAAAACCTGTCCATCTGTCCTAAGGAACGAGAAAAAGGAGCCAGGATACAATGAAGAGTATGGGGGAAATCCTCATGATGTATTTCTCTTTTTCCCTTACTACTTCAACCCAGGAGGGCCTCAAGGGGGTACAACTGTGTAACAATATAGGGGAAGCGCTAAGACTCAAAGAAGGAAACCTCAGCTTTCTAGTGAGAAGGCCAGGAAAAAACTCCTGGGAGCCAAAGAATATAAGGAAAGTCCCCAAAAGTACAGGGACAGAGAAGATTCCTGATTCCCCTAAGGTATGTACATATAGAAGCAGCATGAAGTATAGCGAAGGCTGGAGGGACTGAACAATGATCTAACCGACTGACCATAAAGATAAAATACAGCGATACCAATTTTTCTCCAATATATCCTTAACTTGATCCAATTCTAATCAAAATCCTTCAAATCCTTATTAGAGGAACTCTGAATGCTTATTTCAAAACTTCTATCCATAAAAAGAAATCACGAAATTAAAGGCAAATAAAAAGGTAAAAGTGATGAGGGAGCAGGAGGCTGGCTGAGGACAAAGCAAAAGCTGGCGCCTTGCACCCCCTCTTCACCCTTTCCCCTCCATAAGTGTAGCATCCCTCAGGCAGCCCTGACTGCCATGAACAATAAGCAAATAGTTAACTTGCAGAGCTCACAATCCTGCTAGACAGGAGTCTCCCTTGGCTTACAAATGTCCTAAAACTTCATCAAAAGTATTTGCAAAAAATATGACAAATATTCTTAACATATTAAAAACTTACACACAATGATCTAAAAATCTGTAAGACTCAGAGATAAGTGGATAGAGGACCCTAAATACAAAGAAACAAATATCATCATGCATCTATCAATTCACCAAACACTAGCGACAGGCATACTCGTTTGTGGACAGTGAGGAAAAGGTGACAGGATCTTATTAGGCAGTAACTTGACATTAAGGAGCAAGAACCTTAGAAAATGTTGATGCTCTCTCAAATTACTACAAGTTAGGAGTGTCTTCAATTCTAGACAAACATTTGACAGCTGTGTGATACGAGGGAAGGCACAAGGCACACACCACTTTGAGCAGCATAAAATATGAACACAAACCACTAATGCTCAAAGTTGTTGTTGTGATATTTTAAAAAGTATCACAGCATGTAAAAATATCTTCAAAACTACAGAGCAGAGGGCTGAGGCCAAATCTGTGAACTCTAGGGGACTTTAGAAGATCCTTAAAACACCCTGATTGAACCTGTGTAAACGTTTGTGAAAAGGGACTGCATACAGCTTTAAGCAGACCCTCCAGTGGGTTCCTGATCCAAAAGAAAATTGAAAACCACTACAAGCAAAGATCAAAATCAAAGTGAAGATATTCTTCCCAGTGTCCAGCTTGATACCTGACACATTTTAGGCCTAAAATCAAGAATTCACTAAAAAAATCCAGGCTGTATTTAAGATGGTATTAAACTTAACTTTATTTATCTCTAAAGCCCTCAGAGTAGTATTTAGTGATTTCTTCGCATATTTTTTTAGATTTTATTTATTTATTCATTCATTCATTTTGAGAGAGAGTGTCGGGGGGTAGAAGGGGCAAAGGGAAGGAAGAAACCCTCAAGCAAACGTTGTGCTCAGTACGGAACCCAACACAGGGCTCATTCTCATGACCCTGAGATCATGACCTTAGCAGAAAACCAAGTGTAAGATGTTTAACTGACTGAGCCAAACTAGTGCCCTTATATCTTAGTGTGGTAATTCATTCTGATGTAGCTGTAAGAAGAACCTTAAGTTAGGAAAACATGACAGTCAGTTATATCTATGTGAATCAATCACATGAAAGTAATGCAAGCTACTTTAGAAAATGGGGCAGTAAATTAATATATTTTAAATGTAATAAGATAATTACACATCTTAATTAACTTATTGAGAGATGCACAATTAATATAATACATAAACCATACAGAGACATTTCTCCTGAAGCAAACAAATACTAGAGATTTTATGTATATTTTTTAATAAAATGGGATATAAAAAATTATAATTTTCTCTAAAATAACTAAGACTAAGAGATTAATTCTAAAACTTCCATTTCTAGATGATGAACCACTTTTATTAAAAAAAATTTTAAAGCCCTAAATGTAAGCCACAGTGATAAAATTCTACCCACTCAAGCATATGGCAAACAGACTAAAAGGGAATTTTAACTATAATGAAAACTAAACAATTAAGAATTAAAAGTACATGAAGATTTCCACTTCTGGGGAAGTAGAATAGATGCATTTTTTTCCCTATTCCTCTCACAAAAATAAAAGTCCTGTACATCATATGTAACAAACAAAGAACACTCTAAAGGTAGAGAGAGAGAAGACAGACCTGGTACAGACCTCAGGGTCCAAAGAAAATGACATAGGAGTAAGTTCTACAGGCTTTCTTTTGTGCCTTAAATATCTCATCTAGGAGTTAAAGAAGCTGGCAAACTGAAAATACCAATGGAAGCAGACTCCTCAAAACAAACAAATAAAACAAAATCCTGTTCTCCTTAGCAAAAGATCAGAAAAGGGACAGTTTAGACAAAAGCTGTCATACCCAGACAAACATCACAAAAAAAATTTTAAAAGCTGTGGACCCACCCCCGACCAACAAAGGTCAAGTGGGGACCCTAGACTTCCACCCTTGCCAAGCTGTAACAGGGAACCCCACGCTATCAACCATAGTCATGTCACAAAAAGCCAGCTGTGAGGCTTGGTATCAGCCAAGACCACATGAAGAACTTGGACATTCACCTGGCACCTAACAAGGTGCCCCTCTCCCTCCCTACAATAGGCTTGTATCAAAAGAGGCCTAGTGAAGTCATGCCTTTCACCACTGCCCAACAGAAACTAGCCCTCCCCATGGAGGCCATGTGGAAGGCAGTACTGAGGCACTCCTGACCCACCTAACCAGGGAAAAGTCAGGGGAAGCCAAAACTCCCATCCCTGACCAACAGTAATGACAAATTTCCTAACAAACTGAGAGTTAAAGGAGGCAGAATGAGCTACCTGGGCTTCTATCTGCAGCAGGCAGTAATGTCGCAGCAAAGCATGCCACTCCTCATGCTGGAGCCGTGCCAGAGGAAGCCATCTAAACCAGACTGTTTAGATAAAATCCAGAGTCTCAGAACATAATACTCAAAATGTCCAGGTATCAAATTAACATCATTCATCATACCAAGAACCAGGAATATCTCAAAATGAATACAAAAAGATGACCCACAGATGTCAATACCATGATGACGGAGATGTTAAGATAACTGAAAAGGGTTTTCAGCAGCAATCACAAAAATGTCTCAAGTTACACGCATGCCTAAAACAAACAATGAAAAAAATAAAAAGTCTCACCAAGGAAAGAAAAATATAAGGAAGAACCAAATGAAAATTTCAGAACAGTAAATACAGTAATTGATATAAAAGATTCCAAGATGGGGGCGCCTGGGTAGCTCAGTGGGTTAAGCCTCTGCCTTCAGCTCAGGTCCTGATCCCAGGGTCCTGGGATTGAGCCCCGCATCAGGCTCTCTGCTCAGCCGGGAGTCTGCTTCTCTTCCTCTCTCTCTGCCTGCCTCTCTGCCTGCTTGTGATCGCTGTCTGTCAAATAAATTAAAAAAAAAAAAAAATCTTAAAAAAGATCCAGGATGAATATGACAGAATGGAAAGGACAGAGGGAAGAATCACTGAACTGGAAGACAGAAAAAAAAAGAAAAAAAAAAACCTACCCAATCTTAACAACAGGGAGAATATAATGAAAACAAATTAACAGAACATTGGGGACCTGTGGAATATAACAAAAGATTTATCTTTCATGTCATCAGACTCCCAAAAAGAAGAAAGAGGGCAGGGCTTAAAAGTACTCTTGAAAAGTAAAAGCTGATAACTTCTAAGCTTGGCCAAACATATAAATTTAGGAATTTAAGAAGCTAAGTGAATTCTGAATAGGATAAGCCCAAAGCAAACACAAACAAGACACATCATAGTTAAACTTCTGAAAACTAAAGACAAAGAGAATGTAATGAAAACTGTGAGAGAGAAAAAAATGATGCTTTACCTAAAAATGATGTTTTATAGGAAAAGACAATTCAAATGATAGATTTCTCATCTGAAGAAAGTGGCACAACATTTTTCACTGAAGTCCACACCTGATCATCTGTGTTTCTATATCTGTTTCCCTCTTGTTCATGACTCTTGGCATGCCTGGAATCTTGGGATTGAATGTCAGATTATTGTGTAATAAAAACTGTAGAGGCTGTGAATGCTCCTCTTTCTCAAGAGAAGATTTTCTTTAGTTTCTGATTGGCAACAGGAGCCAATCCAATCAGCTAACTTGAAGCTAGTTTTCAAGCACATTAAGACCTTGTCTATTTCCTCTAGTTCCCCCTTATTGCTAGGATATAGTTATTCACAGATCTCATCTGAAAGCCGAGGGCATTTACCAGGACTCCTCTATCTCTACAGTACCATTAGACTGCTGAAAATTCTGCTTAGCTTCTCAACCTCTTAGCAGCTGCTTTCTGCTCAATGTTTCTGCTTATTAGCTTGTGCTTACTAATCTGCAACAATTTCTAGAGGCAACATGGGTTAGACTTTTGGGCTCACTTCCCTATGCTTATATTCTCTTCATGGTCTTGGTCACTCAAGTTACAGATGTCTTGGTAACCCTGAACTCCAACTCTCTCCACCCATGTTAAGACTGCCAAAAGCGCTCCTTAATTTCAGTTTCTTAGCAACCACTATATGTTCAGCTTTCCTGTCTCACCGTGGGGTCATCTACAAAATAGTGAAAACCCCTCTAGAGATAATTTATGTTCTTTTTCCCATTGATAAAATTCAAAATCCTAAAATAACAATCCTTAGCAAGTTCAGAACAAAAGAAAAACTTCCCTAGCTTTGTTAAAGATAGTTACAATAACAACAAAACAATCCCCCACTTTGTTAAAACCTATTAGAAACCAACTGTAAACATTATACTTAGGAATAAAATAATAGATGTATTCTCATGGATGCTAAGAACAAGATAATGAGGGAAATCACATGTACTATTCAACACAGTATTATAAGACTTAGCTAATGCAATAAATCAAGAAAAAGAAAACAAAATATATTCATTCTGGAAAGGAAAAGGCTCCAAAAACACTGTTATCTGCATAAACTACGAATACCTACCCTTATAAAATTTAAAGAGAATAGGGTGAATCACTACTGGAATTCATGACAGTGCTCAACATGATGTCAAAAAATAAAAGATGGATCCCTGGCGTTGCAGAAATTACATTCTAGGTCTGGGGAGAGGGTAAAGGAAACAGGTAACAACAACAAACAAAATAAATAATCAACTCTGTTACAAAGTGATAAATGCTATGAAAATGTAATATAAAGTAGGATACGGGGAAATCAGAACTGGAACAGGTAGACTACAATTAAAAAAAACAAAATAAAATAGAATCACTTATTCCAGAAGAATCAAAAATAAAAATCACCTAGGAATAAAAAAAACTATGATATATGTATAAGGTCTTCAAGCAGAAAGCTAACAGTTCCAAAAGAACAAAACCTTCAAGCATAGAGAACAGTCAATATACATTTTAGAAATGTCAATTTTCTCCAAATTGATACATAAATCCAAATAATATGCTAGCAAAATTTTTCATGCCTCTTATGAAGCAGATTCAAAATACAGAGAAAAGACACACATACACACACAGATATAAATAACAAAGACCATTATGAAAAAGAACAAAGCAGTATTACATGTCCTACTAGTTATCAAAAACTTTTAACAACACAGTAATTGGAAGTAATGGCATATAAGTACAAAAATAGATCAAGGAAACAATATAAACTATAGAAACAGCACCTGTAAATATGGGATATTAGTATATACAAATGTGGTAGTAGCAGGAAGGCAGACTATTCAATACTAAGTATAATACTAACTATTCAATACTTGTTGCTAAGACAAATGGCAAACTATTTAAATAAATAGTTTTTTTAAAATAGTTTTTTTAAATAACTTTTAAATAAAAGTAAGATGTATATTCCATATCATCAAAAAGTTAAAAAAGAAGAGAGAAATAAAATAGCTAAATGTGAAAATTAAATCTCAAGTTATTAGAAAAAAAGCTGAGGGGAGGGGAGAATGGGGGGTTGTTTAATGGATATAAAGTTTCAGTTTTGTGTACACTTGAAACTAATATTACAATGAGTGTTAGCTAACTGGAATTTAAATAAAACTTTAAAAAAAGTTTCAGTTTGGCAAAATGAAAAAGTTCTGGAGATTAGTTGCACAACAATGAGAATATATTTACCACTACTGAACTGTACATTTAAAAATAGTTAAGATGTAAATGTTATGTTATGTGTTTTTTACAATTAAAAAAGTGTTAGTGAATATTTTATGTCTGAGGAAAGAAACAGTTCTCAAACTAAAAAGTACACATAAACCATAAAGGAAAAGATGGATAAATGTGATAACTTTTTGTACAATTTTTGTATATTAAAGGACAATATAATCAAAATGACAGATTAACAATAACCTAAGAAAAAATTTGGCATTATATAACAGAAAAAGAGGATGAGTAATTAAAAGAGCCAAAGAAATTCAAATCAGTAAGAAAAATGTTCAACATCCAACAGGAAAAGACAAAGCATATTTTGAACATGCAATTCCATTAGAGAAAATACAAATGATCCTAAAAAATAAAGAAAACAAGCAACCTCACTAGTAATACTATTAGGGAAATACTTAAGACTGAGAAGACAGGGGCGCCTGGGTGGCTCAGTGGGTTAAGCCGCTGCCTTCGGCTCAGGTCATGATCTCAGGGTCCTGGGATCAAGTCCCGCATTGGGCTCTCTGCTCAGCAGGGAGCCTGCTTCCTCCTCTCTCTCTCTCTGCCTCTCTGCCTACTTGTGATCTCTCTCTGTCAAATAAATAAATAAAATCTTTAAAAAAAAAAAAGACTGAGAAGACATTTTCTGCTAGTCAATTCAAAAAATGCTGAAAGCCTGATAATAACAGTTCACAAGTGTGAAACAATGCTTTACATATTAATGATGGAGGTATAGATTGAAACAACAGTTCTGGAAGATAATCTGGCATATCTTCCAAGTTAAAATGCATATATCATCACTATGTGCCTCCTTACAGTAGATGACAACACTGTCTATAAAACAGTCTTGACAAATCAAATCTGAATCTCATCAAGCATCCACACCCAATTAAAAATTTATAGGAAATACAGAGGACAAAAAAACAAGTTAAACAGTGTCATGGGATGCAATAAGCAAGAGCCAGAGTGTGGAAAAATCTTCAAGACAAACAGCCCAGTCACTCCAACCAATATACTGCAAGAATTTTAAAAACAGAGAAAAAAAAATGGGGACAGGAAAAAAAAAAAAGAGGGTTGGGGAGAAGATAATAAAGAGATGGAGAGAGGGAGCAAAAGAAAAAAAACAAACATTAAAAGAGACTTTAACAAAAATAATCACATATCAACTAATCATTGTGATCCTTATTCTAATCCTAATTCAAACAGGTAAAACAATAAAAATACAGAACAAAATGTTATTGACATTAAGACATTGGAAAAATGAACACTGAATATTTAATGTCAAAGAATTATTATTCTGAAGTATGATAATGGTGTTGAGATTATGTTTTTCTTTAAAAAAGGAAGCACTTATCTTTTTCAGAAATATATGAAATACTTATAGATCAAATGACATGATAACTAGATTTCTTTCAGAATACGAGAGGGGAGAAAGTGATTAAAGAGTACAGATAGGGCGCCTGGGTGGCTCAGTTGGTTGGATGACTGCCTTCGGCTCAGGTCATGATCCTGGAGTCCCGGGATCGAGTCCCACATCGGGCTCCCAGCTCCATGGGGAGTCTGCTTCTCCCTCTGACCTTCTCCTCGCTCATGTTCTCTCTCACTGTCTCTCTCTCTCAAATAAATAAATAATCTTAAAAAAAAAAAAAAGAGTACAGATAAACAAGATAGGTCAAGGACTGATAACTGTTGAAAGTGAGTAGGAATTCATTATTCTATTTGTCTACTTTGGCATATGTTTGAAATTTTCCAAATAACACATTTTAAAAATGCATACACCATATGACTCAGCAATTCCACTCTCTTTATCTTGAAGGAACTCTTATGTAGGCGCATGAGAAAGCATATACAAGGATAGTTCTGTCTTCATTGTTAGTAGTTTTAAAAAACTATAAACAATCTGCACTAAAAACCTTGAGGGTCCAAATAAAACTACTATATAGCCATAATACAAAAAATAATGTAGAAACTGAAAAAAAAGATGACAAAACACAGATCTAAACATATTGTAGACTGCAAAAATCATAATGCCAAACTATATAAATATTTCATTTATGAAAAATAATCCACATAATACCATATATTTCCTAAGCTATGTGGGTGTATATATAGGTGTATTTATTTATTTATTTTTTTTGTAAGAGATTTTATTTATTTACTTGACAGAGAGAGATCACAAGTAGGCATAGAGGCAGGCAGAGAGAGCGAGAGGAGGAAGTAGGCTCCCTGCTGAGCAGAGAGCCCGATGCGGGACTCGATCCCAGGACCCTGAGATCATGGCCTGAGCCGAAGGCAGCGGCTTAACCCACTGAGCCACCCAGGCGCCCTATATATAGGTGTATTTAAATCAGAGTTTATGTGTATATATTTTTGTATCTACATAAATATAAATGGAGTAAAAATATTTGAAAAGATAAGACAACAAATGTTTAACAACAGTTACTAATGAAGAGAATGAGAGAGAACCAGGACTGCAGGAATGCTCACGATGGACTTCAGGGGCTTCAGTTTTATCTGTCTTGCCAGTGTTTCAAAAATGAGAATTAGTTCTGTAGGTATAATTTATTTTTAAAACAGAACACTAATCCACACTATTGCTATCTCTTTGCAAATCAGTGAATCTTTTTTGACTTCTGTACAGAAACAGGACTGAGATGTATCTCCTAGAAAATTAACTATACAAAATATTCTTCTCTATAATAAAAATAAAGAACTTACAGACAAGAATGCATCAATCTGGGGAAAAAAAATACTAGGTTTAAAGGTGAAAGCTGCCAATATTCTATAGTTTTTTTTGCCTTTAAAAATTTCATGAGGTTTGACATAAGAGATTTTCTAATAGCAATACTATTATTGCAGGAAATTCTATAATATAGAATATATATAACATATTCCCGAAAACTTGTACGAAAGATAAATGTGTGAAAAAAATAAAATGAGTTGCTGTTAAAGGGTTAAAAACCACGTATGCCCCTAATTTCACCAGACCAGTTACCAACAATATAACTACAGCATTTCTACATTTTCTTCAAATTCTGTCCTCTTACTTAACACACAACATTGCATTAACATACTTTCCATCTGATAAGCATCTGACTAAAGCCAAAAACTTGTAATTTTAATCTTGGTCTTAACTTTTCAGTTTATAAGCATACTTAAAATTATCACTATTAACTGAATTTATTTAATTTTCTACTCATTTTTACAAATAAGAGCAAGTATTTATCCCAAGGACTATCCAAATAATTTTTTAAAGATGGCAACACTTTTGAAATAAAAATATTGGACAGACAGAACTAGACAATTATCATGTTAGTTGATTACAAAAGCTTGTTTATTCATTAAAAAAAAAAGCAGAGTATAATGTGCAAAAATACAGGCTGTATAAAAAAGCCAAAAGTACAGGAACAAAGGACTACTTGTAATTATTATTCTTATCATCACAACAATCCTAACACCATAAACAGACTTCAGGAAGTGGGACTTTACAAATATTTGTGGGAAAGATGCAAGAAATGGTCTTACTTTCTGTTTCTCTTAGATCTTCAGTCTATCCCCCATGAATTCATTCTCCACACTGAGGATTAAAAACATTTCATAAACCTCTCTTTAAAAATTACTTCATCAGGTCATTCCTCTGCTTAAAATCCATGAAGTCCTATGAAGACCAAATGATGCAGTTACTCTCTATTTCTTCATACCTCTTACCATTTTTGCTAGTACTCTCTGTGTCCTAGTTGTGCAGTCTTTTTTTTTTTAACTTTAGCTTCACTTTTTAAAAATTATAGTTTGTGAACTATTGTATAGTAAATTGACTTTTTTGTGTATACAGGTCTATGAATTTTAACATATATATCGAATAATGCAACCACCCACACAAGTGGAAGACGGAGCCTCATTTCCTGCAAAATAAAAACCTCCCTCATGCTGACAGTCACACCCTCCTACCACACCTAAACCCTAATTGGTTCTAATCAGAATGACTTTGTCATCTTGTCATATAAGAGAATATCCTGTAAAATGTCATACTATACAACAGATAATCTGTTGAGACTTGCCTTTTTCACCTAACACAATGTCTCCACATTCATCCAAGTTGTTACATGTATTAATTTACTTTTTATTCTTGAGTAGTAATCCACTGTAGGGATATACCACATTTTTAATCTACTCACCCAACAGGATAACATTCAAGTTGTTTCCAGTTTTTGGTGATTATGAATAAAGTTGCTACAAACATCTATATACAGATTTTTATGTCAAATTAAGTTTTTCTCCTCTAAGGTAAACACCCAGAGGATGACTGTTGGGTATATGGTAATATATGTTTAACTATATTAAAAAACAAATTAGTTTCCAGAGTATTTAAAAAAAAAAATCAGTAATGTTAACCTCAACATTGACAGTCATGTTGAAACTGTACTCTGTGATACAATATAAAGAAATGGGAACCTCATTTCCTGCACTGTTCTTCCCAAAACACCATAGACTAAGTCTAATCATGAGAAAAAGATCAGACAAACCCAATGGAGGGACATTCCACAAGATATCTGACCAATACTACTGAAAATGTCAAAGCTATCAAAAAGAAGTAAAATCTACCAAACTGTCACAAACCAGAGGAGATTAAGGAAACATGATAGTTAAATAAAATACGGGATTCTGATTACATTAGAAACAGAAAGACTGGTAAAATATGAATAAAATCCAGAGTTTAGTTAAAAGTAATATGCCCATGTTGGTTTCTCTGTTTTAAAATATAAACCATGGTTTTTTATAAGGTGTTAACATTATAGGAAACTGAGGTACATGGGCATCCTGTATTATCTTGGCAACTTTTTCTGTAAATCTTTATAAATTCATTCCGAAGGGTTTTTTTTTTATTTTTGAAGAAAAATATGTACCATTTTTCTAATGATTTTTTATTTACTTATTTGACAGACAGAGATCACAAGTAGGCAGAGAAGCAGGCAGAGAGACAGGATGAAGCAGGCTCCCTGCTGAGCAGAGAGCCCTATGCGATGCGGGACTCAATCTGGGGACCCTGAGATCAGGACCTGAGCGGAAGGCAGAGGCTTTAACCACTGAGCCACCCAGGTGCCCCATATGTACCATTTTATATTGTCCCTAGAAATGCACAGTAGTTCCAGATTCTCTCCCTGTGGTTTTAATTTGCATTTCCCTAATGGCTAATGATTTTGGAAATCTTTTCATGAGTTATTTACCAACCTTATAGCCTCTTTAATGAAATGTCTGCCTTTTGCCCATTTTTAAATGGAGGCAATTCTTTCTTACTGTTGAGCTTTGATAGTTCCTTATATATTCTTGAGATAAGCCTTTTATTGCATATGTGATATGCAAATACTCTCAGTCTGTGGCTTGTATTCTTAATCTCTTTAACAGTGGCTTTCACAGGAAGCGTATGTGCTATGGTGAGTGCTGTGAAATATGTACGCCTGATGATTCACAGACCCTGGGAAAAAAACACATTATATGTTAATAATAAATAAATAAATAAATAAATAAACAAACAGTGGCTTTCACAGAGCAAAAGCCTCTAATTTCTATTAAATACAATTTATCATTTTTTTCTTTAATGGATTATGCTTTTGGTATCATTTCTGAGAATTCTTTGCTTAACCTCAAGTCACAAGATTTTCCCTTATGCCTTTTCCAAAAGCTTTATAATTTCTCATTTTACATTTAGGTCTGAAATGCATCTTTTTTAAAGATTTTATTTATTTATTTATTTATTTATTTATTTATTTATTTGACAGAAAGAGACACAGCGAGAGAGGGAACACAAGCAGGGGGCGTGGGAAAGGGAGAAGTAGGCTTCTCACCGAGCAGGGAGCCAGACCCAGAGCAGATTCAATACCAGGACCAGGGGATCATGACCCGAGGGGAAGGCAGATGCTTAAGGACTGAGCCACCTAGGCGCTCACTGCAATGCATTTTGAGTTAATTGTTATATAAGATGTAAAGTATAAATCAAGGGTTTTTTGTTTGTTCGGGTTTTTTTTGCATATGAACGCAAAGCCATTTATTAAAAAAAGTTATGCTTTCTTTCCTGAATTGCTTTTCCACCTTTGTCAAAAATCAATTGGCCATACTTGCATGTGTCCTATTTCTGGATTGTCTGCTTCTGTTCCAATGATCTATGTGTCTATCCCTTTACTATATCACACCATCTTTATTTCCATACCGACATCTTTGAGTACCTTCAATATGCTATATGCTCCTTCCTTAAAGACATTTAGATATTCTGGTTCTGTCTGCCTGCACATTCCTCTTCTCCCACCTAGTTACTTCTAACTCATCCTTTAGAATCCGGCATAAATGTCACGTTCTCAGAAAAAACTTCCCATCACGATGGTCAAAGAGGTTTCATGACCAAAGGAAAAAAAATCAAAACATACCAGTTCAAAAGGGCTTCCAATTATAAATTCAGCAAGAATCAAGGACTATCAATGGCCTTAAAAGCTATTTGGATTTTCTAAGCTCTGTCGTTTTTCTGTCAATGACCACCATCCATTCTGCACCTCTTCCTCCTTCTACCTTTCCCCTATGATTAGCTGTAAAATCCTAAAAGCAAATAAGGAAAAGTGTATTTGTCATCCTGGTGGCAAGAAGAGGGGAGCTGCCAACAATACATAATTTCACTCCTGCCCTGAATAGGTCCTGGAGAAAGTAGATTCTCTAAGGAAGAGAAGCAAGTGGATGAACTTCCTAGGGCCTAGCACAAGGAGGAAACGCATCTAGTTTAACAACAAAAAGGTCTATCCCCAACAAAAAAAAAAAAAAAAATAAGGCAGTATTAAGAAACAGGCTGATCTTCGTATGAAGTAACCACAATTTAAAGAACTGGTGGGTGGGGGAGGAGTTAAGACTTCTTTTAAAGAGCCTCTTCCCTTAAAATGCTATGTAGTTGACAGTAATGATTTCAAAATACTATAATCAAAAAGAAGAAGAAGAAGAAAAAGAAGAAGCAGCAACAGCTCCAAGCTAATATTTTCTTTTTTAAATTTATATTTAAATTTTAGTTCGTTAACATACATTGCAATATTGGTTTCATGAGTAGAACTCAGTGATTCATCACTTACATACAACATTCAGGGCTCATCACAATTGCCCTCTTTAATACCCATCACCTATCTAGCCCATCACCTATCAAGCCCAACCCCCTCTCACATCACTCCATCAACCCTCAGTTCATTCTTAACCAAAGTTAACTAATATTTCTGAGCATTTTTTATAAGCCAGGGACAGTGCTGGATACTTTACATATATGTTCTCATGCAGTCTTTCCCAAAAGTCTACAAGGTAGACATTCTCATTCTCATTTCTACTAGAAAAAGAAATTGAGCTTATACAGCCAAGATTGGTTCCATTTCCTCTTTATCTTTATTCCCCTAATGTTTTTATAATTATACTCATTCTGAAAGAAATAAATAAATGAAAAACTTCAACTTAAAAAAAGACAATTAATAGACACAAGTACTGAGATGACAAAGAATTGTCTAATAAGGATTTTAAAGCAGCTATCAGTAGAATGAATCAATAAGCAATTATGAACTGTACTGGAACAAATGGAAAAACAGAAAGTTTCAGCAAAGAAACAGAAGATGAAAAGAAGAACAAAATGGAAATTTAAGAACTGAAAAATACAACAGCCAAAATTAACCTCACTGGATGGACTTGATAGTAGACTAACAGAAGAAAGATTGATCAACAGAATTTATCCATCTGAACAAAGAAAGTTAACAGGTTGAAAAAAAATAAATGAAGCATCAGGGACCTGTGGAACAACTACATAAGATTTAACATTCATGTTATCGAAATCCCAGAAAGAGAAAGAGTATGCACTGCAAAATTATTTGAAGATACACGGCTATTTTTCAAATGTGGTGAAAATCATGAACTAACAAATCTAAGAAGCAGAGCAAACTGCAAACAGGTTGAACATAAAGACATCCAAACACAGGTACATAATAACATTTCTGAAAACTGAACACAAAGAAAAAAATTTTGCAAGCAGCCAGAGGAAAAACAGTGCATTTGCATATGGGAGAACAAAATTAGGATGACAATGAGCTTCTGCGGTCAGAAGAATTCCTTTACCATAAAAGATTATCAAGAGCCAATATGGTGCATGCTTTTCCCTTACATTTTAATTTTAAATAGCATTTACTGAATTTCTGCTACAAAAATTTTAAAGAGTATACTCATAACTCTAATTCCTACACCTCAATTTATTTTTTGTTCAAGTTTCAACATTTACATTCTACCTTATACTTGTATAATCAATTACACATTATAATTACATATGCAATTTCCACAGGTATCCACAGTCTTAGTTCTAATCTTAAGTGAGTTCAGTGTTTGTCATATTTAAAGAATAAAACCAATAAGCTAGAACTACGGCTGATTCCCCATTTCGGTTTTATTTGGCCCTCTACCTAAAATGAAAACTCTTCCCCACCACTCCCCTATTAACTTTTGTCACAGCACTTATCACCTGAAACTAATTCTGTGCTCTCTGTTTTCTTTTTTTTTTTTTTTAAGATTTTATTTATTTATTTGACAGAGAGGGAGAGATCACAAGGAGGCAGAGAGGCAGGCAGAGAGAGGGAGAAGCAGGCTCCCCGCTGAGCAGAGAGCCCGATGTGGGGCTGGATCCCAGGACCCAGAGATCATGACCTGAGCCAAAGGCAGAGGCTTAACCCATGGAGCCACCCAGGCGCACCATGTGCTCTCTGTTTTCTTCTTTATTATCTCTCCTTCCTTCACTAAAATGTAAGTTCCACGAAAGCACAGACTTTTATTCCCCTCAAAGCTATAAGATTCATGTGCTTGTTTCTTGTGCTGGACATTTAGTTTGAAAATGGAGAGCTGAAAACCTTCTTTAGAAATGCAATATTTAAATAATGGGCATAAATTTGGGAAAAAAATGTGATTTCACAGACAATTTTTTATCAACATTAGTGAGATAAAATATGTATGCAATAAGACATGTCTAATTTAAATGGACAGAGGAATAAGTCTTAACAAAAGAACTACCACAATCAAGATTCAGAACACTTCCGCTCCCCCAAAATGTATCTTTATAACTCTTTGCAGTCCAGACAACTTTTACTTTAATAAAGGTATCCTAAATGAATTCTATGACAAG
This sequence comes from Mustela nigripes, assembly GCF_022355385.1. Lineage (NCBI taxonomy): Eukaryota > Metazoa > Chordata > Mammalia > Carnivora > Mustelidae > Mustela > Mustela nigripes. The sequence goes on along the minus strand of NC_081563.1, from coordinate 18,519,771 downwards.
TGGTTTGACATGTTAACAGAACTTTTTTCTATAGCCACCAATTAAAGGATCTAAATGCTTATTTATATTTAGTGAGAAGAAAGAATACATCCCTTCATGCTACACGCCCTACATCTAAGAACATACCTTTCCCTCTTCTCCAGGGTGCGTGGGTCTATTATTCAAGTCCCAACTCGTGCCACCTTCTCTGCAAAGCTCTAAGTCTCCTCTACTCCTGTCCCTTCTCCAGATTAATCCCTGTGTTCCCACGGCACATCATTACCACCCTTATCTCAATATTTGTTACAGTTTATAAACAATTGTTAGCCCATTAAAGAAGGAATCATGTATTGTGCATATGTAGAAAACCCAGTATCTGGCGTGCAGAGCAGAGAGTACATACTCAATAAACAATCTTAAGATTCAGGTAAAACATCACCTACTCTGCAAAGCCCTTTTCCAACTCAATCTCTAACCCTAAAAATATAAAATTATTTAATTATGCACATGGGTATGTTCCTCTAACCCACTACTCAATTAATTCAACTGAATTGTCAATTCAATTAAAAATTCATCAGATGGTTATCTAAAGCTTTCATTTACATTTTCAATTCTGAATGTTAAACATTAACACACAAAAATACTGGCCAACGGCTTGATAAAATGCTTGCTATTTTTTTTTATTTTAAGAATCTGCACATGTTTATCTAAGATAATTTAATTTAAGACGTTTCTCTATTTTGTAAACAATGCAGATTTTAGTGTTGCACAACTACTGGAAACACACTGGTTTTTCTTCTTAGTTTATTCCAAATAAATTTCATGACCCTAATATTCAGTACAATGAACTGCTTCATAAATGTCAATTTTCGCTACCCCAGTATCACTAAAATGTTAAAAATTAGGTGGGGAGGAATCTACTTTTTCATAAAGCCCTAGATGGCAAAGTAGGCCTTCAATTCATAATTTTTAAAGTCTGATCCTTCACTAGATTATAATTTTTTAAAAGTTCTAGCAATATTTTTGACAGAACAATGAGAGTTGACACAGTTTTCTTCCATCTTCAAGGAAGAAGGAGAGAGATACAAAAATGAAAGTAAAGCTGAAAGAATTACATATTTGTGTGGCACGGTTCAATGGAGGCTTCCTAAGACAGTGTTATTTTGACTCTGAGCATTTTTTGAATCATTTTAAATGTTAAGATTTCAGTAAAAAAAAAAATTTCCTGTATATTTAAGTTTTTATTTATTCTTCTAATAGCACTGTCCTTTTACAGAACCAAGTTTAACCCTTAAAATTAATAAAAATAACATTAGCACAAAGGAACAATCATTCCTATCCATAGTTCAAGATGAAAAACAAAATAGCTTTACAATTACTGTAACTGGACTTTTCACATGAAGCTTCACTGCATTTCCAACAGAGTTTAAACTGATCTCCCTGCCTGCACCTGTCCTGGATACTCATGCCAGATTAAACTTCTTGAATTAAATAACTCTTCTAAAGTCAACTTCTGTTGAAAAATCATCAATGACTTCCCATACTACAGAATAAAGTCTCATCTAGTTAGCTTTATTTCCCTACAAGTGCACTCAGAACACTGCCTTAACCTATGCCCCCAGGTACTTCCTAATCTTCTAGTCAGTTGCTACCATCAGGCCTTTCCTCAGACTGACCCTCTTCTGGAGCACCTTCCCCAACTCCTGGCTCACAAGAGAAATCCATATCTTACTGAACTTTCACACTCCAGTTCAAACTTATCCAAAAAATTCCTCAACAGCCAACATGTTCCCCATCTCCCTTCCTCACTAAGGTACTTACAAACAGGTTCTGTATGTGTTTATTTCAATTTAATTTAACATTATTCCACTGATTTGTTCATTTCAATAATAACAATTGTTAAGTACTTACAAGAGAAGCTATTCTAGGCACTGCTGTTACACTAAGAACAAAAGTGATACAGTCCTTGTTGTCATGGTGCTTACCCTTATACACTTATATGCAGTGGATATGAAGTATTTGGATACTAATTGATCATAATACATCAAATTTCCCACTGTTGGCCAACAACGCTGTCCTCAGTTTTTACTATTATAAGTAATATTATTGTTAACTATAGCTCTCACACAGTTCTTTTATTCCTTTAATTATTTACTCAGGGTTAATTCCCACGAGTAGAATTACTGAATCAATGGTCACAGATATGTTTATGGCTTTTATGATATATACTACCATCCTATTATCTAAATAAAGTGTACCAATTCCAAAAGCAGTGCCTAAGTACTGGATTGCCTGTGGATGACTTTATTATACTTACTCAATAAGTATGAAAGGTTATTCAGTACTGTTTGAACTCCCAGGAAGTCAGACTCTTTTCCTTATTTTTGTTTTCTCAATGTCCCCTTATGATCTAATGGACATAACTTACTTGATCTTATTACTGTAAATATTTTTTTTAATATTCATAGTATGTTAGATAATATTTAAGATCTCAGTTTTCTTTTTAATTTTGTGTTAGTTTTATTTATATAGATGTGCTCAATGTTTTATGATCAATTTTTTTTTAGATTTTATTTATTTATTTGACAGAGAGAAATCACAAGTAGATGGAGAGGCAGGCAGAGAGAGAGAGGGAAGCAGGCTCTCTGCTGAGCAGAGAGCCCGATGCGGGACTTGATCCTAGGTCTCTGAGATCATGACCTGAGCCGAAGGCAGCGGCTTAACCCACTGAGCCACCCAGGCGTCCTATGATCAATTTTTTAACCTTCTTATTCTTTGCAGTTTAATAGCTTTTCAATTTTATAAAAGTTAACTATACATTTGCATACAGACATGTTCAACACTAATTTTTCTAACTTCTATTTGTTCACCGCAAAATTTATTCAATAATTCAACCACTTGATGGATGTTATACTTGCTCACTGTATATTAAATTTCTAAATCATACTTTTTCAATACTAAAGATATTCATTTTTCTTAAAAAATAGTATTTTTAGGTTTCTGAAACTATAGGAAGTATCAGAATTAATGTCCAAAAACCTATCACTAGCCAAGCAAATGAGTAAGCTGTATGTCACTGCTCACCCATGTGTAAATCTAGGGGAATAACCTTTTCTAAGAAGATATCTGTTTATTCAACTACGACCACAGCTGAGTTAACTGCATAGGTTAACTCATACACAGTTGAACTTTAAGTTAAATCTGAAAGCCCAACTGCTGCTTGAAAATATTTTCAGAAAGACTGAACTATGATGAAGCTCTGCAATAAAAAGCTACTATGGGATAAAAGTTGTCCACTGCAGCACAAGTAAGGCCAATTAAAGCCAGCAGAAATTGCCCAATCTCTCAAAATAGATCACCGAGTTATCAGAGTTGGAAGAGAGACACTGGTGTGACCAATTTACATTTTACAAGGTACTAACACCCAACAGCTAGATATTCATCTGTCAAAAGTTTCCAGGTATATCAAAAAGGAAGTTATTTAATTCACAGTTTAGCTGTAGAAAAACTGAAACTATGAGTTTAGCCAAAAAAGAAAAGCAGTTAAATCGAAACATTTCCTATATGACTCAAAACTATACCATCATAATGTGTGAAGAAAAAAAGCAAGCACAGGTAAGGAAAATCAGCATGTCATACTGTGAAAAAGGGTTAGATTTGATTTTATGATTCCAAAGAAGATGGTACAGAAATTATATGGATAAATGTATGCTTCTGTCAGTTAATTTCTAAGAATTAAAAAAAATAAATTTAATGTTTTTTTCCTTGAAACTTATTAAATCAATACTATATATAACAATTAATAGTCTTAGAATGTTGAAAATGCACTGTGTATATGTACACATGCATATATTTCTCTAAATCTATTCATTTATTTGCTCATTCATTTCTGAGTAGGGAAGGGCAAGAACAGAGAAGTAGGAACAACACTAAAGATAAAATGCATTAAAGATCAAACCCTTTCAAGCTCTTAATGGTTACTGTGATGCAGAAAAATACTTGATGACTGAAGTAAACACAACCCAGGGGGAAAATGACAACCAGGTAGATAACTAGCTAACAACAACCAAAAAAATCTGATAAAATTAAAGGTAAGTAATAGCAAACAGAAACAGTTGAGAAAAAGTAAATAGAAATGGGTCTTAATTCAGCTTAGAGTATTAAGAACTTATTAAAGCTATGTGGTATCTGAACAAGATTCAGAATACCATAATTCCTTTTTTAAATTTTTATTTAAATTCAATTAGCCAACATATAGAACATATAGAACATCATGACAGACTACCAGAAAACTTTTTCTTAAAGATTTTATTCATTTATTTGACACAGAGAGAGAGCACAAGCACGGGGGAGTAGCAGGCAGAGGGAGAGGGAGAAGCAGGCTCCCCACTGAGCAGAGAACTGGATGTGGGGCTCCATCCCAGGACCCTGGGGTCATGACTTGAGCTGAAGGCAGATGCTTTACTGACTGAGCTACCTAGACAGCCCTAGGATACCATAATTCTTTTTATTATTATTATTATTAACATATAATATATTACTTGCTTCTGGGGTACAAGTCTGTGAATTATCAGTCTTACATAAATCACAGCACTCACCATAGCGCATACCTTCCCCAATGTCCATCACCCAGCCACCCTATCTCTATGTCCCCATCCCCAAACAGCCATCAGTTTGTTTCCTGAGATTTAAGAGTCTCTTATGGTTTGTCTCCTTCCCTGTCCCATCTTGTTTCATTTTTTCTCTCCCTATCCTCTATGACCCCCTGTCCTGCCTCTCCAATTCTTCATATCAAAAAGATCCTATGATAATTGTCCTTCTCTATTAACTTATTTCACTCAGCATAATACCGTCTAGTTCCAACCATCATTGCAAATGGCAGGATTTCCCCTTTTTGATGGCTGCATAATATTCAATCATATATATATATATATATATATCACCTCTTCTTTGTCCATTCATCTGTTGATGAACATCCAGGTTCTCTCCACAGTTTGGCTATTGTGGACACTGCTGCTATAAACTTTCAGGTGCACATGTCCCTTCGGATCACTACATTTGTATCTTTAGGGTAAATACCCAGTAGTGCAACTGCTGGGTCATAGGGTAGCTCTATTTTCAACTTTTTGAGAAACCTCCATGCTGTTTTCCAGAGTGGCTGCACCAGCTTGCATTCCTGCCAAAAGAGTAGGAGGGTTCCCCTCTCTCCACAACCCTGCCAACATCTGTCGTTTCCTGACTTCTTAATTTTAGCCTGACTAGTGTGAGGTGGTATCTCACTGTGGTTTTGATTTGTATTTCCCTGATGCTGAGTGATGTGGAGCACTTTTCATGTGTCTATTGGCCATTTCGATGTCTTCTTTGCAGAAATATCTGTTCATGTCTTCTGCCCATTTCGTGATTGGATCATTTGTTCTTTAGGTGTTGGGTTTGGTATGTTCTTTATAGATTTTGAATACTAGCCCTTTATTGCTATGTCATTTGCAAATACCTTCTCCCATTCTGTCAGTTGTCTTTTGGTTTTGTTGTCTGTTTCCTTTGCTGTGCAAAAGCTTTTGATCTTGATGAAGTCCCATAGTTCATTTTTGCCCTTGCTTCCCTTGTTTTTGCCAATATTTCTGGGAAGAAGTTGTGCGGCTGAAGTCAAAGAGGTTGCTGCCTGTGTTCTCCTCAAGGATTTTGATGGATTCTGGTCTCACATTGAGGTCTTTCATCCATTTTGAGTCTATTTTTGTGTGTGGCATAAGGAAATGGTCCAGTTTCCTTCTTCTGCATGTGGTTGTCCAATTTCCCCTACACCATTTGTGGAAGAGACTGTCTTCTTTCCATTGGACATTCTTTCCTACTTTGTCGAAGATTAGTTGACCATAGAGTTGAAGGTCCATTTCTGGGCTCTCTATTCTGTTCCCTTGAACTATGTGCCTGTTTTTGTGCCAGTACCATACTGTCTTAATGATTACAGCTTTGTAATAGAGCTTGAAGTCTGGAATTGTGATGCCACCAACTTTGGTTTTCTTTTTCAACATTCCTCAAATACCATAATTCTTGATCAACCACCCTACCACCGCAGAAGGTTCCAGAGAGTGAAAATGAGAAAGGATGCACCAGGCAAAACTGCCTATTTATTCAAGGGTTTGGACAACAAGCAACTAGGGAATCTTCCACCTCAGTTACAGGTCAGTCTAACACTTGGAACACTGAGAATAAGCCAACTGGGTTTTTTGGCTTCTTTTATACATAGGTCCACATCTTTTTTTTTTTTTTAATATTTTATTTATTTGACAAACAGAGATCACAAGTAGGCTGAGAGGCAGGCACAGAGAGGAAGGAAAGCAGGCTCCCCGCTGAGCAGAGAGTCCAATGTGGGGCTCGATCCCAGGACCCTAGGATCATGACCTGAGCCAAAGGCAGAGACTTTAACCCACTGAGCCACCAGGCACCCTCTTTTTTGTTTTCTGAACATACCAACTTTGCTCCCATCTCAGACTTTTGCTTCTGTCATTCCTTCTACCAGGAACATTCATTCTCCAGATTTCTCTGTGTCTCACTTCCTCAGTTCACCCAGACCTGGGTGACCTCAGCACAAATATCTCCTCAGAGAAGCCTTCTCTGACTTTTCTAGTTACAACAGTCCTCCCCCAACATCCATTCCCCTATCCTCCCTACCCCCTTTTACTTGTAAAGAGGGGGGATTAAATTTAAAGATTTTTATTTATTTATTTGACAGAGACAGAGAGATCACAAATAGGCAGAGAGGCAGACAGAGAGAGAGAGGAAGGGAAGCAGGCTCCCCGCTGAGCAGAGAGCCTGATGCGGGCTGGATCCCAGGGTCCTGGGTGGCTCAGTGGGTTAAACAGAAGGCAGAGGCTTTAACCCACTGAGGCACCCAGGCGCCCCCACAGGCCCACATATTAACCCATAGAAAGGAAGAAGGAAAAAATAATCCAGCAACTATTTCCACAAACAGCCATGATGGACTAACAGGAATCCAATTAATCCTCCTGCCTTATATAACCAGAAAACTTGGTAAAATGGATTAATAAAACAAAAATTTTCAGATATTGAACAACAGTCAGAGCAGGAGTGGGATTCTTGAGAAAGTGGGAAAGGAAAATGAGGTGAATCCTATAAATGCCCCACCTCACACCCTTGAAGCAGTTTCTAGGATGCAGCATAGTGTGTATTTCAATGAGCCTGGAAATCTCAGAGGGTTGAGGAGACAGAGAATGATACTCAGGGAGGCCAAGGCACCCAGAATTTGTGGAAAAGCATACCAGAGAAAAGGGACTGCACAGAAAGACAGAGCTCCAGAGATCTGCAGAGGCGTCCCCTTCAAGGCTTTGACAGGTAGTGACCTGTCCTGTATGAGAGGAAACTACTTAAGGTTGGTGAAAGGACCACTGAAAAATAAATAGGCCAAAGAATTCTTAAAACTCATACAAGATTAAGTATTAGTATTCCCAAGAAGTTGAATGAAAAGACCTCATAATACATGAGACATTAAGTCTTCAGAAGGTGTCAACTCTAAATTAGTTCTAGGAAAACAGGATCCTCTAGACCCACCCTAACAAATCTTCCTCAAAACAAAGCAAGTCTCAAAAAAGCATCAAAGAGATTTCAAAAAATTCAACTGCATGCCAAAACTTAAACTAACATCATTGAAAGGAATACAACAAAATCCAGCACCCAGCAACATAAAATTCACAATGTATGGCATCCAATGAAAAATTACCAGGCATATAAATTAAAAGGGAAATATGACCTATAACCAGGAGAATGACAAATCAATAGAAACAGATGCAGAACTGACAGAGACACAGAACTTGGCAGACAAAGATGTTAAAAGAGCTACTATAAATATGCTCAATATGCTCAAGAAGGTAGAGAAACACATGGAAGTGTTGAGGGATAAGTGAAAGATTTTTTTAAGCCTGAAATGGAAATTCTAGAAATGAAAAATAGAGTATCTGAAATGAAAAATATACACTGGGATGGGATTAACAGCAGATTCGACACTTAACTTCAAAACACAGCAACAGAAAAATATCCAGAATGAAGCACAAAGAGAAAAAAAATACCGAGAACAATAAAGGAAAAACAGAAAGAGACAAATGATGTATAGTAATATATCAAACAATTTAATGTACATGTAATTGGGGTCCTAAAACTAGAGGGAAGAAGGTGATAGAAAAAATATTTGGAGAAATGATGGGCAACATTTTTCAAACCATAAACCCACATATCCATGAGGCTCAATAAAATCCAAAAAGGAAAAACAAAGCAAAACACACTTATAATCAAACTTCTGAAAACCAGTGATTAAGGAAAAATGGAAAAAGGTGCCAGATTATGTACAGAAAAACAAACACTTCTCATCAGAACCTATGCAAATGAGAAGTCAATGGTTTAACAGTACTAAGTATTAGAAGAAAGACACTGTCAACGTAAAATTCTGTATCTGGTTAAAACATATTTCAAAATGAAAGTGGTAATGTTTTCAGACAAAGGTTGAGAAAAATCCATTACAAGATATGCAATGCACTTAGATGCTCTCTAGGCAAAAGGAAAAGAGCATCAAGTCAAAACTTGGATCTACAGGAAGGAATAAAGAGCACTGGTAATAGTAAATATATTAATACATACAAAAGATATCTTTGTCTAGGTTTTTAATTTCTGGCTTGTTTTCTCCCAATTATCTTAATTTCAGTAAAAATCTCTGCTTACAGCAGAAATGTAAGTAACTCCCCCAAAAGAATCTCATTCTCATGAAAAAAAAAAGTCTCACTCTCATGAAATAACCATTAAGATATTCATACAGATTTCATAACATTAGTTGGGCATATTTCCATCTTTTTATAATCTCTAGAATAGTTTCTTACCATAGGAAGTGTATGTTCCTTGAAAGTTAGAAAAAACTCACTGGCAAAACGATCTGGCCCCAGAACCAATTTCTAGAGGAAATTCCTTAAACTTTCTTCCATAGTTCTTGGTTTACCCAGATTTTCTCCTTAACGTAGTTTGAGTGTTTAACAATTCATTTCAAAGAGATTTCAAATCAACTGGCTTACAGTTAAATAAAGCTGTCTCTTTTCTATCTTTCCAAAAAAAGAAACCCTCTTATCCATATATATTCTGTTTATTCCTTCATACTTTGGTTTTCTATTTTCCTTGATAAGATTAGATTTATTTGTTTTTTAATCCTAAGAAACAGCTCTTAGATTTTTCAGGTCTATAGTTTCTGTTTTTTAATGTATCTGTTTCTGCTTTTATCTTATTTATACCCTTTCTTTCCCCTAAGCATTTATTTTGTTGGTTTTATTTGTTATACTGAATTCCACAGTTGAGTTCATTTATTTTTTTAATCAGTTTACTTCTAAGGTTGGTATTAATCTTAGCCTAAGTCTCATTTCAGCTAGCTGAATAATCAATTATTGTATATTTGATCTCCTCTTTCACTCAATATTTAAGAACAGTTTCTGTCTGGTTTTTCCAAGTGGTTGGAGTAGTACATTTTAAACTTCTGTTGTAGGAATAAAATGGACACAAAAAGTCTCAGCTTTTCTGTAATTTACTGAGGTTTTTCCTTTGTGGTTTAACCTAAAATTTATGGGGGTCATTTTATTGTTGCTGTTGCATGGTCAACTGGAAAAGTATTCTTAACGCCAAATTTAAGCAAAAGCTTTAGAATTGACTAAATAAGCACCATTATGAAAGCAATGTAGGTTTTGCACTACAGTCAATCTTTTACTTTTAACTAGCATTAAATGCATCCATATACTAAGAGTAAGGACAGAGGTTCTCAGTTTTGCACCTAACCTAATTTTAATGTTTACATTGCTAGATGCGTAATAGATAAAAAGAGTTTAATGTAAGGAATTTCTAACTTAAATGAATGTCTAAAAGTTCTTGAAAGTTTCAATAGCTTTTTAAATTCATTTCCATGTTAAACACTTCCATATTCATCTTTAATTGAGGAAATTAAAGTAATAAAATATTGGTACATCATCCATGTCAAACACCATTTTCTAAAAACAAAAAATCATCCCTCCTTCTTCTCTAAAATGGTAAAATGTGATCTGACTAGTGAGTAGCAAGTTAGAATTATGATCTTTCTTGTATAAGATACTATACCCCAAAGATACTATAATCCAACTAATACATCTTTGATTACAGTAACTTTTAAGGAGCTCTATCATATCAGAAATTTATACTGAACTAGCTACATCACTGGTTTTGCAAAATCTATGCTTCTGCAGTTTGAACCAGAATACACTTTCTTTTCTAATCCTGATTAAAAGTTAGTTTCTGGGGGTACCCAGGTGGCTCAGTTGGTTAAGCAAATGCCTTCAGCTCAGGTCATGATCCTGGAGTCCCTGGATGGAGTCATGCATTGGGCTCCCTGCTCAGCAGGGGATCTGCTTCTCCTTCTGCCCCTTCCCCTGTTCTTGCTCTCTCTCTCAAATAAATAAATAAAATCTTTTAAAAAAATAGTTATTTTCTAAAGTCGAACTTTTGGTTTTCCTCCAAGAGAAAGAGATGGATGAATCCTGACTCTACTGCAAATTAACTTTAAAGTAAGCCTTACTGAGACGCCTGGATGGCTCAGTTGGTAGAACACATGACTCTTGATCTCAGGATTGTGAGTTCAAGCCCCACCACTGGGCCTGGAGCCCACTTAAAATATGGAAAAGTAAGCCTTATTAAGACTCCATTTCTTATACATAAAATAGATGCAATAATAGTTTACATCTCACAGTTACAGGGATAGAATCTAATAATACATATAAAGTGTCACGGTGCCTGGCTCATGGTGAACATTAAATATTAACTATTATTATTATATTTTTGTTTTCCTCATGTCAGCTTTCTTTTTTTTTTTAATTTACTAATCCCAAACTCTGTAAATGGCCACATTAGCTATGTCTCCTCATTTAAGATCATATATGGAACAATAAACATCTCAATGCCTTTATTAACTAACTGAAAACAGATACTAAAGTGAGTAACCTCTCAACTAAGCTTAACTACTATCTTTTTGTTTCCAAAGTATCCAGTGTAGTTTAGAAAGTATTTCATCTTTCCACTGAAAGCTTTCATGACCAGAGAATGAGCTTCTATCATACATATTCATTATTTATTTTAGTCTTCAAAAAGTATCTTTTGTCTCTAACCAGTAAACTATAACCCATAACAACAAAACCTCTACTTTAGTAGTCAAGTGACCGATTGTTCAATTTCAATAGCTATGCCACTCAATAATTATAGCTTTCATTTGAAAAATGGAATCTTGTACTTTACCATCTTCAGTTTCCAAATAGCTTAATACCATTTTCAAAAATACCACTAAAGATACATTAGGTTGCTGAAGTTGATTGCTATACAAAATCACAGGTGCACCTGAGTTAGAGGAAGGAGTGTGGTACAGAAAAATAGTACAGCTTTTAACTAGCTATACCAGGTCTTTGGATAGCTACCTTCTATAACTTTTAGGAAAAGGCTGTAACTGTGATTCATCTCTTTTTCTTGAGGGTGAAACCAAAAACAGTCCTTCTAGTAAGAAAAGTATATGCCTCCTTAAATGAAACTTAGCTATCCTAAAACCCATGGAGTTGGGACAAGTCACATTTCACCCTAAATTGTTCCCACCCCAACCTCTAATAGGCAAGTATTCTTTTGACGACCAACTCTCAGTAATCTTTCTCAAACTCAGAAACAATTATTTTAAAAGTTCCTTACAGAGAACACAGAGATTACTCATTAAACCACCATAACACATTATCAAGTTTTTGCCACCTGTCCCAGGCCTAGGACTTGTCTTAAAATAACCAAGCCATATTCACCCTTTCCCATTTTAAAGATTAAAGAAAAGAAACAATTTTTAAACAAAATTGTAAAGAAGTTACCTTTTAAATCAGAAGGCATACGTTTACTAGATACATATTATATGCTAAACCATATACTAAGTGCTTTGCCTAAGTTTATCTTATGTAATTTTGTAAAGTTAGGTGGGAAGTAATCATATAACAGGTGTGAGGGTTGGGAGATGGAAGGAATAATTTTATCTAAGATTCAAGAAATTCAGCAAATAGGACCAATGAAATCAACAATTAATTGAAAGTAAAATAAGCCATGAATAGGCTGCTTACAGACCAGGAGGTAAATTTTAAAAAAGAAACAAAACACTACAAGCAGTTACAATACACTTTATTCTGTTTCTTGCTACACACTAATTCTTAAGACTAGTAGTGAGTACCTGATATTTGTAAAGAAGAAAACTCAATTGGACTCTGAATTCCTTCAGTATAAAGACAACTTCCAAAATCAAAATTACAAGTGAAAACTGCTATTTAAAAGTTAAAGTCTAGCCAGCACACTAAAACAAACAAAAATAAAAGGTATAAGGATTAGAGCAGAGATGGATAGATACAAAAACCTAGGAAAGCACAGATTCTAGGGTAGAAGGTCTGGATTTGAATCTCAGCTCATAATGTTGGACAAGTTAACGACTACTTCATTAGAGCTCTTATAAGGATCAAACGGGTTAATATGTGTAGTGCTTAGAATAAAAGCCTGGTAAATAGTAAGCACTATATAGTAAAACTGTCCTTTTTAAGCAATATGATTTTCTATACAGAAACCCAAGACTCAAGAAATGATCAGAAATAAGAATTCAGCAGCTTGCTAACTACACATAATTCAATTGATCTCTTATAAGCCAACAGAGAAGTAGATTTCTGGACCTTTTTCTGATGGAAATGTTCAAAAAATCTTAGAGAATAGTACCAAGAATTATACCACTACCACCCCCAATACCAGAAGTGCCTACTGTGTGTGTGTGTGTGAGAGAGAGAGAGAGAGAGAGAGATCGATCGATCTGGGGACATGAATCTGAATTTAGTGGTCTCTTCTTAAATAAAAAAAAGGATCAAAGGGAGATTTTAAAAAGGACAAACAGGGCGCTGCTTTTCATCAAGGGCATAACTTTGAAATCCTATCAACATCAATCACAGTGCTGAGAAATATTGTTCTTTTAAATTGTAAGCCTTGGGAAACTGCTTTTTAAAGTGCCTACTTTAAACAATGACCACATCAACTGAGCCAAATCTGGTTTTATCCCCATCCAGTTTTCCCTCTACTCTGGATAATAATGAAATAGGTCCCAGATATATCCTCGCATCTACTATCATTTAAATACATAGCTCTAAAAGGTAATGACTCATTTTTAAATATAACTACATACGATTATACCTAAAAACTACCAATAATTTCTTAGTATCAAATATGCAGTTAAAATTTCCCTGATTATTTCATAAACATTTACATATCAAAGTCTGGACCTAGATAAAGTCCAATCATTGCTATTAATCTCCGGTTTCCTTGTCATTTTTCTTTTTTTGTTCCCTACAATTTGTTTGCTAAAAAAACCCAGCTATGTGTCTCAAAGACTTCCCCAAAGCCTAGATTTTGCTAACTGCTTCTCTATGGTATCATTTTATTTGTTTCCCTGATTTCTAGGTTTCCTGTAAACTGGTGGTTGGAGCTAGCAGCTTGATGAGATTCAGATCAAGTTCAACTTACTAGGTTATACTGTGACTTTTTATTGAGAGCAATCTAATGTCTTCTCTCTGTGTGTGATGTTAGCAGCCACCAATAATCTTTACTTAGGCCCAGGAATTCACTACAAAATGGTAACATTCTATTTATCACTCCTTTTTCATTTATCAACCAGAATACTCCCCAGAAAAGAAACTTCCTCTCTTCATCTACTGGTTACACTCAGGTACAGCCGACTCTTTAGCCTACTCCCACGAAACCTAATGAGAGCTATTTGTTGTTTTTTTTTTTTAACTGTCATTATGAACTCATAGATTTAAATATATTTGATATTATTGATTATATTGCAGTTATACTTAACTGATATTCAAAATGCCTCATCTTTGGCCAGTCAGACCCCATTCAATTAAGCACCTCTGTTGTCTTGACACATGCTGTTAGTGTTTGATAACCACCTTGCAAAGATTTCAAGTCCCCATATCTGGAATCATCATTAGCCATAAGCCACTTTCCATATTCAAGTAGTTTCTTTCTTATTCTGTATTCTTACTAAATTAAAAATCACTAGTTCTCAATGATAAATCAGCTGTGTTATATACTCTGGATATTATAGCTGAACATGGACCCAGAAATTTTAACACTATTTTTCACTGAAGTCTACTTTCAGCGTTCCACTGAATGCAAAAAAAAAAAAAAAAAAAAAAAAGAAAGAAAGAAAAAAGGCATCATACACCACTCAAAACTAGATTTTAAATGCTTCAATTTGAAAGACTGGAACAGAAAGATTCCTAATCTATTCTCTGCTGTCATTTTGGCTCTGGAAAGTGTTTTTTCATGCTTTATTCCAAAATTCAGGGATGGTTTTTAAAAATGCATAATAAAAATCCACTGTTTTTTTCTTTGATAAATTGATAAAATCATCAAGTATGGGAAATGGTCAAACTCTTAAAGGCTGAATTATTTTGTACCATAATTTAGACTTCCATAAAATCCTCATACCTCCTCTTTAAAATTCATAACTGTAAATATGAACTTATAAGTTCTATTTAAAATACCAAATATATTTACTATGCTGTGTCCCCTTGAAATCATAGAAATGGCATTATCAGTATTAAAGAAATTTTTATCTTATTTTACTAAAAAACTAATTAAACATTTAAAGCCCTGTCACACTACAGAGCTAGCTAGCATGCATCACTGTGAAAAAGCAGGATCCTATACTTCCTGACCATTTCTTCACAAAACACTGAAAAGACATGGCTTTAGTGGTCAAGAACTGCTTGCATCCACAGTTTTTTACCATTTTGATATTAAAGCACAATCAGAAATCACATTATTGAAGGGGTGCCTGTGTGGCTCACTCGGTTGGGCATCAACTCTTGATTTCAACTCTGGTCATAATCTCAGGGGCCTAAGATCTAGCCCCACAGCAGGCTTTACACAGAAATCCCTCTCCCTTTGCCCCTCCCTCCCCTTGCTCCTGCCCTCTCTAAATAAATAAATAAGCAAACAAACAAACAAACAAATAAATAAAATCTTTTAAAAAAAATCGTATCACTGAATATAATTCTCCCTGCAAAAAGCAGGCATGAACTGATAACCTGGTACAATTTCTTTTCCTCACAGATTAAGTGAACCCCTTCCTGCAGCTAACCTTGTGAGGCTTTGATCACAGGAGCCAATGCAACTTCCTCAGGCAACACGGGCTTTAAACAAAGGCCACCAAACACCACGAACAACAAAAACAACAAAACAAAATAACAACAAAGACTCCTCTGCTGCAGTAAGGCTTTCTCAGTGATAAACAGTAACACATCTCTATGAAGTGCTGGTATGTTCTCTGAACATCAGTGCTTTCATCCAACTGAAAAACAAAAATTCTGCTAGCGTGCACACATGACAGTAATTGCTTTTCCAGATGGTATGCCTTTGATAAGGGATTTTTGCCAAAAGCTCATTTTACTTTCTCTCCAAGCATAATATTTGCCATTAACTTTGAAACTGGTTTTACAAGCTTCTCACTAGTAGTGTGAGTTGACCTGTTTTTTGCTATGAGAAGAATAACCCTGAATGATACTTTTCCTCTGTCTTTAGCAACAACATTCATTAATCTCACACTGAGAAGCATTATTTTATATAATTTATACATATTTCACTTTTCATCACAAGTCTAAAAAGTAATATTTCTAAGACAGAAATACTAGTTCATTTCCCCAGGGTGGCATGGAAGTAGAGCAGAGCTTGTGCCCTTTCCAGCATGCCACAGAGAAAAATGTATCAAGGGAATATGATTCCCTTAATATGCCCTGTAGACATTTGTTTTCAAATGTTTTGAGTTCAAATAAAGTATTTTTTTAAGGTGCCACTTTAACTTAATGTAAACTGTAATCTAAGATAGAACCTTATACATGTTCTAGGGCCATAATTCAGGTACTGGTTTTATTTTGTTTGGCTCCTCCTCAAAAAAACCCCAAATCTCACAATCTCAAAATCTAAAGTCCCCTCAAAAAAAATTATAAGAAAATACTGTCAAAATGTATCATATATAACTTCTGAGCAAATGTTTGTGAAATTTCCACTTCTTTTCATTTTCAAAGGGGAAAATGAAAAATATTAAAAAAAGATATCATGTGCAAATGTTTATAAATGAGTGGGGAGATATAAGAAATTGATGAATTAGAGATATCCTCATTTAAGGAATTAAGCAAATAAATATAGCCTATATAGCACTTTCACAAGTAGAACCATAAATAGTTAACAGCCAAAACCAAATAGTCAGCAAATTGATCAGAACTTCCTATTCCCTAATCTTAACTTCTGTTGAGATCTGAACATAGTACTATATTACTTAGAAAGGGCTTCCAAAATTTGACCTTATGAGCTCGTTTTAGGATTGTTTTTAAATGGTTTTCAGACGACTGTATTCAGCTTCCCTAGCCCCAAAAGTAAACATCTGAAGTGAAAGATTTCTTCAACTCCATTTATAATAAAGATATAGAATAATTTCTATTCTTCCCCATATCTAGAAACATGAAGTTACAGAATCATTTATATTCTTCCCCATATCTAGAATTGTTCTTTGCAAAGCTTGGACAGTCAATGAATGTTATTAAATATTATTGGAAAGAAACAAAAAAAGGTATCTTTAAAGTGGTTCTGATAACAAGACATTTATATATTTATCATTATTTTTTGATTCAAAATAACTTTTCTCTCACAAACATTGCTCAGTTATACCAACCCCTTTAGAAGGCAGCCATATAACTAAAGCAGTCTAAGGATTTTCTAATATCATGGAATTATTTATTATCTTAGAATTTATTGCTTTATATATTCTTCTTCCAAAACAGAACAAAATGAAATTAATAAATTAATAATCCTTGCAGTAAGTGATACATTATTCTCAGTTTTCTTCTTTGCATTCTAGCAAGATTAATCTACAAACCTCTACAATGAATACAGAGAACCAACCAACTTTGACCTGCCCCTTAAAATAATTATTTTCCAGGGGCCCCTGGTGGCTCAGTGGTTGAAGCCTCTGCCTTTGTCGCAGGTCATGATCCCAGGGTCCTGGGATGGAGCCTCGAGTAGGGCTCTCTGCTCAGTAGGGAGCCCGTTTCCCCCTCTCTCTGCCTGCCTCTGCCAACTTGTGATATCTGCCAAATAAATGAATAAAATCTTTTAAAAAAATAATTATTTTCCATACTTCTTTCTTATTTGGAAAAAACATAATTAAAAGAAAAAATAATTTGTTTTTAAATAAACACCTGACCAAGTATATATCCTATTTGGAATATATGTTTATTTAGAAATAGAGTACTATGTTTGTTTTCTGTTGACACTACATTTCCTTTGATTATTTTCAACTGTCGTATGTAGTCTTTAAGGTGGGGATCCATCCCACGATTTGGAAGTGTCACTTGGTTCTTTAATTACTTATCTCCCTGTCTGGTCCAAGTGAAACTAACCCAACAGATCCCAAAGGTCCTACATGAACAGTCTATGAGGAGTAAAAGTGACACTTCTTGGTGAATAGAAGACACTTAATAATAAATTTAGAAGAGGAACAAAAAGGTTTCCAAATCAAACTAAAGGACAATCGCTAAGATTTCATGTATCATGTGAGCTGACTTGGTTACAGGGCTGAATTCAGCTGCTCATCCCAGAGGGTCATGACATAAAATAATTACTAAATTGACACTTATTTATTCCAGTTCTTCTAACATAGTTTACTCAATCTTAATCTGCACCCAGTAGATTTCTTATAATTGAACACGCTTTACTAATTATAAAGACTATCTCCCTTTAAAAATCTGGATTTTTTTCTCAACTAGTTTTAGGGGGAAGTGGGTAGGGAAAGTTGAATGAACTCTTCTCTAAAAGCTAACTGTTCTCGGGGCCGCTGATTGGCTCAGTCGTTAAGCACCTGACTGACTCTTGGTTTCAGCTCAGGTCCTGATCTCAGAGTCATGAGACTGAGCCCTGCCTCGCGCTCCACGCTGAGCGCACACTCTGCTTAAGACTCTCTCTCCCTCTCCCTCTGCCCCTCCCCACCAAGCTCTCACATGCTCTCTCTAAAATAAATAAATCTTTAAAAAAATAAATAAAAGCTAACCATTCTAACATAAAAACTTTTAAACTTATGAAATCTATATATAGAAAACAACATTATAAAATGAATTCCAAGGAGTCAGATTAAAGTAAATTTGTGCTTCAAATACCTCAGAAAAAGCAGAAATTCTAAATGTTGATGTCTTCATTTGGGACCAAAATTTCCTACTGCATGCTCTTGCTGATGGTCCTTGATTTTATCATCAGAGTCAGTTCCAGTTACATTTCCACTAATATGCACAGATCTAAAGTAAGAAAAAGAAGATACATTCATTTAGTCTACTGAAAACATTACAGACTTTAGATTCTACTACATATCACTGTTTCCCTGTAAGCATGCAAAGAATCTTATATGGATGCTTTATTTCAAGAAATGACAATTCTCGGGGCACCTGGGTGGCTCAGTCATTAAGCATCTGCCTTCCACTCAGGTCATGATTCCCAGGTCCTGGGATCAAGCACTATGTCAGGCTCCCTGCTTGGTGGGAGGACTGCTTCTCCCTCTCCCACTCCCTGTTTGTGTTCTCTCTCTTGCTGTGTCTCTCTCTGTCAAATAAATAAATAAAATATTTTTAAAAAAGAAAAAAAAAAAAAGAAATGCCAATTCTCATTTTTGTTCCACTACAGACTTTAAAAGTTGAAATTAAAGATTAATGGCTAAATAAAAAATTAAATTTATAAGAGATCATTAGTTACTCACTTTAAAAGGTTCATATCCCAATGCAGCTATACAGAGCAAGTTGGGTTTTGCATTGGTATTCCAAAGAGATCAGGACCCTCAACTATCAGCTTAATCATCAGAGTTGCTGAGGTCACCCCAGCAGCAGGCGCCTCAGTAACCTGTTTCAGGTAAAGTGGAACAGTAGGAGGAAATGGGATTCCTAGCAGAAGACACCCCAGTGTAATGGCTAGCATTCATTACTGGGTCATTGACAGTGCGATAGGACAAACTTTTTTTAAACTAATGGTAGTATTCTTTTCCCACTTTTATCTCAAAGCTAACTCCTAGGGGTCCCTGGGTGGCTCAGA
Organism: Mustela nigripes; assembly: GCF_022355385.1. NCBI lineage: Eukaryota > Metazoa > Chordata > Mammalia > Carnivora > Mustelidae > Mustela > Mustela nigripes. The sequence goes on along the minus strand of NC_081563.1, from coordinate 18,500,598 downwards.
CGGTTAAGTGTCTGCCTTCAGCTCAGGTCATGATCCCGGGGTCCTGGGATTGAGCTCATCAGAGTCTGCTTCCCTCTCCCTCTACCCCTCCCCCAGCTCGTGCTCACTCATTTGCTCTCCTGCTCTCTCTCTCTCTCTAACAATAAAATAAAAAATATAAATAAATAAATAGTTAAATAAATTAAAACTCCTAACAATGGGGGGACTAGGCAGACATCAGAGAATGCTTAAGAAATGTGAAACCTACTGGCTTTCATTACTTAAAGCCTAATTAATTTAGGCTTTACCACCTAGGGTTAAGCTTTTTACTAAATGTAATATTGCCTTTAGATCACAAAGACACAGTGCATTAGGTCCAGAGAAATCATTATTATCACAGGTCGATTCAGGAATCTTACTAGTCAATTCTATGGCTTCCACCCATCACCCTTGGGCTTTACTCAAAATACAAACCTATCTGGCCAGCTACCCTCTCCCCTATTTTCATGCCCACAATGCTCTCTGTGCTTTCTCATCCACCCCATGTTTTTCCCCACTGTTGTCCTTCCTTCCAACCTTTTCCCTGGGGAACCTCTGGAAACCTCTTTTACCATAGTGAAACAAATCACTTCCACATCCTCAACCTATCAATGAATAGTTCTTTCAATCCCTGGGCTAAATCAGTCTCTTGAGAAGAACCCTCTAAAGTGAAGGCTAAGGCAGTAGGGATCAACCTTCTCCACAGTGATATTTCTAGACCCTAAGTCACAAGCAAACCCACTCCTTTGCTCAGGCTCAGGCCATCTGGCTATCCTGCTCTCTTCTCTTTGCCATGCAATACCCCATCTACCTTTTGTAACCTAGGTCCGGATTTAATCCCTTAGATGCACTCCATCTAGTCTCATCTCTCCAGTTAGTTACAATGTTATCCAGTGAGCCTTTTACATGTCATTAATCAGGTCCTTCCTTCCCCCATGACACACAGTGCCTTTCTTTTCAAACTTGAGCCACACTTCCACTTCCAGTCCTCCAGGGGGTGGGAGGGGAGAGGGATTCCTTCATGTTCTCCTTTACTGGTTGTGCAGGTTATTTATATTGTGAAAACACTATTTCTTCCATTTACTTGGAACATTTTCTCAATTGCTGGCTTTTAATATAAAAATTCATTATATTCAGGTAGCCAGATTTGTCCATCACTGCCTTCTCCATTTCTTTTACTATTTCTCTGCTTAGAAATTTCTCCCCCTTCAATAATAGCAGATAAATAAACTCTTAATATTTGCCTTTCTGTGGGCCAATTGTTCCAATATTTCATTCCAAAAGATGTATGGAATGAAATTTGACTGTAAACTGTTTCTGAATTGCCCAGTTTTCCTAACATCTAATTAATTCTCACCATCCTTTGGCTTATAAAGTTTCTTTTTTTAAATAAGCTTTCTTTTCACATATTTCATTTGTTTTTCTACAAAAGGTTGATTTCTGTGGAAGTAAGATTTCCTTATGTTTTACTTTGTGATAAAAATATTCTTTGGTATTCTCATCTTCTCTTCTTCCCGACAACAGTTAGATACATTTTATTTGTTTCGGAGGACATGCCAAGGGATTTCATGAGTAAGAAATGGTGACCCAGTCTACTCTGAGTACTGTGTATTTCTGTTATGGTTGTTGCCTACACACACTGCTCCTTTCTGTTTTAAGGGCTCATGCATTCCACTACTAAGTCTAGAATTAAAACCTTTCTAATCATGCTAGAAAACCGCACTTTTATATATTTATTCACCTGGTGCCACATTTCATTAAACCTCATTCTTTGTAATTTTCCATGTTTTGCATTTATCTTTTCATTTGTAAAATCCGATTTGCATAAAATAAAGGTATCTCACACACAATTTTTATTTCATAGGCCAACATTTTTTATCAGCTCTGAAGTATTTTTCAGATCTTCCTATTATCTTTTAAGATCCACAAAGTTATGCTTATTATTTTTAGTTTACATTTTTTTAGAGGTTTTATTTATTTTTTTGAGAAAGAGAAAGTGCCCGCATAGAAGCAGGGAGAAGGTCAGAGGGAGAGGGAGAAGCAAACTCCCCACTGAGCACAGAGCCCAACAAGGGGCACAATTCCAGGACCCTGAGATCATGACCTGAGCTGATGGCAGACGTTTAACCAACTGATCTACCCAAGCACACCTTTAGCTAACATTTTTTACATGCTACATTGACTTGAAAATATTTTATCAAAATTGAAAATGATGTTAAAAGGAACATGTAATTAAACAGTCTCATTTCTATGTCATCTAACTGCCGCTTACAATGCCCTTGATTGCTACTGGTCACCACTTTTATTAGTCTCTTCTATATCCTTCCAGCAATTCTTTACACAAGTACACTTAACTGAAAATAGTCTTATTCCTCCTATCTTCTTAAATAAAATGTCCAGTTTTGCACCTTATTTTTTTTCACTCAGAACATCCTGAAGATTTTCCATGTTAGGATGTATTTCTTCATTGTTTCTAAAGCTCTATGGCATTTTATTACGTGAATCATACTAGTTTGTATAACCAAGCCCACAGTTTTAAGAAATTAGATTCCGCAAACTTAAGTCTTATTTATGAAAGTAATTTAGAATTCAAGAGAAGCAACTGTACAAACCAAACAGCATAGGAACTTATGCGGTGTAATTTCACAAATTTATATTCTACCGATAAATGTAAGTTCTCTTGTATATCATTTTACCTTTTCTCTCAAGTTTACTCCATGAGCCTATCTAAAATCTATCAACTGTTCTAGTCATAAACTCTGAAAGTAGAAGGATAGTTCTTAGGGGCGACTTGATGGCTCAGTTGGTTAAGCATCTGCCTTTGACTCAGGTCATGATCTTGGGGTCCTGGAATTGAGCCCTGCATCAGGCTCCCTGCTCAGTGTGGAGTCTGCTTCTCCCTCTCCCTCTGCCTGAAGCTCTGCCTGCTTGTGTGCTCGCTTTCTGTGTCAAATAAATAAATAAAATCTTTTAAAAAAAAAGGATAGTTCTCAGAGCGAGAAGCCTCAGATTCTAAAAGCTGCCCAACCTCACTAAGCTTCAGTGAGCCTGCAAAAATGAAATACAGCTATACAAGAGTCAAGACAGTTGTACAAATAAATGTTCCACTCTACTTAGTGGAACCAGGAGAGGTTTCACAGAGGAACAGACACAGTCCCTTAGGTTCAATCCTAAAAGAAGAAATGCTCTAGAGGTGGCAGAAATGCACAAGGGGCACAAGAAGGCAAGAGAAAGCATTAAGGAGGCATCAGAATAAAGAGCTGTTTGAAATAGCATACCTTGTCAAGAACTCTAGTTCCACTCCACTTAGAATGTAGAAAGCCTGAGTAATGTCAATACCACCCTCATAAGAAAAAGCAAGATCTATCAAATCAAAACTTATCTTGAGCCTAACAAAGAGTTGAGGTCACAAGGCAATCAAGTAAATTTAATTCCAAAGAGGGACAAGTTCCTCCAAGGAGAGACCATACACATAATCTGTTTTACCTTTGGCAGGTCACAGAAAAAGAAGGGGCCACCATAAAGGTGTGTAAGAAAAAAATCAGCTAAGATTTTTTTTTTAAGACTTTATTCATTTGAGAGAGAGACAGCACAAACAGGGGGAAGAGCAGAGCTGAGCAAAGAGCCCAATGCCAGGCTTGATGCAGGACCCTGGAATCATGACCTGAACTGAAGGCAGATGCTTAACCAACTGAACCACCCAGGCGCCCCAAAAAAACCAACTAAGATTTTAACAAATTCTTAAAGACCAAGTGTAGACTTGTGTAACATTTAGGAATGGCTGGGGATCCCTGACACAAGGGGAGCTTACATTCAATTTTAAGTTCTTCTACAGGCCTCAACCAGGTGCTCACAAGAAAAATTAAAGGTAAATCAGAGAGAGCCCTTCATCAATGGGGCAAGTGTGCAGGAGGTGACAAGAACTGGCTTGAAGTCCTAATTCCCCAACCTTTCTTTAAACACAGAGCAAAAGCCTAGAGCCAGGAGGGGAAGGAAAGAAAGCCCTCTCACTCTAAGGTCCAGGCAAAAATCCACTGCTTCAGAGAACAGAAGCAAAATGCCTCTGCCTCTGGCAGAGGGGGAGAAAATAGTGTCAAGTCCCCAGGCACCGGCAAAGATACACTGATGCTAGAAAAAAGGCAGAGAAAAAAATTAATTCTGCCACTACTGGGGAGGGGGAACAGGAAAAAGTCTTGGGCAAAGGATCCTACACCAATACCAAAAGAGATCAACTACCACAGAGGAGGGAAAGGATATTCCTGGCAATAACCAACTATAAATATATGAAAGAAGTCGACTGCCATAAAGGAGAAAGAGCAGAAAAGCTAAGAAAGCCCCATCTCACCAACACTCAGAAACCTAGGGCCTGACCAGGATTGGGTCCGGACTAGAACAAAAGAACCTCAACCTGCCCCATAAGCAAAGCACTGGGTAATAAGCAACAATAATTACTGGGAGAGGGACAGGAACATAAAGAGAAATCTTTCCAATGCAGATATCCAAATACTGTTGAAAGATGAGGGTGGTATAGAAACACAGAAAAACCATGTAGTACTACATACCACACTTTAAACACAAGGAAACAGCAGCCACTGTTGGAGAAATTTGAAGCCTGTGGTACAATCAAGGTAATAAAGGCAAAAGAATCCAAACCTAGCTGGATTTGTGATTAGATTGACTCAATTTCCAATACAAACAGTCTAATGAAAGAAGAAAATCATTTCAATCTCTCCTACTCTTTCGTACATAATGATGAGCATTAAATAAAAAATTACACAAAAGCAAGAAAAAAAAAACCCTTTGTCAAAAGATAAAGCAAGCAAAAGAATCAGCAATTATTCTGCTACTGAAACTATCAGACATTTAAAAATAACTACAAATATGTTAAATGGTCTAGTAGGAATGACGGACAACATGCACAAACAGATGGACATTTTCAGCACTGAGATGGAAACTTCAAAGGAAGGAAAATATAAAAGATAGAAATAACACAGAGGAGGACACAGAGGAGGAAAGAATGAGTGAACTTAAAGACAAGAAAATAGAAATAATTCAAAATGAAACCATGGTGTAAAAAGAAGTGAAAATACATGTCAGGGTACCCAAGAATCGTGGAACTGTACCAAAATGTCTTCAAATTCCATTCAATTGAAGCCCCAAGAAAAGGAAACAAACAAACAAAATGAGATACAAGAAATATGTAAAGAGATGATGGCTAAGAATTTTCTCTACTGAATCCAAGACAAGAAACCAGCGAGCAAAAAATCCTACAGAATCCCAATCGTGATAAATACCAAAATGTACACACACAAACGAATATACATGGATACATCATAGCCAAAATGCAGAAAAACAAAAATAAAAATCTCAAAGGCAGAGGGGGAAAAATTACATACAAAGAACAAAGATCAAGATTTCCTTTTCTTCGGGAAATTATACAAGCAAAAAAACAATAGAGTAGAAAGATAAAAGCTGCACACAGAATTCAATAACCAGAAAAATATTTCTTCAAAAATGAATAAAAAAAGAATTTTTGGAAGAATAAAACCTGACAGAATGCACTGCCTGCAGACACCAAAAATGTTTAAGGAAGTTCTTTAGGCAGGACTGAAAATTACCAGGTGAAAATGTAGATCTATAAAAAGAAATGATGAGGATTATAAAGAGAAGGTAAATATAAAAGACTTTCTTTCTTGTTTTCGGAAGATTTTATTTATTTATTTGTCAGAGAGAGCACGCACAAGCACAGGGGAGTGGCAGGTAGAGGAAGAAGCAGGCTCCCCACTGAGGGAGGCGGGGGGGGGGGGGGGGGGGGGGGGGGGGCGGGACCGAGCGAATGGGGAGGGCGCGGGGGGGCCGGGGGGGGGGGCGAGGCGG